>NC_059285.1:25181371-25497129 GCF_017591435.1 Portunus trituberculatus
CCGGGGGTTTAGGCCAGCAAGGGCATGGAAAACATCATTACGAAGAATTTTGATTGTAGACATGAAATAGTCAGAGGGAGGAGGAGAGGAGGACAAGCCCAGAATCGTCCAAGGTGGAGTTGTGAGCAAAGGTTTGAGAAAAGAGTTCAGCTTTAGAGACAGAAGAGATGGCAGTGGTGCCATCAGGATGAAATAAAGGAGGGAAAGATGAAGAAGTGAAGTTATTTGAGATGTTTTTGGCTAGATGCCAGAAGTCACGAGGAGAGTTTGAGTTTGAAAGATTTTGACATTTCCTATTTATGAAAGAGTGTTTGGCAAGTTGAAGAACAGACTTGGCATGATTGATCCCTCATCAGTCATTTCTGCACCTTCCAACCAAAATTACAAGTATACCTACTGCTGAAGGACTGCAGGACGGTTGGCTGGTTTTAGATGCAGGACATAACTCCGTAAAGACCTACCCAACAATACTAAAAAAGACGATAACCCAGGAATTGTTCAAATAAATGTTTGAAGGACTGGAGAGATTGAGCTGACGCAATTATTTCAGGTAGAGAATTCTAGGTGTCAATGACATGTAATGAGATCGACGAAGAAACGACTTCTGACGTCATTAGAGTGATGAGGCACTAAGATCCTCACACTGTGACCCTTTGTTCCACTCAAAGTAGCCCAAAGAAATAGACCGTTTAGTTGAGGACTCAAACCACTCAAAATCTTCTACACTTGAATAAAATCAGCTCTCAGCAATACCGCTTTCTTCAGTCTAATCTCCTTGGCCTCCTCCAATCTAATATCTTTGATGTCACCAATAAAGATAAAAGATAAAGATAAAAAATACTTTATTCGTCAAATTGTAATACATTAAATTTTGTATATATACAGTTGTTATGGCTACTTACACCTAAAAGCTATAGCGATGATAGATGGTCGAAAAGAAGAATGCCATTGGGTTAAATGACTTTCTGTATATATCTGTCAGTGCGCTGCATGAGCAGAGCCAACCTCTACTAAATCTTAGATATGTATCACAATTATGTAGCGGATGCTTTATATCTTTCATAATCCTGTCCACTTATTTCATGGTACCTGTCAGATAAAGCATATCTTGTGATATGGTCTTTGCACCTATTTTTCCTGCATTTTAAACAATCCTTCGCAGTTTGTTTTTATCTCTACAGGTAAGTTTTCCATACCAGGCAGTGATTGAAAAGTTTAAAACTGATTCTAATGTGGATTTATAAAACATGTTATGTTATCACTTTATCTACAAGAAGGTTACTCAAGATACGTACAAATTGTAATCTTTGGCTGCATTTCCCGGACACCATATCTGTATTAACACTGCCATTTAACTGGTAATCGATCATAAAACCCAAATGCTTATACAGTATATGTAGAGTTTCCATTGCAACTACGGACATGACGGGAGTCATTGCATGAGTCAACGTGTCTATGTAATACAGACGTGAGGCCAAGACCCCAAGGTAAAGGAGAAAAGAACAAGAACAAGAAAAATAAGAAATAAAGGAGAAGGAAAGAAAAAGAATAACAAGAGAAAAAAAAAAAAAAATAAAAGCGACGATGGAAGGATGCCGTTGGAAAGACACTGGAACACCAGCAGGAGCAGAGTGCAGACGGAAGACGGACTGTGAGAGCCTGTGGGACGTTCTCCTCTACTAGGAATTTTGGTCATTTTCCGCGGGGGTACGAGTTTTATCTAATGTGCTAGTCATCAGCACTAACCGTAGAACATGTGAGTAAACTAAAAAAATAACTCAAAACTGTTGCGTTATGCCGTGAAGGGATTGATGTGAGCAAGGTTTTATAAATAGTGCGTGTTTTTATGTTTAATTTGCAATGCCATTGTGTTTGTGCGAAGCAGCGAGTGTCCTGCGGCTGTGTTTGTGTTTGTGCATGAAGTGAAACAATTGTTTGTCACTTGAGTGATAAGAGATTAGTCCCTCCTAGTCCATGAGTCCCATATTGCCCTCTCTTATCTCCTGTTACTCATAGAATGTCATTGGTCAGGATTTAATAGGAAAGGCATCTGCAACTACAGCTGCCTATGTCTTGAGTTGCCATCCATTTAAACTTGGTTTATACATTTCACGGTTTTGTGTATCAACCACACCATTCAAATGTCAGTCTGTGTATGTGTAATTTTTTTTTTTCACCTCGTTCGCCTGCTGGTCACCCAGCTAGTCTTCCCCATTACGGAGCGAGCTCAGAGCTCATAGACCGATCTTCAGGTAGGAGTGAGACCACAACACACTCCACACACCGGGAACCGGGAAAGCGAGGCCACAACCCCTTGAGTTACATCCCGTACCTATTTACTGATAGGTGAACAGGGGCTACACATTAACATAACATAACATAACATAACATAACATAAATAATAGGATAACAAAGGGCCACCAGGGCCCATCTAGGTTATCCTGTATCAGTCGCACAGCGACCTCGTCATCAGTACTTAAAGATACACTTACAAGTACACAATACATTAACAGGGCTAAGTCCTGCAGCGAAATCTTCTACAATTTGTGGTCCCCATACATGGGGATCATGTCTTGTTTAACTATAGTAAATTTCTTATAAAAACTATCATGCAGCGCTATACATAATTATAAATCTAATAAATTTAAGTGCTTATCTAATCTGTTTTTAATCATTGTCAAACTAGTGCTATTTACAACCGTCTCTGGCAATGCATTCCAGAAGTCTACCATCCTATGACTAAAGAAATATTTTCTTATATCTAACCTGCAGCCTTGCTTTCTAATCTTCCTGCCATGATTTCTAGTCCTACTTCCCTCCTCTAAGGTAAAGAAAGATCTCACATCTATGTAGTTTGTATCTGAGAACATTTTAAATAACTCTATCATATCCCCTCTTATACATCTCCTCTCAAATGAAAACATGTTTAATTCCTTTAATCTATCTCTATACTCCAGGCACTTTAATGCTGGTATCATCCTAGTTGCTCTTCTCTGAACTGCTTCTAACATGTTGATATCCTGCCTATAGTGGGGTGACCAGGCCTGTATGCAATACTCTAAATGGGGCCTAACATAGGAATTATATAAGCTACGCACCACTTCCTTACTTTTATAACTAACATTTCTATTTATAAAACCCAGGATCCTATTTGCCCTATTTCTTGCTTCTAAACATTGCTTTGAAAATTTCATAGTCCTGTCTATCACTACTCCTAAATCCTTTCCTTCCTCTACTGCCTCTAGCCAACATCCCTCCATCTCATAGTTAAAGTTTGTGTTGTCTTTACCTAAATGCATAACCTGACACTTTTAGAATTAAACTCCATCTGCCACCTGTCTGCCCATGCTATCAGCCTGTCCAGGTCTCGTTGTATTCTGTAATTGTCCTTTTCACCCTGTACTGCACATGCTATCTTAGTATCATCTGCAAACTTTGATACTTTGCTACTAATTCCTATATCTAAATCGTTAATGTACACCAAGAAAAGAAGAGGTCCTAGCACTGATCCTTGGGGTACCCCACTAACCACTTCCTTCCACTCAGACATTGCCCCATTTAATACTACTCTCTGTTTCCTATCAGAAAGCCATTCACTAATCCAATCAACTAACCTACCCCCTATCCCATGTAGTCTCAATTTGTACACTAGCCTCCTATGCGGTACCTTATCAAACGCCTTGCTAAAATCTAGATATATAACATCTATGCTATTTCCATCATCTAACTCCTTGGTAATATATTCTAAGATATCGAGCAAATTTGTAAGACAGGACCTCCTGATCTAAAGCCATGTTGGGTATCTCTAATTAATCTATTCTCATTTAAATGCTCCCAAATACTACCCTTAATGATTTTCTCTAGTATCTTACATACTATACTAGTTAAACTGATCGGTCTATAATTATTCGCATCATCCTTCCTACCTTTTTAAATATTGGAGTAACATTAGCTAACTTCCAGTCCTGAGGTATCTCAGCAAACCTAAGTGATCTTTCAAAGATTAACTTAAGTGCTTCAGAAATACTGTCTACACCTCCCTAAGTACTCTGGCATGTAGCTCATCAGGACCACTAGCTTTCCTATCGTCTAGTTCAAGAATAAATTTCCTAATAATTCCTGGTTTTATATCAATATTTTCTAAAGCTCTTAAACTACTCGTCGCACTGTTTGTAACAGGATTTCCTATTCTTTCCTAGTAAATACTGAAGAAAATTGTTCATTCAATAATTCTACTATGTCTTCATTTTGATCCACTACTACACCATCTTTTCTGAGTGGTCCAATCCTATCCTTATTTCTTTTATCACTGACCTTGTAATAACTATATATTTTTTTTGGATCTTTACTCCCAGCTCTAGCTAATTTTATCTCTGCCTGCCTTTTACTTTTTTATAACCTTACTCAAATCATCTCTGACCTGTCTGTACCTAATCAAATCTACATCTTCCCACTTTTCTGCAACTCTCTGTATGCCCTCTTCTTCTCTCTGATCTGGCTACCTATCTCATGAGTCCACCATAATGGCTTCCTGTTTCTCTGCTTTATATCTTTGTAAGGGATACACTGCATCACTATACCCTTTACTACAACCTTAAAAATATCCCACATCTCCTGTGCAGTTTTATTTCCAAAACTATCTTCCCAGTTTACCTCTCCTAATAACTGACGTAACCTACCATAATTGCCTTTCTGATAGTTTGGGACTCTAGTCTTATTCACTATATTATCCCTACTGGAATTAATGATAAATCTAATTATATGATGGTCACTGTTTGCTAAAGTCTCTCCTACCTCAACTTCCTTTAAACAATGCTCAATATTTGTTAGTACTATGTCTAAAACCTTCCTCCCCCTAGTAGGTTTATCTACCATCTGCACTAAATAGTTATCCTGAAAACTTTCCATAAACTTATTTTCATTAACATCTCCTACCATCCTCTCCCAGTTTACTGACTTAAGATTAAAATCCCCTAAGATAATTGTCTGACTAGTACATCCCTATTTATCTCATCTACCATAAGGTTGTCTACCTCTGCTGACTGGTTAGGTGGTCTATAAAAAGCTCCTACTATTAAGAGGCTTGCCCATTTGCCTCGCCGCTCCCGGGACTCGAACCCTCTTGACCGTGAGTCGAGCGTACTAACCACTACACTACGTGGTGTGTGTGTGTGTGTATTTACTTAGTTGTAGTTTTACAGGGCCTGGGCTTTATGCTCGTGTGGCCCCGTCTCCATATCTACACTTATCCAATTTCTCTTTAAAACTATGCACACTCGTTGCTGACACCACTTCCTCACTCAAACTGTTCCAAGTCTCAACACATCTTTGCGGGAAACTATATTTTTTAACATCTCTCAGACATCTTCCCTTCCTCAGTTTCTTACTGTGCGATCTTGTGCTTCTAATGTCATATTCTTCTCTCAAGATTAGTTTCTCATTATCCACTTGATCCATTCCATTAATCAATTTATAAACTTGTATCAGATTCCCTCTCTCTCTTCTCTGTTCCAGGGTTGGTAGATCCATAACTTTTAGTCTCTCCTCATATGTCATCCCTTTAAATTCTGGAACCATTCTTATAGCCATTTTTTGTAGTCTCTCCAATTTCATTATGTGTTTCTTTTTATGGAGGGGTCCACACAACTGCATATTCCAATCTACATCTTATTTTAGTACTTATCAATTTCTTCATCATTTCTTTGTCCATATAGTGAAATGCTAATCCAATATTCTTTAGCAAATTATATGTCTCTCTGAAAATTCTAGCAATATGGCTTACCGGTTGATTGTTTTCTTCCATCGTCACTCCAAGTCCTTTTCCTTTTTTACTTTTTCTAGTTCTACTCCATCTCCCATCTTATAGATTCCCACTGCTCGTCTTTCATTTTTTCCCATTTCCATGACATGGCTTTTGTCCACATTGAATTCCATCTCCCATTTTTTACTCCATTTCCAGATCTTATTAAAGTCTTCCTGCAGTATTTCACAATCCTCTTTTTGTTTTATGACTGCACAGTTTCGCATCGTCCGCAAACAGATTTATGTAGCTGTTCACTCCCTCTGGCATGTCGTTTATACGTATATACGAGAAAAGTATTGACGCCAATACTGACCCCTGTGGCACTCCGCTGTCTACTGCTCTCCACTTGGACTTCATATCTTTAACTACCATCCTTATTTCTCTCCCCCTTAAGTAATTTTTCATCCATCTCAATGTGCTTCCTTTCAAGCCACCCTTCTTCTCTAACTTTCATAGTAATCTTTCATGTGGCACTTTATCAAACGCCTTTTTTAAATCTAAATAAATACAGTCAATCCAACCCTCTCTCTCTTGTTCTTTATCAACTATTCTAGAGTAGAAACTCAATAAATTTGTTACACACGACCGACCTTTTCTAAAACCAAATTGGCTATTTGATGATAATTTGTTGTCTTCAAGAAACTCAATCCATTGTTTCTTTATTACTCTTTCACACATCTTGCATAATACACTAGTTAGTGATACCGGTCTGTAATTTAAAGGTTCTTCCTTCCTTCCACTCTTATATATGGGAACCACCTCAGCTCTTTTCCACTCTACTGGTACTGTTCCATTTTCTATTGAGCATTTTATGATGTATATAGGACTTGCTAGTTCTTCTCTACATTCTTTTAATATTCTGCCTGAGACTTCATCCGGTCCCATTGCCTTCTCATCTAATTCCGTCATCAACTCTCTTATTTCAAGCTTGGTTACTTTAATCTCATTCATATGGACAGTCTCTCTATTACCCTGTAGTCTTTCCAATTTGGATTCCTTAGTAAAGACTTCCTGAAATTTACTATTTAACAGTTCTACCATACTTTTTGGGTCTTCCACCATCCCGTTCTCTCCTTTTAATCTTTCTATTGTTTCTTTTTGCCTTATTTTTCCATTTATGAATCTGTAGAACAATTTCAGTTGTTCCTTACATTTTTCGACAATGTCCTTTTCATAGTTCCTTTCTTCTTCCTTTCTCACCTTAGCATATTCATTTCTTGCTGTTTTGAAGTTTTGCTTATTTTCTGGATTTCTGTTTCTTCTCCACCTTTTCCATGCTCCATCTCTTTTCTCCTTTGCCCTAGCACACCTTGCATTAAACCAGTGTTTCTTAAAGTGTGGTCCGCGGACCCCCAGGGGTCCGTGGAATGTTCCAAGGGGTCCGCAGGATAATTTTTAATATCGATTTCAGTCAAATTTTCAGCCAAAACGTCATAAATTCCTATTTTTGTAGCACCAAATCCTGATGGCTTTTTACAGTGGCTAAGTCACATTGGGATGGAAGTAATTTAAGTAATGCCGCCTTCCTCCCTTGGGGTGAAATCCTCAACAAATTCAAAAAGACACACACAAAAAAACAACTTTATAGAAGGCAGTGGTGTTTATGATTTGGCAACATTGTACTGAATGATGCCGGTGGTCGCCGCCCGCCACATATCAGTTGACGTTAGGCTGCTCTGAGGAACACACGGCAGTTGCTTGTGCTCCTCTTTGTAGGTAAGAAAATCATCTGGATGCTTATGACAACATACTGATTTTTTATATGCCATTTGTTAAACGTTATTACCTACCTTTTTGAGATTAGAATTTCGAATACTAGACCTCGTGTATTTAACTAAAAAATTATTTTTACGTTACTTGCAGGATAAACATCAGAAGACAGCCTAGCTTACTTTTTAGCATCAGGATACTGGATCTGTGGCTCAAGACAGGCTCACTTACAAAGAAGAAAACTGAATTCCAGAACTGAATTCCAGATAAGCCACTAATAAATAATTCAGTTGTAATTTCAGTATATTATGACGAGGAAGCGTTGCTGTTAAGTTCATGAAAAGTTGTATGCAAAATTATCAATGTTGTGGAAATTATGTTAAGCAAAATATAAACATTTATTTTGAAGATAAGCCAGTAATAAATAATTCAGTTGTAATTTCAGTATATTATGACTTGCAAACACTTTCAAACTCAAGAGGAAAATTATAATAGTAAAGGGTCCGCTACATGAGTAATTTTAATAAAAGGGGTCCGCTGCACAAAAAATTTTAAGAAACACTGCATTAAACCAATCTTTCTCTCCTTCTTCTTTAGGTCTATATTTTGGGACATATTCCCTGACTCTTGTTTTGTATATTTCCAAAAATAAGTTATACTTCTCTTGCACCGTCTCTGAGTTTTCCATCTCCTCCCAGTTTATTTTTTTTAAATAGCTGTTGAGGTTCTCAATATCAGCCTTTCTGTAATTTAATCGGTCTCCTTTGTATGATTCGTCTCTATCTTGCTTTCCCTCTTCTATATCCATTTCTAATATTATATGATGTGTGTGTGTGTGTGTGTGTGTGTGTGTGTGTGTGTGTGTGTGTATTTACCTAATTGTATTTACCTAATTGTAACATACGGGAAAAGAGCTATGCTCGTGTTGTCCCGTCTCCATATCTATTAATGTCCAGCTTTTTCTTAAAATCATGAATATTCCTTGCGTTGACCACTTCCACGTCTAAACTATTCCATGCTTCCACCCTTCTATGAGGGAAGCTATATTTTTCACATCTCTCCTATAAGTGGCCATTTTAGTTTTTCCCATGCCCTCTCGACATTCTTTCATTCCACATACACAGATCTTCCCTATCCATTTTTCCATGCCAATCATCACTCTGTATATTGCTATCAGGTCTCCCTTTCTCTTCTGTTTTCCAGGGTCGGAAGTTGCATTCTTTTCAGTCTGTCTTCATAAGTCAAATCTCTTAAGTCAGGCACCATTTTGTTGCAGCCCTCTGTACTTTCTCTAGTTTCCTTATGTGTTTCTTTAAGTTCGAGCCCACTGTATTGTTGCATATTCAAGCCTCAGTCTTATCATTGCAGTAATTATTTTCTTCATCATTTCTTCATCTAAATATACGAACGCCACTCTTATGTTCCTCAATAAGTTCAATACTTCTCCAATTATTTTGTTTATATGTCTCTCTGGCGATAGGTCATTGGTAATTGTCACCCCAAGGTCTTTTTCTTCATGACTGGTTTTATGTCTTCATTTCCTATCTTGTACATACTCCTGATTCTTCTTTCACTCTTGCCAAACTCTATTTTCTTGCATTTTGTCGTGTTGAACTCCATTTGCCATGTACAGCTCCATTTCCATATTCTGTCCAAGTCTTCCTGGAGTAGTTCGCAATCTTTGTCACATCTCACTTTTCTTAACAATTTTGCATCGTCTGCAAATAGGCTCACATAACTGGACACCCCATCCACCATGTCATTTATGTAGACCGCGAACATTACTGGTGCCAACACTGATCCCTGTGGAACTCCACTCTCCACCAAGCCCCATTCTGATGGTCTGTCCTTAATTATTGTTCTCATTTCTCTTCCTACCAAAAGTCTTCCATCCATTTTAGTAAACTGCCATGCACTCCTCCTACCATTTCAAGTTTCCAGATCAGTCTCCGGTGTGGTACCTTATCAAAGGCCTTTTTTAAATCCAGATATATTCCATCAGCCCAACCATCTCTTTCCTGTATTACATCTATCACCCTCGAATAGTAACATATCAGGTTTGTCGTGCATGAACGCCCTTTTCTAAAACCAAATTGACACTCACAAAGTATGTCATTTTTCTCCAAGAAGTCTGTCCATCTATTCTTCACCACCCTCTCACACATCTTAGCTACCACACTTGTAAGTGACACTGGTCTATAGTTCAATGGGTCTCTCTTGTTACCTGATTTATAGATTGGGACAATGTTAGCTCTTTTCCAGTCTTGGGGCACTACACCTTCCCTTAATGAGGCATCAATTACTTCACAAACTTTTTCTGCCAGTTGCTCCCTGCATTCTCTTAAAATCCATCCTGATACCCCATCAGGTCCCACAGCTTTTCTCACTTCTAAACTCCCCATCATATTCTTGATCTCCTCCACAGTTACTTGAAACTCCTTCATAATCCCTTTCTGTTCCATTACCAGTGGTTTGTCAAAAGCAGTCTCCTTTGTGAATACCTTCCGAAAGCATCCATTCATAGCCTCTGCCATTTCCTGGGATCTTCACTGCATACTCCATTTACTTCTAAACTTTCAATACTTTCTCTATTTTTGATGTTGTTGTTCACATGTCTGTAAAAAGCCTTGGTTGGTCTTTACATTTATCAATTATATCCTTTTCTTGTTTCTTTCTTTCTTCTCTTCTAATCAACACATATTCATTTCTTGCTCTTTTGTAACTTTCCCACTGCTTAATCCGTCTTTTCCTTCTCCACCTCTTCCATGCATCCTCTTTTCTTGTTCTAGCCTTTTCACATCTATCGTTAAACCAGTCCTGCTTTCCAACTTCTCTATGTTGTCTTATTGGTACAAATTTTTCTCACCTTCTTTGTATATTTTTATAAATTCCTTCCACTTTTCATTTGCTCCTTAGCACTCTTGAATTTCATCCAATTTGTCTCTTGAAAGAATTTCTTTAGGTTTCCAAAATCTGTCTTGGCATAATTCCATCTTCCCACTTTATATTCTTCATTTCTTCTAGATTTCTCTTCATCTATCACCTTGAACTCCAAAACTGCATGATCACTCTTTGCTAAAGGGCACTCCACCCTCATCTCCTCAATGACCATTGGCTCTGTACTAAAGACCAAGTCCAGTCTTGACGATGCTCCCTCTCCTCCAAACCTAGTATCTTCTTTGACCCACTGAGTTAACACATTTTCCATTGCCAGTGTCAATAGTGTATTTCCCATGTTGTCTCTGATCCTTCCATTGACCAGTCCTCCCAACACACCTCTTTACAATTAAAATCTCCCATCATTATAGTTCGTTCACAGCCACCCAACATTTCTTCCAGACATGTTCCTGTATCACTTATCATTTCTTCATATTCCTGTACTGACCATGCATTTGTCTTAGGTGGTACGTACACCACTATGTAGTGCCTCTTTTTCCTTCATTAGTTTCTGCTCTGATCTTTAGCACTTCTGCCTTTCCCATACCTTCTTTCACTTGATCCACCTTTATATCTTTTTAACCAGCAACATCACTCCTCCTCCCATCTTACCTACTCTATTTCTTTTCCAAACATTATATTTCCCTTCTCCAACCATCATCAGGTCTTCTCCTCTCTCAGTTTTGTTTCAGTAAGACCCACAATATCTGGGTTCTTGTCCCTCAAGTAATCGTTGAGTTCTAAAATCCCGATATCACTCCATTTATGTTGGAATACATTACATTCGCTCATACGTAAGTTTCTTTAGTCCTTTCTTGCTGTACTTTTCTGGGTTATGAACCACTTCCTCAGTCTCATATCCAAGATTCTCCAGAAAAACTCTTTCTTCTCCTCTTCTGTCCTCTCTTCATTTTTTCAAAGCCTCCTTTCTCAACTCATTTAACATTTCTCTTTCCTTTTCACCGAGATCTCTTCTCAACCAAATCTTCCTTGTTGTTTCCTGCTGGGCTAGCCTCCATGACTTCTCCACCAATTCATCTACATCCTTTTGTGACTTAAGTTTGATTCTTATTGGCCTCATACCTTCTCTTGTGAACTTTCCAATTCTATGGAAGTCCTCTATTTCTTGTACTAGGTCTTTTCCCTCCTCCTGCACCACATTAATGATATTATTTATCACCTTTTTTATGTTTTTCTCTCTCTCCATTTTACTCGGTGTCTTATCCTCCTCCACACCAAATATCACCACACATCTCTTTTTGTCTACAGTTTCCCTCACCAATGTCTCATTTGATTTAATAACCTTCACCACTTTCTCAGCAATCTTCTCTTCTATGATCTGTTGATCTATAATTTCAGCAAGGCCCAAAGTTTTCTCCCCAGACTCTTTGATTTCCTTTTCCAGACTTGCAACTTTGTAATTTACCTCCTTTCTTTCCACTTCCTGACTTTTTTCCATTCAGCCTGCTTCTCCATCACTTTTCCTAGAGATTCTCCACATTTTTCGCAATTCACTTTAATTAGCTTAACTTCCTCTTTCAGTGCTTCATTTTCCTTCTTCATATCGGCACACTCTTTCATTACATTGTCATAACTCGTTTCCAGGCCCCATACTTTTCAAACAGTTTTTCAATTTTACCTTCCAACTCCAGAATTTTCTTCACATAAGCGCTCTTCTCCATTATTCCTTGAAATCCTGTGAAGTCTGATTCATCTTTCGAGTTCACGGCCGCCATGTTGCGCAGATGTAAACAAACCAGCTGATGGCTCAAACGCAGGCTACAGTTTATATTTACCTTCCCTGGACATTATTTTGCTAATCAACAGTTAACATGACTATATGGAGACGGGACAAACATTACCAGCTCCTTTCCCACCTTGGTTACTCTTAGGCAATGGTAACTGTATAATTAGAGATGATTGCTCTGGAGCTCAGCGACCACATCCGCCATCGACGATGTCCCGTGTGTGTGTGTGTGTGTGTGTGTGTGTGTTTACCTAGTTGTATTGTACAGGGTTTGAGCTGGGTTCATAGTGTCCTGTCTCCATATCTTCTTTTATCCAATTTTTCTTTAAGCAATGCATGTTATGCACTGTAACAACTTTATCACTCAATGCATCCCATTTTACCACCATTCTATGTGGAAAACTATGTGTGTTGTATGTTACAGGATTCGAGCAGGGCTCATAGTGACCTGTCTCCATACCGACATTTATTTAAATTCTCCTTAAATTAGCACACACACTCTCCTGTTACAATCTCTTCACTTAATCCATTCCAGATGTCTACTATCCTATGTGAAAAAATGAACTTCTTGATATTTCTATAACACTAACTTTTCATGATTTTCTTGGAATGTCCTCTTGTTTGTCTGTCTCCCTGCTCTGTCAGTGTTACCAGGTCTTGTCTATCTTTCTTCTCCATGTGGTTTACTAAAGGCAGTGTCACACTAGCACTTTTCCATCTTCTTTTTCTGTCAATTTTCTGACGACTGTGAACTTTTGCAGACGGTGGCCGTCACACACAAGCTTGCTTCCGCCTTTGCCGTGCTTGTTGATTGTAAATAAACATGGCTCCTCATTCACCCCAGCAAGCCGTGGCTTTTTTTCACCTTATAATGTAATCAGCTGTTCTGTGATCCCAAAGGCAACGGTGACCTCTAATGCTCTCTATGAGAAATTCCTCAGATTATTTTGCCCACTGACAGATAACATAACTGCTTATCTTGGCCAACTACTTGGAAGTTGCCTTGGAAATATTCAAAAGCGTCGCACATTCGCACTGCCTAGGAAATGTACATACACAAACAGCTGAGGAACTTTTCATTGCTAGGCTAGAAGAAAAAAAATATGTATACAAAAATATACTGTCATACCTTGCCGAACATGAATTTGCTGAACACGAATCTTGCATATACACGAATCGGTAAAATATACCATATTTCGCCGAGCACTACTTTGACTCGTGATTGCACGATTTGGTCTCCATTTGAATCTCTCGCTGGTCCTGTGTTACTGTTTTATATATGTATATATGTTCACAAAACAACATTTCTATTAGCTTTTTACAAGCCTTGCCCCCAAGAAAGGATTATTTGGAATGCATAAAGTGAAATCTTAATGGAATATAAAAAAATAAAGCAGAGATGATGAGATCGGCCACAGACGGCGGAGACTCCAGCAACTAGGTCGCTTCTTCTTCTTCGTGTGACCTTTTTAGCTTGGCTTGTTTTCTTTCACCACAATATTACATTTGTTTCCACTCCTCTATTGCCTGCTATAATGGATATTATATCTTAGTATTCATATACGCTCATGCCATGAATTACTAATGAAATACTGCATATTTCATTAGTAATTCACTATCACTCTGCCACGGAGTCGAGGTTATCCTCATGGCATGAGCGTATATGAATACTAAGATATGATATCCATTATAGCAGGCAATAGAGGAGTGAAACAAATGTGGTGAAAAAAAATTGGTCACAAGAAGAAGAAGCTCCCAGTCTCCGCTGTCTGATCTCAT
This sequence comes from Portunus trituberculatus, assembly GCF_017591435.1. Taxonomy (NCBI): domain Eukaryota; kingdom Metazoa; phylum Arthropoda; class Malacostraca; order Decapoda; family Portunidae; genus Portunus; species Portunus trituberculatus. The sequence goes on from NC_059285.1 coordinate 25,195,348, forward strand.
CATCTCTGCTTTATTTCTTGGTATTCCATGTGAAATTTCACTTTATGCATTACAAAACAATCCTTTCTTAGGGGCAAGGCTTGTAAAAGCTAATAGATAAAAGAAAAAAATATATATATATATATATATATATATATATATATATATATATATATATATATATATATATATATATATTTGTTTTTACCCATGTGGTATGTTGAGAACCAGCCCAGAACGCATCCCCCCTATTTCCATCATATCCTATGGGAAAATTACGTCCGCTTAACAAATTTCCGCTCTACAAACAGCTTTGACACCCCCTATCCTGTTCATTAAGCGGAGTATTACTGTACTAGTACTGTAGTTAAATAAAGTGTGTGTTTGGTACTTCATTTATTGTTTGTTTTTTTTCAGTCTTTTTGGTGAAAAGTGTTTTTTTGAGAGGATCTGGGAACGTAACCCCTATTTTTCCATAGGGCCTATTATTCGCCCAACACGAATCTCACCGTGCACGACGAGCTCAGGAACGTTACTGTCGTGTTGGGCGAGGTATGACAGTATTCATCAACTTATTTAGATTTCTTCTATCATGATAATAGCATTCTTCTGTTTAACAAAAAAAATTTTTTTAATAAAAGTGTTTATTAGAAACCATAGTTCTTATTTGGACTAAAAATTGACGCTTGACGAAAACGATACGTTCCGTCTGACTCAAGACGACAGAAAGAGTTGACAAGAGTAAAAAACGACGGAAATCGCCTTAGATGATGGAAAAAGTGCTAGTGTGACGCCGCCTTAACTTTTACTTTGTTATTAGGGCTCCTCTTTCCTGTCTATCCTTCAAAGTTGGTAGCTCCATCTCCTTCAGTCTCTCTTCATAGGGAAGATCTTTTATTTCAGGGACCATCTTTGTAGCAACCCTTTGTATCCTTAACTCTCAAGAGCTTGGCATCATCTGCAAACAAATTTATGTAGCTACTCAAACCCTTTGTATATCGTTGACATATATTTGGAACATTATTGGTGCCAACACCGAACCCTGTGGTATGCCACTGGTTACAGTACTCCTACTTGATGGTGTATCTCTTATCACTGTCCTCATTTTCCTATCTGTTAAATAATCTGTCATCCAATGGCACCAATTGCGATCTGTGTAATTTTCATTGTTCGCCAGCTGATTTAATTCACAAGTTGGTCCTGCCTATCGCGCCGAACTGTCGCTCTTGTGGAAGCCCTATTACAAAAATATATATACTGATATTCATGCCTACATACCTCATAATATAAATGTTTGGTTATTTATCGATGTGTCTGATTGAAAATGACATAAAAATATGCAAATATATGTTCCTAATGGTGCAAAGTATGAATGTACCAGTGTCCCATCAAAATATTTTTTGCAAGTCTAATAGTACATATATACCTTATCACAAAATTGTCAGAGTTTCTGCATAGGATAATGCTCCACTCAAAAAAGCGTAGAGCAATTATCACTGAGTAGCATTTATAAAAAAAAAAAAATTTTTTTGAGTCTGTGCCAAAATAACCTGGCCAACATTACCGAAACCGAATTTTCCTAACTGAATCACAACAAGCGAACTTGGTATGCCTTTTGATCTCAGAAAGTTTCTCAGAGTTGGCACTGTCCATTTTCTAAGTTCATCCTCACTAATATCCATAGTGTTATCCATAGTGAAGTCGTTGTGTAGCGAGTGTGCCGATGGCTCTTAACACGCTAGATTTGTTTACGTTTCGGTAGAACAATCTCGGTGCATGTCAGACAATATCCTCTATACTGTTAATTTCCTAAGACTATTAATTGTTGTGATTTTCTTCATGAATATAATTCATATTAATTTTTATGGAAAGAAAAAGGCATTTAAACTACGCTTTACCTATTAATGATCTTTTCTATTTTTTGTCCCAGAAATTGAGATGGTAAAGAAGAGCGCTCTACATATATATAAAATATTTCCACTTTTTAGCTTATATGCCACGAGTACATTCTTAGAAAGATTATAACTATTTTATTAAACCATTTAATATTTACAAAACGTGCAGAAAAGTATGTTCCAGTTGACCAACTTGCTGTGAAATAATTAATCCATCTGGCGGTTGAAGGCACCTACATAGAAGATTGCGATCGGTCCCATTTAAGATATCTCCCTTAATTCCACCCATGTGTTCCATTTTCCATAGGAGTCTTCTGTGTGGTACTCTGTCTAAAGCCTTTTTAATATCTAGATACACTGCATCCACCCATCCATCTCTTCCTTTTACTTCATCTATTACTCTTGTATAAAAGCTTAGTAAGTTTGTTATATATGATCTTCCTTTTCTAAAACCAAATTGGGAGTTATTAATGATTTCATTTCTCTCCAGATATTCCAACCATTTTTCTTTCATGACAATTTCACAGATCTTACTCAGCTAAAGAATGACACTGGTCTATGATATAGGGGCTCAGTCATTTTTCCTCCTTTGTATAATGGGACTATATTGGCTCTTTTCCATTTCTTTGGTATCTTCCCTTCCCTTAAAGAGTTGTTAATTACATTCCCTTAGTGTCCATCCTCACACTCCATGTGGTCCCATTGCCTTCCTCACATCCACCTTTTCTAACATTTCTCTAATTTTCTGTTTTCTTACCACGATGTCTCTTAATCCTTTCTGTGCTGCTGGGTTGATTGGCTTTATAAACTCTCCCTCTTCATTAAATACTGATTCAAAGCTTTCATTCATAAGTTCGCTCATTTCTTCCAATGTTTCATATATCGTATTCCCCTTAATCATCTTAGTAATGGTCTCTCTGTTTATCATTTTACCATTTATATACTTATAAAAAAAGCTTGGGTTCTTTTTCACATCTCTTCACTACATCCTTTTCAAAGTTTCTCTCCTCTTCCCTTCTTATCGTAATGTATTCATTTCGTGCCTCTTTATACTGCTTCCTATTTATTTCATTATGTTGCCTTCTTAATTATTTCCATGCTGCATCTTTGCACTTTTTACCTTTTGCACATATATATTATTATAACAGGTGTGTTTGCTATTTTTTACTCTATATTCAGGAACATATCTCTTTATGCCCTCATTATACTTGTCTAGAAATATATCATACTTTCCTTGAATTGTCTTTCCATGCATAATTTCCTTCCAATCAATACCACCAAAATAACTTTTTAAGCTCCCCAAATCTGATTTAGCGTGGTTCTGTCTCTTGTGTTTGTGTCCCTCATTATACAGTAGTACGTTATACGGTACATATGCGTTCCTGAAAACCTTACCGCATATCGAATTTACCGTATACCGAACCCATTATAACATGTAATAATAGGGAATGCGTTCCAGCATGTCAAAAGTCATCCCTACAGAAATTGAAATACATGAAAATAATCATTAGAAAAAATAAATATAAAAAAAAAGTACTGTGCAAAAGAAATAAACAGAAAATGTTTTTATTTACCTTTCAATCGCCATGTATTCTATCAGATGATATCCTTCCTGAGGCTAAGGGACAGTAGAGATTTCAGCCCTTACTCATCTTCCGCCGAGTGGGCAGACAAGGATAAGGTGTCATCGTCTGCACTGTCAGAAGCAGATATAGAAGGGCCAGCTGTAGCAGGGTCAGCATGTGTGATAGGGACGACAAGTCTGACTGGCTTGAAGAACGAGTAGATGGAGGACTGTTTAGTTTTTCTTGTTTTTTCATCATAGATTTCTTGATAAATCTTGACATTTTTCTCTCTCATGAGCCACTTTGCTGCTACTGGCAGGATTTGGTTACGTTCCTTCAGTGTTTCCAGAGCTTTTTTCGATACCACCAAGACATTCTCTAAGAGTTTTGATGTCCAGGCCACGCTCAGGTTCTTCTTCCTTGTCTCCCTTTTTTTCTGCCTCCTGTGATGCCTTGTCTAGCTCTGTAAGTTCATCATTTGTAAAAGCTTCAGCATGGCTTTCCAAAAGATCTTAAACATCATCATTATCAACTTCATCGAAGCCAGCCCTATGGCACAGATTTACTATGTCATTTCTGATCGCACCGATATCATCTTCAGCGAAGCCTGGGAAGTCATGAGCACATTCTGGCCATACTTTATTCCACGCCAAGTTCATAGTAGACGTCTTCACTTCGTCCCAAGATGACTTGATGTTATCTAAAGCATGCTTGATGTTATACAACTTCCACCATTCACTGATAGTGGACTTGCCAGGCCCATCTGTGCCCTTTATCAATTGCTGCATGGTTTGCCGCTGGTAGTAGGCTTTTACTGTTTGCCATGGTTATTTTGAATATATTTGTGCTTATAATAGACACTTTAATATTTCATTTATTCATCTAATTAGTAATGCATGTAAGTAATATGTAATGCAGTTAAAAAAAAAAAAAGAAGGGGGGAGAGGAAGAGATAATTGGCTCCAAGGGTGGCCAAGTTGGGAGGCGGTGGCATAGTGGATAAGGTGGTGAGCGTGGGATCGGGCAGACGTCCACGCGTAGGTTCGAATCCCACCACGTACAGCCTTAAAACACTTTGCCATATGTCGAGTGGTTTAAAGTTACCTACATATCACCATGATACCCACGTTCTAGGTGGTTACACTCAAGATGAGCTTGGGCGGTGATATGGGCCCTAATATGGGTACCACTATAAATAAAATTGCCTGCGCCACTAATGGGCGGAAGCTGAACAGAGCTTCCCATACACTCTTCAAGTGTGCCTACAGGCGCTATAGGCCTTACCGTAAAAAAAAAAAAAAAGTTAACCCTTTCACTACAGTGACGCCTATGTGGGCGTCATGAAGCCCCAGTAGCAAATACGGTGACGCCTACATAGACGTCATATTACTTTTCTGAGCTTTCTTCAGTTCAGTTGTCCCTTTTAGTGTGTTGAATACCAACTACACACGCTGTATGCTGTCCTTGAAATCCTAGTGCTCCTCCCACCATCCTTGTCTCCACCAATCACAAAAGATAAGCTACATGCATCCTGCCTTGTGTCTAAAATTACCCAATGGCATAGACTGTTCCCATCTCTCTCTCTCTCTCTCTCTCTCTCTCTCTCTCTCTCTCTCTCTCTCTCTCTCTCTCTCTCTCTCTCTCTCTCTCTCTCTCTCTCTCTCTCTCTCTCTCTCTCTCTCTCTCTCTCTCTCTCTCTCTCGAGATAAGCTACATCGTCCCACTTGTGTCTAATATTAGCAAATGTCTCTCTCTCTCTCTCTCTCTCTCTCTCTCTCTCTCTCTCTCTCTCTCTCTCTCTCTCTCTCTCTCTCTCTCTCTCTCTCTCTCTCTCTCTCTCCAAGAGAAGCGTCCACTTTCCTCTTCGAAGGCGACATAGTGACTAAAAAATAGCAGCATAATACACAAAGATGACAAGTATGACAAGCTTACACAAGTTTCCTGTGCTCAGGCGTGCGGCACTACCACCTGTATATCATACAGGCGGGCTTTTTTAACATCTGGCACGAAGGGGTTAAAGTCAGTACTGTGAGTGGCACGCCAAGTTCATGGTAGACATCTTCACTTCGTCCCAAGATGACTTGATGTTATCTAAGGCGTGCTTGATGTTATACAACTTCCAACATTCACTGACAGTGGGCTTGCCAGGCCCATCTGTGCCCTTTATCAGTTGCTGTGTGATTCGCCACTGGTAGTAGGTTTTTAGTGTTTGCCATGATTATTATGAATATATTTGTGCTTACAATAGACCCTTTGATATTTCATTTATTCATCTTATTAGTAATGCATGTAAGTAATATGTAATGCAGTTAATAAAAGGGGGGAAAGGGCAGAGATAATAGGCTCCAAGGGTGCTCAAGTTAAAGTCAGTACTGTGAGTGGCGGAGAGGTGTGGCGTGGATGACGTCGTCACCCCTGCTCCCTCGCGCTGGGCCCTCTCGGATGACATGAGTGGATACCGTATCTGTGAATTTTTCTTACCGTATATCGAATTGAGGGTAGTAATCTCCAAATACCGTAACTGTGAATTTACCGGATAAAGAACTACCGTATAATGAGGACTTACTGTATTCCAAAATTTGCCAATCCTCTAATTCGATTTCTAGGACCACATGATCAGTTTTTCCTATAGGAGTTTGATATTTGATGTCTGGACACGGCTCTGTTTTTTTTGTAAATACCAAATCCAGCATTGATGGATAATCTTCCCCTCTATATCTTGTATAATCTTTCACGCATTGATCCAATGTGTTTACCATTGCCAGTTGTAGCACATCATCCCCCCAATGTTCAGCACGACTGCTTGCATCCATTTCTTCCCAATTGACATGTTTACAGTTTAGATCTCCCATGAGCAACACTCTTCTATCCTTCCTTAGCATGTTATCCAGGCAATTTAGTACTTCCTTTTGCATTTCCTTATGTACATCAAGCCTCCATGTTTTAGTCTTTGGTGGTACATATGCAACTATGATACTCCTAATTTCCCTGCCATTGGTCCTTATTGTTATACTTAAAACCTCTGCCAGTCCATCTCCGGACTGTATCTCTTCCACGTATATATTCTCTCGAGTCATGATCAGTACTCCTCCTCCTACTTTTCCCTTTCTGTCTTTCCTCCAAACATTGTATCCTTGCTCTTTGAAATTCACTTGGACATCTTCACTTAACTTTGTTTCTGTCATAGATACCACATCTGGCCCTTTTTCCAATATCTAATCTCTCACTTCCAAACTTCCTGATATAAACCCATCTATATTTGTATACATGACTCTTAATGGTTTCTTTCCCCTTCCCGAATATACCATTTCCTCAGTCTCATGTCCAGCACTCTCCAGTAAAACTTCTTTTCGTTCTCTGTCCTTCCTTAATTTTTTTTTCTTTAGCTTCACTCCTCAGTTCTCTCTTTTTCCCTTTCTACCTGGTTCCTGGTGTGTGTGTATTTACCTAGTTGTATTTATCTAGTTGTAGTTTTACAGGGCCTGGGCTTTATGCTCGTGAGGCCTCATCTCCATATCTACACTTATCCAATCTTACTTTAAAAGTATGCACACTCGTTGCAGACACTACTTCTTCATTTAAACTGTTCCACGTCTCAATACATCTTTGCGGGAAACTATATTTTTTAACATCTCTCAGACGTCTTCCTTTTCTCAGCTTTTTACTATGTGATCTTGTGCTTCGAATGTCATATTCTTCTCTCAGGATCAGTTTCTCATTATCCACTTGGTCCATTCTATTGATCAATTTATAAACTTGTATCAGATCTCCTCTCTCCATTCTTTGTTCCAGGGTTGGTAGATCCATTGCCTTTAGTCTCTCCTCATATGTCATCCCTTCAAATTCTGGAACCATTTTTGTAGCCATTTTTTGTAGTCTCTCCAACTTCCTTATGTGTTTCTTTTTATGAGGGGTCCACACTACTCCTGCATATTCCAATCTGGGTCTTATTATAGTACTTATCAATTTCTTCATCATTTCTTTGTCCATGTAGTGAAATGCTACTCCAATATTCCTTAGCAAATTATATGTTTCTCTAAAAATTCTATCAATATGACTTACCGGTTGATTGTTTTCTTCCATCATTACTCCTAAATCCTTTTCCTTTCTTATTTTCTCCAGTTCTACTCCATCTCCCATCTTATAGATTCCCACAGGTCATCTTTCACTCTTTCCCATTTCCATGACATGGCTTTTGTTCACATTGAATTCCATTTCCCACTTTTTACTCCATTTCCAGATCTTATTTAGGTCTTCTTGCAGTATTTCACAATCCTCTTTTTGCTATATAACTCTGCACAGTTTCATATCATCTGCAAACAGATTTATGTAGCTATTCACTCTTTCTGGCATGTCGTTAATATAAATGAGGAAAAGTATTGGTGCCCTGTGGCACTCCGCTTTCTACTGCTCTCCACTTGGACTTCATATCTTTAACTATCGTCCTTATTTCTCTCCCCCTCAAGTAATTTTTCTTCCATCTCAATGTGCTTCCTTTTAAGCCACCCTTCTCCTCTAACTTCCATTGTAATCTTGCATGTGGCACTTTGTCAAACGCCTTTTTTAAATCCAAATTAAAAACAGTCAACCCATCCCTCTCTCTCTTGTACTCTATCAACTATTCTAGAATAGAAACTCAATAAATTAGTTACACAAGACCGTCTTTTTCTAAAACCAAATTGGCTATTTGATATTAATTTGTTGTCTTCAAGAAACTCGATCCATTGTTTCTTTATTATTCTTTCACACATCTTTCATATTACACTAGTTAATGATACCGGTCTGTAATTTAAAGGTTCTTCCTTCCTTCCGCTCTTATATATGGGAACCACCTCAGCTCTTTTCCATTCTACTGGTACTGTTCCATTTTCTATTGAGCATTTTATGATGTATATAGGACTTGCTAGTTCTTCCCTACATTCTTTCAGTATTCTGCCTGAGACTTCATCCGGTCCCATTGCCTTCTCTTCATCCAGTTCCTTCATTAACTCTTTTATTTCAAGCTTGGTTACTTTAATCTCTTTCATATAGACAGTCTCTCTATTACCCTGTGGCCTTTCAAATTTGGATTCCTTAGTAAAGACCTCCTGGAATTTATTATTTAATAGTTCTGCCATATTTTTTGGGTCTTCCACCATCCCAATCTCTCCTTTTAACCTTTCTATTGTTTCTTTTTGCCTAATTTTTCCATTTATGAATCTGTAGAACAATTTTGGTTCCTCGTTACATTTTTCGGCAATGTCCTTTTCAAAGTTCTTTTCCTCTTCCTTCCTCACCTTAACATATTCATTTCTCACTGCCTTCAAGTTTTTTTTATTTACTGGATTTCTATTTCTCCTCCATCTTTTCCATGCTCCATCTCTTTTCTCCTTTGCCCTAGCACACCTTGCATTAAACCAATCTTTCTTTCCTTCTTCTTTAGGTCTATATTTCGGGATGTATTCCCTGACTCCTGTTTTGTATATCTCCAAAAATAAGTTATACTTCTCTTGCATCGTCTCTGAGTTTTCCATCTCCTCCCAGTATACGTTTTTAAAATAGTTCTTGAGATTCTCAATATCAGCCTTTCTGTAATTTAATTGGTCTCCTTTGTATGAATCGTCTCTATCTTCCTTTCCCTCTTCTATATCCATTTCGAATATTACATGGTAACTCTTTCTCATTGGGCACTTGTATCTTATATCATCATTCATTTGTATACCCCTTGTAAAAACTAGGTCCAATATCACCGGCTCGTCGTTTCCTCTGAATCTTGTGCATTTCTTTACTCTCTGGTCCATCATATTGTCTATCATTAGGTTCAGGAATCTTTCTCCCCAGACTTCTTCCCCCATACCACTTTTATAATTTTCCCAGTCCACTTCTTTACAGTTGAAATCTCCTACTATTATCACTTTTCTCCTTTCTTTGACGATTCTCGTTAGACTCCTTATTGTGTCATCTATCATGTCTTTATATTCTTGATTGGTCCATGAATTTGTTTTTGGTGGCACATATGTTACAATGATTGTTAACTTTTTTTTTTATTAATATGCATCTTAACATACAGTACTTCTGCTTTTCCTTCCCTACATTCCACTTGGTTTATCACTATCTCCTTCCTTAGCATAATCATGACTCCTCCTCCTCCTTTACCCCCTCTGTCTCTTCTCCATACATTATACCTATTATTCAAGTCTATTTTGATTGCCTCATTTAGTTTTGTTTCAGCCAGGCATACAATATCCAGATTTTCTTTCTTTATGTAATCTCATAATTCTAATTTACTTAATAAAACCCTGTCTATGTTCGTATACATCATTTTTAGTCTCTTGCCTTTATCATTTTTTGTTAAAGTTGTTCCACTTTTTTCTCTTCCTTCTCATTTATATACCATTTCCTTATCCTGTCTCCTAGAATTCTCCAAAAAATGCCTTTTTTTTTCCTCTTCTGACCTTTCATTATTTTTTTCCCTTACTGCTGCCGTCGTCAGTTCGTTGTATCTCTTCCTTTCTTCCTCATTTCTATTTTTCTTTATATAGATATCCTTGCAGCCTTCTGTTTCTCTAAGTTTTGTTCTATATAATATTTCTTCAGTTGCTGATTGTGATTTTAGTAGTATTTTAATTGGTCTCGTTTTTCCTTCTTGATATGGTCCCATTCTGTTTATTTCTTCTACTTCCTCTTCTAAGTTTTGCCTATCTTCGTTGTTTAGATTTTTTAGTAGGTCTTTGACTGATTTCACTTCTTTTTCTCTTTTTGGTCTATATTTTATAAATATATATTTTTTTTTCCAAATACGATTACACTTCTTTTTTTCTGCAATTTCTCTAACTAGATTTTCTTTTGTCTGGAGGACTCCTATCATTTTGTTTGTCATATTTTCTTCTTTTTCTTTTAGTTGTTCTTGAATCACCTCCTGAAAATCAACCTTATCTTTCTTATCTTGGACTCTCCATGCTTGTACTTCTTTTTTAATCAAGTTCTGTACTCTTTCCTCTTCCTTGTTTACTAGATCTTTCAGCTTCTCTTTTTCTTTCTCAGCTTTACCGAGTCCTTCTTCCATCTGCTTCTTGTAGTTAGCTACTTCCTTTTTCAGTTCTTCGTTTTCCGCTCTTAGCCTAGCTTTGTTTTCTTCCACTTTTTTTTATCCTTTCTCTTAGTTTTATAAACTCTTTTTCCTGTTCTTCATTCTCTTTCATTCCCATATTCTCCTTATCAATTTATCTAGTTTATGTTCAATACTCAACACTCTCTTAAGTAGTGAAGTATTTGCCATTTCGAAACCTTTGAATGTGCTCTCTCCCTCATCAATATAGTCATCATCTTCTTTCATTCTTTCCCTAGTCTGATATCTGCCTTTTGATGAAATCTCTTCTTTACTCATGATTCTTTAACAGTTGATTTCATGAAAAATGAGCCCACACTACTTGCCCAGGCCACTGTAAATACTATACAATAGGGAGTGAACATCAACTGATTGTCTGAGCGATGCCAGTGCGTCCTTCCTCGACCGCGTCTGGTGTGTGTGTGTGTGTGTGTGTATTTACTTAGTTGTATTTACCTAGTTGTAGTTTTACAGGGCCTGGGCTTTATGCTCATGTGGCCCTGTCTCCACATCTACACTTATCCAATTTTTCTTTAAAACTATGCACACTCATTGCTGACACCACTTCTTCACTCAAACTGTTCTACATCTCAATACATCTTTGGGAAACTATATTTTTTAACATCTCTCGTACATCTTCCCTTTCTCAACTTTTTACTATGCGATCTTGTGCTTTGAATGTCATATTCTTCTCTCAGGATCAGTTTCTCATTATCCACTTGGTCCATTCTGTTGATCAATTTATAAACTTGTTCCAAGGTTGGTAGATCCATAGCCTTTAGTCTCTCCTCATATGTCATCCCTTCAAATTCTGGAACCATTCTTGTAGCCATTTTTTGTAGTCTCTCCAACTTCCTTATGTGTTTCTTTTTATGAGGGGCCCACACTACTCCTGCATATTCCAATCTGGGTCTTATTATAGTACTTATCAATTTCTTCATAATTTCTTTGTCCATGTAGTGAAATTCTATTCCAATATTCCTTAACAAATTATATGTTTCTGAAAATTTTATTAATATGGCTTACCGGTTGATTGTTTTCTTCCATCGTGATTCCTAAGTCCTTTTCCTTTTTTACTTTCTCCAGTTCTACTCCATCTCCCATCTTATAGATTCCCACGGGTCGTCTTTCACTCTTTCCCATTTCCATGACATGGCTTTCCATTTCTCACTTTTTGCTCCATTCCCAGATCTTATTTAGTTCTTCCTGCAGTATTTCATAATCCTCTTTTTGCTTTATAATTCTGCATAGTTTCATATCATCCACAAACAGATTTATGTAGCTGTTCACTCCATTGGCATTTCATTTATATATATGAGGAAAAGTATTGGTGCTAATACTGACCCCTGCGGCACTCCGCTTTCTACTGCTCTCCACTTGGATTTCATATCTTTAACTACCATCCTTATTTCTCTATGTATTTACTTAGTTGTGTGTGTGTGTTTGTGCGTGCATGTATATTTTGCATTGCAGTATGATTGGGGAAAATGGAGGGGCAAGAGGAGCGGGTTCTGGATGAACAGGAGTGGCATGTGGAGGCAGCAGCTGTCATCCAGGATGTGAAGGAGTGTGTTTCTCACATGTCTGTGGCTGCTCTGCATGCCTCAAATGCTGCCATTTACTTCAACCTCACCACCAAAGAGGAGAACCATTACTGTGTTGAGCTCACTGCCTCAGGGTTCAGGTAAGGGCTATACTTTATTTTTAATTTTTTATCATCTTAGAATCAGATGTATGATGAGAAAGAGAAAAAAGTACTTACTACATGCCAAACCAGTTGATGAATGGTTGTGGTGGTTGTAGGTTGTAGTATTTTAGTACCAAGACAGTGACATTTAGTAACACATTTTTTACTATTTCACTTATCTATTGTACTCTCTCTCTCTCTCTCTCTCTCTCTCTCTCTCTCTCTCTCTCTCTCTCTCTCTCTCTCTCTCTCTCTCTCTCTCTCTCTCTCTCTCTCTCTCTCTCTCTCTCTCTCTCTCTCTCTCTCTCTCTCTCTCTCTCTCTCTCTCTCTCTCTCTCTCTCTCTCTCTCTTTCTCTCTCTCACACAGAATTGTGGGTAACAGGTTTGACAACCAGTCGGAACCCTCTGAGAAGTACTTTGAGACTCCCTATGCCCTCCTGGACCAAATAAGTCCACTGTACCGTGAGAGCTTTGGTTTAGTGTTGGCAGCCAGACTTTCAGCTCTCGTCTCTGCTGAGGAAGAAGATGTCAAAGGTGCTGAGTAGTTGTTCAGATCTGGCTGACTCAGACAAAGGCATTAGGGACTAAGAGAGATTGTGCAAAGAAAGAGTTAAGAGAGACACATTATTATGGTGCTGCTGTTTGTGCTTGCAGATTTACATTGGTGTCGACTAGAAAAGCTAACATTTGTAAGAAGCCAGTTATAGACTAAGTCACTACAATACCAAATAATGTAACTAATACTGCACATTTGATAAATAGAATCTGAAACCAAAGAAAACATTTTTGTGAAGTTCCACACATGAAGGTATTCAGCTTTGGATGATGACAATCACACAAGACAAGGTCAAGTGTGCCAAGTGAAGGGAGTCATCTTTACAAGGTGTGCCTGGGGGAAGGTCACTGATGAGACAGCTGCTGTTTCTACCATTAACAGGTCAGATGTTAAAATAACATTTTTATTGTTTTTATACTGTTGTGACATGGTGTGTTTGCTTGTCCTTTTAGCAAATCATTTATTTCATTTTTAATACCATCATTTGTGTTTCACACGTAAAGACTTGTGCTGTTGTGATGATTTATTTCAATCTAGCAAAATTATAATTATATAGATCACAAACCAAACTGAACCATAACCATAACAAGACAACACTTCAATACATTTAACACCCCAATCATCTATATAATTGCTGAGGAAATGCTAAATGGAACACATTCACAACACATGATGCATAGTTAACACTCACTTTGGATCACCCGAGTGAAATAGTACACATACCACATTTCATGGCTCATAAGATGCGTGGGCTCATAAGATATACCCAGTTTGGGCAGACATTGAAATAAAAAAAAAAAAGGATAAATGAACATATATAAGCTCTGAATATGAAGTGAAAGATTTCACCTAACATTTGAAGACCCACAGGAGGAGGTATTAGACACTTACCGAAACATTAACTTTTCCCAAAGAGATCTAATAGCACTAGTTCAGGGGGTGCTGCAAACCTTCCGTTAAAGCTAGTTGTGATCTCGTTGAACGTTTCCCTTTGTGTCTCACAACTCAAGGGGGCAGTCACAGCCTGCCCTCTAAAGACAACTCCACTTCTTCACACAAAACTACATGCACTTACCACACATACACCCTTCACTTGAAAATCAAAATTTAAAAGAAAAATGGGAACTCATAATAACAATGCCTCGGAGTCCCCTTCTGGGGAGGGGACCAAAAATGTCCCTAGGTTGGATGCCTCTCTTGATAATGACCCCAAATGCCTTGACACCTCCCTCAACTTTTCTGCATTAACTTCTGCAACATTCACAGTCTTAGATCTAATTTTTAATCTGTAGAACACCACCTCTCTTCTACTAAACCTCATCTTCTTTTCCTCACCAAAACACAGCTGTCTGAGGCAACTGACAGTAGCCCCTTCTCTGTTCCTCATGCTTTCTCTATTCTCATTTTCATTCCAAAGCTGAATGTTGTGTCAATGTATGTAACGACTTAACTTGCTCTCGTACCAACGTTCTTGAATCTTCCGAGTTTTCCACCATCTGGCATTGACTTAACAGTCACTCTTAAACTAAATTCATCTGTGCTGTTTATCTCTCCCCTAACTCTTCTGACTATAGTAAATTTATCTTTTCCTATTTCTCCAATCCCTCCACAGGATCCCCCAAAGCGAAGGTGCCTCTGGCGTTTTGCCTCTGCCAGCTGGGGGGACCTGAGGAGGTATTATGTTGATTTTCCCTGGAATGATTACTGTTTCTGTGTCAGAGACTCATCTCTTTGTGCTGAACGCATAACAGAGGTGATAGTGTCTGACATGGAGGCGTTCAATCCTCATTCTATATCTCAACCTAAACCTCTAAACCTTGGTTTAACTCAGGCTGTTCTCGTGCTATACATGATAGAGAGGTTGCCCACAAAAGGTACTTGAGTTGTTCATCTCATGAATCTCATGCACTTTATATCTATGCCCAGAATCATGCCAAGTCTGTTCTTCAACTTGCCAAACACTCCATAAGTAGAAAAAGTAAAAATCTTTCAAACTCCCCTCGAGACTTCTGTTACTAGCCAAAAACATCTCAAATAACTTCACTTCTTCATCTCTCCCTCCTTTATTTCATCCTGATGGCACCACTGCCATCTCTTCTGTCCCAAAAGCTGAACTCTTCTCTCAAACCTTTGCTCACAACTCCACCTTGGATGATTCTGGGCTTGTCCCTCCCTCTCCTCCTCCCTCTGATTCTTTCATGTCAACAATTAAAATTCTCCATAACTATGTTTTCCATGCCCTTGCTAGTCTAAACCCACGGAAGGCTTATGGTCCTGATGGGTTATCTTCTATTGTTCTCAAAAATTGTGCTTCCGTGCTTGCACCTTGCCTGGCCAAACTCTTCCAACTTTGTCTATCTACTTCTACCTTTCCTTCCTGCTGGAAGTTCGCCTACATTCAGCCTGTTCCTAAAAAGGGTGACTGTTCTAACCCCTCAAACTACCGTCCTATAGCTTTAATCTCTTGCTTGTCTAAAGTTTTTGAATCTATCCTGAATAGGAAGATTCTCAAACATCTGTCACTTCACAATCTTCTGTCTGATCACCGGTATGGCTTTCCTTACTGAGCCTTGGTCATCCTCTTTTGGAGATTTCAGTGAAACTTTTGCTGTAGCGTTAGACATATCAAAAGTTTTTGATAGAGTCAGGCATAAATGTTTGATTTCAAAACTGCCCTCCTACGGCTTCTATTCTTTCTGCAACTTTATCTCAAGTTTCCTTTCTGACCGTTCTGTTGCTGCTGTGGTAGACGGCCACTGTTCTTCTCCTAAATCTATTAATAGTGGAGTTCCTCAGGGTTCTGTCTCTCTTTCTATTATTCATTAATGACCTTCTTAACCAAACTTTTTGCCCTATCCACTCCTATGCTGATGATACCACCCTACATCTTTCCACATCCTTTCCGAGATGACCAACCCTTCAGGAAGTCAACAGGTCACGCAGGGATGCCACAGAACGCCTGACTTCTGATCTTTCTAAGATTTCCGATTGTGGCAGAGAAAATCTAGTAGTTTTCAATGCCTCAAAAACTCAATTCCTCCATCTATCAACTCAACACAACCTTCCAGACAACTATCCCCTCTTCTTCAATGAGACTCAACTGTCTCCCTCTTCCACAATGAATATCCTCGGTCTGTCCTGTGCTCATAATCTTAACTGGAAACTTCACATCTCATCTCTTGCTAAAACAGCTTCTATGAAGTTAGGTGTTCTATGGTGTCTCCGCCAGTTTTTCTCGCCCCTCCAACTGCTTACTCTGTACAGGCAACCCCTGCTTAACGAAGGGGTTACGTTCCCAAAAAACCCTTCGTTAAGCGAAATTTCGTTAAGTGGACCGATTATAAGAAGTCTAACCCCTGACTTCAACTTCCATTGAGAGTAAACAAAGCGAGAGTGCATCATAGAACAGTAATACTCCACTTAACGAACAGGATAGGGGGTGTCAAAGCTGTTCATAGAGTGAAAATTTGTTAAGCGGACGTAATTTTCCCATAGGAAATAATGGAAATAGGGTGGGGATGCGTACTAGGCTGGTCCCCAACATACCACATGGGTTAAGAAAAATAAAATTATATATACGTTTGGCAGCATATTGGGCCAACGTTGTACCACTACTTTTATGATGTCATATGAGTCATTGGAAGTTAGAGGAGCTATGTACAAATTCTCTCACATTCTCGCATTTATGTTCACAAAACAACATTTCTATTAGCTTTTTACAAACCTTGCCCCCAAGAAAGGATTGTTTTGTAATGCATAAAGTGAAATCTTAATATTAAGGAATACCAAAAAATAAAGCAGAGAGGAGATGAGCCACAGACGAAGCAGGAGACTCACGGCGACTCGGCCGCTTCTTCTTCTTCTTCTTGTGACCCTTTTAGCCTGCATGTTGTCTTTCCCCATGATATTTGTTTCTATTCCTCTATTGCCTGCTATAATGGATATCATATCTTGGTATTCATATACGCTCATGCCATGAGGATAACCTCAACTCCGTGGCACTGAGTGATAGTGAATTATTAATGAAATACCACGGTAGTTCATTGCCACGGAGTCAAGGTTATCCTCGTGGTATGAGCGTATATGAATACTAAGATATGATATCCATTATAGCAGGCGATAGAGGAGTGGAAACAAATATCATGGGGAAAGACAACAAGCAGGCTAAAAGGGTCATAAGAAGAAGAAGAAGTGGTTGAGAGGCCGCGAGTCTCCCACTTCGTCTGTGGCTCATCTCTCATCTCATCTCTGCTTTATTTTTTGGTATTCCATGTAAGATTTCACTTTATGCATTACAAAACAATCCTTTCTTGGGGGCAAGGTTTGTAAAAAGCTAATAGAAATGTTGTTTTGTGAACATAAATGCATATATGAGGCATTGTGTGACGTAGGGCGATAAGCGCCAAAAACAAAAAACGGAGAAAAATGCGGTCAAATTTTTGCGACATTTGGAATGCGATAGCTCAGCAATGGATCAAGCTAGAAAGTTGGAGTTGGTTTTAAAAGAAAGCTTAGAATGTCTACTTTATGTCTGTCATAAAATCAAACACATCATCTTGCCATAATATGAAAGGATTAATGGTGAAATTATTTTTTAGCTGTTTTTCACAGTGTTAAATCGGCGAAAAATGTGGTCATCGGTTTATATCTCAGAACTATGATAAGTTATTGAAAAAATATTATCACCATGCATAAAGTAAACATCCTAAGCTTTTATTTAAGACAATCTCAAGTCTCTAGCTTGATCCGTTTTTTAGCTATCGCATTCCAAATGTCGCAAAACTTTGATCGCGTTTTTCTCTTCTTGTTTTATTCAATCAATATCCTACTATAGTGCTTGAAACATGACTCCAAATCCACACAATCATAATCACATCCTAGCAAAATACAAAATAACAATAAAACACGATAAGAAAAATCTTCAGAATCGCAAAAGAGAGATTAAGAGGAGAAAAAGTAGAGTAGAAGACATGAAAAAAGGTAAAGAAATACGCCAAAAGGATTCATGTACAGTAAGGTCCCAGGTTACGTCGGTCTCGAGTTACATCAAACTCATAGTTACGTCAGTCCACTATAAGGCAATTTAAGATTAAAAAAAATTGAAAATTTATAAATCGTAAAGCGCGGGATTTATTGTTATTGTTGCCCGCCAGGCGTCACTAGTGGTTACCCGCCACACCGCCCGCCTCACGCTTGAATACAATAACACCCTGCCTCAGTTCCACCACACCGTCGCCCCTGGCAAGAGTGTTATCCTACTTCTGCATTTACTGACTCAAGTTCTTAGTATCTTGCTCAATGGCACCAAAGAGAAAACTCCTTAGTGACAGCAGTGATGCTAAGAAAAGCCCGTTACCATGACAACGGGGAGGTTGACGACCTTGAGGCCTCGCGCACCCACCATCACAACAATAACAACTCCAGAGCCTTCGCCTGGGCCACACGACACTTGCAGCTCACTTGCACTGTATGCGCCTGTCTGCTGATCCCTATTGCCCTTTCCTATTGCATTTCCTGCTCCGCTGCCCACGCTTCTACTCCCACCACACTGCACTATGCTCCCAGCTGTCTCCCTTGGGCGTCACAACATTTGACCTGCCCACCCTCCTGGCGGCCACAGGCTTCCACCCCTCTCTGGAACCTGCAGTCCTTCGCATTTGTGGCCCTAATCAACAACAAAAACAAGCTTGTGTTTCATATTCCTACATAGTTGTAAATAATATAACAATATAACCTTTAACTTACCTGAATGACCATAAACAATGATTGGTTGAAAACTCGATAATATGCTTTGAAATGTACGGAAACTCGAGTTACGTACAAAATCAACTTACGTCATGTTTCAGAAACGTAACTCTGACGTAAACCGAGACCTTACCGTATTTTCCTAATGTTATCTAAGCCCAATTTATCATAACAACCATCCTTGCATGTAGGCCCTACCTCACGCTTTTTTACAACATTCCCTGTATATCGGCTCATGTATTCCTGGCCGGTGTTCCGTTTAGTTTTCGTCACAATTTTCTTCCACTCACTAGGGCTGGGGCCTGTTTTGCGTCGTAATAAGCCCCCTTCGGCAATCCCCTCATCACTGTTAGAAGCCATCACACGGTATGTGCTGGCCAACGTTATAAAATAAAAAAAAAGAAGTTAATAATCATGGCTTCCGGAGACAATAGTGTAGAATGGCTTGGCTGGTGGCGGGCTGTGGGCAGCTGGGGATGCACGGCAGGCAGTGATTGGACGAGGCAGAGCTATGCGGTACGCTACGCAGCAAGGGATTGGTCACTCGGCTTGTCGCTTATCTCCCCTTATGAAGGCTGGGTTGATGCATGGCGGACGGAGCTACAGTACAGAGAAAAGTTAATGTTACGTTATGGGATTTTCGACCATGAAGGCGTTGGCGCTTGCTCCTAAGTTTGGTACCACTGGAAAGCTGAGACTCTAGCGAAGACAGTGCTATACATAACTCAATTTCATCTATGGTGGTGCTTAACTCCCTCTCACGCAACGCCTCATATAAGACAGTAACACCACCTCCAGAGGTGGTGTTCCCAGCAACCTCAGAGCAACCTGATAGCAACCTTGTCACCGTTCCTCCAAGCGTTCATGGATGCCATTTTGCTGCAAGAGGTTGCTCTGATGTTGTTAAAGAATCTTGGATCCAACTCCAGGAGTGTTAGAGACAGAGGCGGGGAGCCAGACAATCACAGCGAAGCTGCCGCGTTCAGTCCTTCACCCAGCAAATTCAAACCCAGAAAATTCGCTAAAACGGATGTGGTTGTACGTTATGCGGACTTTTGGTCTAACTTTATATAGTACATTAAACCGGAAATTCGTTAAACAAACGTTCGTTAAGCGAAGTATTACTGTACAGTGAAAGGTTTAATGAAAGTAAGAATTATGAAGTTAAACATTTAGGCAGTTTAATTTAAGTCATTATAATGTACACTAATGTATGTATGTATGTAACTTTATAATGTTGATAATCTTAAATTTATGAAGGGAGGGAGAGTGAAACGGGAAAGACATTAACCGGCAGCCTGTGGAATGTAAACAAAGGGCGCATCATTGTATCATATACAAAACTTATGTACCACATTTCCACAAGGCTTTCCATTTTATCCATTGTAGAGTCATGAGTTCAGGTGGTTCTTTTAGCTTGCAAGGAAGATACGGTCTCACCAGTCTTCTTAATAGAGTCTTCTGACTTAAAAATAGTAGAGACAGTAGATGGAGTCAAGATGGTGCTCGCTACCATCTCTCATGCCTTTGAATAATATCCAGCTTCACTTCGAGAGTAAGAGACTTCCTGGTCTTAGCAACGCTTGGCGACATTGCAGGGCGTTTGGTAAAGTTGAGCGAGGGAAGACGAGCTGCTGCTGACGCTGTTATTGTTTTGAACAGGGGGAGTGAATGGTGCGCATGTTGTCCATGAAAGGCGCTGGTATATTCAAAAGCCTGTCGGTTTGCGTGATACGGCGGGGCTTTCAAACTTGGAAAAAATTACCTGGATAAAACTTTATTAAAGCAAGTTTGGTGTTCGTTAAACAAGCAGATGGTAGTAAAATGAAACCTTCGTTGTTGCGAAATTTCGTAGTGTGAACCTTCGTCAAGGTGGTTTCCTGTATAAGGGCCTTATCCGCCTGTGTATGGAGTACTCTTCACATGTTTGGGGGATTCCAGTCACACAGCTTTTTGTCTCATCAACTCCCATTCTTTGACTAACTGTCTTCAGCCTTTTTCTCACTGCCAAAATGTTGCATCTCTTTCTATCTTTTATCGCTATTTTCATGCTAACTGTTCTCCTGATCTTGCTAACTGCATGCTTCCCCTCCTCCTGCGGCCTCGCTCCACAAGGCTTTCTTCTTCCTCTCATCCCTATTGTGTCCAACTCTCTAATATTAGCAAGAGTTAACCAGTACAGGCAACCGCCCCCCTTAACGAAGGGGTTATGTTCCTAAAAACCCTTCATTAAGCAAATATTCATTAAGCAAACCAATTATAATAAGTTTAACCCCTGACTTGAGCTTCCATTGAGAGTAAACAAAGCGAGAGTGCATCATGGTACAGTAAGAGGTTTAATGAAAGTAAAAATTATGAAGTTAAACATTTAAGCAGTTTAATTTAAGACTAAGTCATTATAATGTACACTAATGTATGTATGTAAGTAACTTTATAATGTTGCTGATCTTAAATTTATGAAGGGAGGGAGAGTGGAGCGGGAAATACGCTAGCTGGCAACCTATGGAATGTAAACAAAGGGCACATCATTGTACCGCATACAAAACTTATGTACCACATTTCCACAAGGCTTTCCATTTTATCCATTGCAGAGTCACGAGTTCAGGTAGTTCTTTTAGCTTGCAAGGAAGATATGATCTCACCAGCCTTCTTAATAGAGTCTGCTGACTTGAAAATGGTATACAGTAGATGGAGTCAAGCCATGGTGGGAAGCAATGCTATTAGTTTTCTCATCTCTCTCGTGTCTGTGAATAATATCCATCTTCATTTTGAGAGTAAGAGACTTCCTGGTCTTAGCAACACTAGGCGACATTGCAGGGCGTTTTGGTGGGATGTAGAGTGAGGGAAGATGAGCTGCTGCTGACACTGTTATTGTTTTGAACTAGGTGCGCATGTTGTCCACGAGAGGCACTGGTGTATTCAAAAGCCTGCTGACTTGCGTGATATGGCAGGGCTTTCAAACTTGGAAAAAGTTACCGGTATAAAATTTTGTTAAAGCGAGTTTGGTGTTCGTTAAACGAGGAGATGGTAGTAAAAGGAAACTTTCGTTGTAGCGAAATTTCATCGTGTGAACCTTCGTTAAGCAGGGGATGCCCATACTCTCAGTCGTTCATCCCTTTCACTGGTAAACTCAGGAACGCCCTCCCTGCATTTGTATTTCCGAATTCCTATGACTTATCTTCTTTTAATAGGGAGGTATCGAGGCATTTGCTCCCTAATCTTGGCTGATGCTTTTCCACTTATTAGAGAGCCAGTACTCAAGTGGGCCTTTTTTTAAAATTTAGTTTTAGTTTTTATTTATTTATTTATTTTTTTCCCTTGGCTGGTCCTCTTCCCTATGTAAAATATATATATATATATATATATATATATATATATATATATATATATATATATATATATATATATATATAGATGATTATTAGATTCCAATATTTTGCACTTAAAAACTTTAATATTTGTTAATAGCCTACATATCAACCCTGTTGTGAGATATAAACATGTATCTGGCATATGGTGTTGCCATTGACTGAGAGTCTAAGAGGCTACAAGGCTAAAAATCATAATTTTTCTGCTTTATAATTTTTTTTACATGTATGCAAGGCAAGAATGTTAAAAGATAGGTGCAGTTTTAATTGTATGGAAGTGTATCTTACCTTAAAGGGTAATGGCATCACACTGTAAAGAAAGCATTGAAGCTTGCCTTTGTCAAGATTGAGATCACCAGTTGGCAATTGCGTGTCTTGTTTGGGGTAATGCAATGTGTGGTGTATGGTCACTTAGACAAATTCTTCCTGATTGGTGTCATTCTGTGTGATATACCAGTAAGTATGACTTATTATATATTGTTATCTAGAAAGAAGTTGTTTTGTGGAGTAGCATCAATCACTTTGTTCACCTGAGCAAAGATGTCTGGGGTTTAATTTTAGAGCCTCTGTTGCCATAGGCTTACCACCAACCATTGCCTTAATGCTGAACCTTGGCCTCATAGGACCTAGGCTCATTTCCTGAGACTTTTATTTTGGATAAAAGGTGCATCTTATGAGCCATTAATTATTGTAAATGCCATGGGAATAGTCAGATAGAATACATTTACAATATACACCAATAAATAACACTCAGGTTGAGCACCTGATAAGTGTGAAATGGTATGGAGCCTGGTTCTGTCTCTATTGACATGTCACCCTTGCTACTGCTTCCTCTGACCTTGAGCCACCTCCTCAGCTGAACTGGAAGTGACATCCAAACTGCTGGCTTCTAGGAATACACCTTGTGTGGGCCTCATGACTCCTGTTTCACTCAAACCACAATGTATTTGAGGAGACAGGAACCAAAGTGTACCACACACCACCCTGTAAAACTGGTGTTTCCACATCCCTAGCTATTGTTTAATACATAATTCTCTGACCACAATAAGTCTTTACATAAGCAATTATGTAAATTCATCCCATACAACATATTATAAATACATACAAATACAGCAGATATATCCTGTATAACATATTACAACTGCATACATATACAGTAAACAGTTTGTCACTGACAGTTTTCCTTCAAATACTAATCATCACACAATGATGTAATTTGTATTTATTAATGGGAAACGTAATATATAATGGATATATTTATATTTTTCCCCTTTCATCTTTTCAAACTGTACTTATCTTATCATATTTGCCTGATACCAAAATTTTTTTGAATTAGTTCTTTGATATTACTTATGACGATAAGATTTGATTTATGTAATGTTACATTTATTTTAATTTTCTGTTAATTGATTCTCTTTAATGAGACCTTCAATGTGACTCATTATCTTGCACTCTCACTCCAGTTCTTACTGTGCCACCAACTGTGGGTGTGCTGGATGGGCACCATGGGTCAGAATAACAGCAGCAACCCCCTGCGGGAGAACCTGGAGTCACTCCATAACCAGATGATGAAGCATGCAGGAGCAGACTATGACATTGCCACTACCACCACACTCACCTATGACCAGTTCCTCACCTACATTACACAGCTTAACCAAATGTGAGGCTCTGAGGATAACTTGGTACCAGTCAGTGGGAATGTTGTTCTGGCATGGGAGTCTTGAATGTTGTTAATTTGTTATTGCACATAATTACTAATTATTGCTTAAACTCCTATTCTCACAGCAAACTTACACCATGTCTAACAGCTCAAGAAAAAAAAAAAAAGAAATACTTGAGGTGCCCTTTCTTGTTTTCTTTGAGAAGACACCCAGCCTGTTTTCTACTCCCAGGTACCACCCATCAAACCAATTTCCTCATTTGCCTCTTTGTTGTCACAGGCTTACATGCTGTCTTCGGCTCAGCTCTGGCACCGGCTAACTGTTGTTTTTTTCTCTTCAGCAGCAGTTGGTTTTGCCTTTCATTGCTCCTTAGTTTGTCTGGCTTCTACAGGGAGATTGTGTGTGTTACTATGTCACATAAGTGTATGAAGTGTTCTCACTCCCTACCGCCTCTTACGGTGGACCCTCATGGGGAGTGTCTGTCATGTAGGGAGGTGTTTTGTAGCCTTTGCTTCCTGTTGTTATTGCTGTAAGGCCTTGTCCCATGACCAGTTTCTATGTCTTTTTGGAGAGTATTGAAGACCGTACTGAGAGGAGGAAGGCTTCTTCTTCCAGTCATTGTAAGTCTTCCCTTACATCATGGCAGTTGCAGAAATGCATGTGTAGGATGGAAGAAACGTTGGATCGGCTTTCCCTATTTCCTCTTCCCAGGGTTCTCCCTTTTTGGATTTCCAGACTTTGGCTTCCTAGGTAGACGATTCCCAGCTGGGAACGAGCACTGCTGTGCAAAGGCTGGGGTGGGCTGCACCAGCTGGTGCTGCCGGTCCTGAGGTTGAGATGGTACCAGCGTTCACCGTGGGCCCAACAGTTGGCTTCCATGGCTCGGTTTCAGGGACAGGTAAGGCAGTGCACAGTGCCCTTGGTACTTTTTGCACTGTTTACGGTGGTGGGGTTGGCAACAGCTATCCAGCTCCCATGCCTGGCAGTTGCCCCACTAACCAGGATACGGAAGTCGGCATCTGCCATACAGTGTATGTTCCCATGCCTGGCAGCCAGACTCTTATCCGGGATATTTATTTATTTATTTATTTATTTATTTATTTTACGGTAAGGCCTATAGTGCCTGTAGGCACACTTGAAGAGTGTATGAGAAGCACTGTTCAGCTTCCGCCCATTAGTGGCGCAGGCAATTTTATTTATTTATGGTGGCATCTACCATATGGCTCCCATGCCTGGCAGCCACCCTCTTATCCCATCCCGTGGTTTTATCCACAGCACAGCTAAGGAAGTGCTGGGTAATCCTGGTACCCTTGGTAGGGGGTGGGGTTGGCGACAGTCATCCAGCTCTCATCCCCAGCGGCCGCCCCACTACTCAGAGTAGTAGTTTGGGCCATGTGGACCCTGGTGAGTCTGTGCCAGGCGGCCTTCCACTTATTCAGGAGGCTTCTGTTGACGATGGCCAACCAGCTCCTGTGCCTGGTGGAAGTGGGATGGGCACCCCGTTTCCACAGCTGGGACCTGTGAAGATGATGAGGAGGAAGTGCCTCCAAATCAAGAATGTTTCCTCTTTTTTGAACCTCATAGGCCAAGTGAGGGCCTATCTTCATCTGCCTTCTCCTGAGGCTCCTTCCTTGTCCCAGCTTACAGGTGTAGAAAGGGCACAGGGCTCTGTTTTGCCTTGCCAGCCCTCACTTACTCTCTCAGTCACTTATGGCTCAAGCTGTCCATGAGGAAGCCTAATGCAGGTCCTTGAAGAAGCCTAAGCTTTGCTCAGCCAATTTTCAGTTGTCTAGTGACTGGTATCACAAGGCCAGGTCTTTTTATCTGCCTGAGGGGGCCTTACTGGCTCCTTCATCGATTAATGAGGAGTTAGGTGGTCTAGGGCCGGTGGGCAACCCAGCGGTCTCTGTCTCTTCTTGCCTGTTGGTGCAAATGGAGAAAGTGGCTCCATGGCTGACATTGCATCTTGGACAGACCAGGTTTTGGCTTCATGGGCTGGTGCTACTTGTAGCATAGAGCAGGATGTTTTTGGAATTTTTGTCAGCATTGGCCAAGGCTAATAAGGACATTCTTCATCCTGCTGAGGAGCTACGTTGTAGACTTCTTATGTTACGGAGGCTGTAGTGGATTCATTGCCTTATACCTTTTTTTTATAGGGAGAAACACCAGCTTCTTTCTTCTCCATTTTCTAACATGCTATTTGACCCATCTGTGGTGGCCACGGTGCAGGACAATGAGCACTTGGCTTCTCAGCAACATGTACTCTCTTCTGTGGTATGGGGGTTAGCCTCTTTTTTTCCAGGTTCAGCCTCGGTGCAAGATAAAAGGGTAAACAAGGAGGGGTGTGTTTTGTAGTGTCTCTTCATCGACTCTTGTCACCAAGCCCTCCACTACAGGGAAAGGGGGTCGTTTTGGGCCAGGGGTTGTTGCAGTGAAGGATCACATGGCCAGGTTGATTTTGCTAAGGAAGTAGTTTGCTCTCTTGTGCCTGTGGGCGCTTCCCTACAGCAGCACTGGAGAGAGTGGATTGAGTTTGGGGCAGGAGAGTGGGTAGTGAAAACTCTGCATTATGGGTATGTTCTCCCCTTTTTGCTTCCCCCTCCTTTGTCTGCCAGACCCATAGAGTTTGTGAGTTATGCAGAGGGCTCAGATCGTCATGTGACTTTGGAATTAGTGGTGCAGGATATGTTGGGCAAAGGGGCTATAGAGCTTGTGGTGGGTAAGCTTTTTTGCCCGTCTGTTCCTCATACCCAAAGTAACAGGGAGTTGTAGATCTGTGTTCGACCTCTCAACTTTGAACATGTTTTTAGTGGTCAGCCCTTTCCAGATGGAGATGGTGGTGTCAGTTTTGGAATCCATGAATTTGGGGGATTGGATGGTGTCTCTGGATCTGAGGGATGCATATTTCCAAGTTCCAATCCACCTGCATTCTCACAAGTACCTGCAGTTCATTTGGCAAGGCAAGGTTTTTCAGTTCAGAGTTCTTTGTTTTGGTCTTACCACCACACTGCAGGTCTTTACCATGGTGATGGCTCCAGTGTCTACATTGGCTCATTAACACAATTTCTATCACAGACACCTGTTTTTCATACAAAAAACTAGCAGTTCCACTGTCTCACTTACTTTCGTCCGCCGAGATTACAAAAGTTTCCGCCTGGCGCTACACCTGCCAGCGCGGTGCCCAGCGCTGCAGATGGGATCGGCTGCACTGCCCCTCAGTTAATTTTCGATGCGCATTGTGTTAACACGCGCTGCGCTTCTGTCCCTGTTTCGCTTCTTGAACTTTTCAAGTGCTCTCTCTGCCGGTTTCTTCGTGTTTTCATGGAAGAGGACCTTAATGGGCAGCATACTCGTCCAGAGCAGCCTGCTGCTGTTCGGGAGAGTAGTTTGCTGATGGATGGGGCATTCCACACCTGGTTCTTCTGGTTCTCAGTCATCTTCTAAGGCTTCTAGAAGGGTTTGCTTGAGACCAGACTGCACCAGGGTCTTGGGCAGTTTCCTCCAGGACCCTCATTCTGTTTGTGTTAATTGCAGAGATATCTGCAACCCAGGTAAGAGGTGTGATGAGTGTTCTACTTGGAGCAGTGATAAAGTCCTTGCCGCGTATAAGTACCAGTGCGGTTTGAGGTGCAAGAGATGCGCCAAGGCAAAACATTCACATAGTTTTGTTGCCCCCTTTTGTAATGTTTCCTGTGACGTAGGCACATTGCAGTCTGTTAAAACACCTCCTTCTATTCAGGGGACAAGGGGTTCACTGGCTGCCTCTGTTTTGTCTGATGTTCATGGCGGCTCGGAGATTTCATTTCAGGACGTAGTTTCCCAGGATGAGCTATCTGCTGGTGATTCGGCTTCCCAGCAGGGCACTAAGCCTCCTGTTACTATTGACCTCTCTTTGTTTTTGAAGTCTTGGCAGGAGGAGGTGCTTGCTTCAGTCAACACTCTTGTTGCTTCTCAGATAGGAGATTTGCATGGTTCTGTGCCCCCGCTACTGACCCTCTCTTCCAACTGTGCTCTCATCTTCGGACCCGGACCTGATGCAGTTCAGTGTCCCGACCCCTCAAGAGTCCTGACACAAAAAGGTGTGTGCAGTCACACCAAGTCAGGGGGCCAGGGGGGGCCTGTCCGAGGATTGGAGGTGCCTCTTAAGCGTTCACGTCCACCTAAGGATGACGCTAGGAGGATCAAGAAGTCCCGCCCCACCTCAGTGGTGTCTGGCTCGGTGACCGGTCTGGGGGGGCTGGGGTAGGTGGGATGGTGTAGTAAGCCTGCCCCTCCCCCCATAGCCTTGGGTGAAGGCCTGGTCGGGAGAGACACTTACCCTCTTGCCTTGTCTCTCAGCCCACAGGATGGCATGCTCACGCCTTACCCACGGGCTGCCTCCTCTGTACTTTCAGCCAACAGGGGCCCAGTGTCTGATGACCCTTCTACGGCCCAACAAACCCACCGTCCTGCTCATACAAATCTCCACAGAGTTCATGTTGCCTCTGTTTCGGCTGATGTGTCTCCTCCTCGGCACGACCCGACACACTCAGACAGCCATCGTCCTGGAGGTGATCTTTTTCTGGCAGATGCTTGCAATCGGCGTGTCCTGCTTGGCTCTCCTCGCCCTTCTTGTTCTGGGTGGCAGGATTCAGGGACCTCGCCGTCTCCGGGGCCTGACAGGGCACGCCGCAACTCAGTGAGGCATGACGGGTTACCAACAGGCCTGGAGGGGGATGAGGGGCATGAGTTCCCGCCTCATGGCCCCTCCATGTACCATCGTATGATGAACTACATTGACTCAGTTTTTGAGGATGCCATGGGCCAGCGGTTTGACCTGGAACGTCCCGTGGCCCAGGGTACCAGCACCTCACGTACAAGAAAGGGACCAATCCTCCTTGGAAGGGCACAGCCTGTCAGGGTTTTCATGAAGCAAGCTGACAGTGCTTATTTGAAGGCTAATGAGAAGAAACCAACCTCAGTTGGCTATCCTTCAGGCAGGTTTGCTAAGATTTACGGTGTGGCGGGTCAGGAGGTTTACAGGAAGGCTGCCTTGGTTAATCCTAGCCTCCACGCCGCCCTACATTGTAGTGCCAGAGAGCCTTGCGTCCTCCGTGAACACCCAGAGGTGGCCAGGATGGAGGGGGTGGTCGCCAGGTCTAGAGACACCTTGAACTACTCTTTTTGGTGCTCGGGGGACATGCATCTTCTGGCAGCTCGTCACCTCCCTGCACTCCTCTTAGACTTGGAGGAGCAGCTCTTTAAAGCTGTATGTATGGCACTTAATGACGCTTGCAGGGACTCAACTTATGTCATTACCAACTTGAGGGCCTGGAGGAGGGAGGCTTACCTCGGCCGCCTCAGACCTTTCTTCTTGCAGGTCGAAAAAGGCATCCTTCGGAGGTCTCCCATTTTTACCCCTCTCCTTTTTGATGAGGCCTGCCTTCAGGAGGCGCTACAGTCCTCGAAGTCCAATGCTGATAGGACGCTCCATGAGGCCGCACTCAGAGCTCTGGCCTGGCCGCATCCTGCTCCAGGCATGCCCTTGGTGGAGCATGGTCCCCGACCTACCTCCACAACTGTTAGATCCTCTGCTGCTCCCGTCTGCAGACCTTCCTTCGCCGCTCGTACCAGGGACTCCTGGGGCGGGGTTTGGTGGCTCTTACTCGTCTCGTTCCAGTGTGCAAGGAGGGGGACGGAAGGCAAAGCCTGTTTGGAAGTGACGCCCTTCATTCCCAGGGGGCAGTTGCGGGCTGTCTAGCCCGCAGATCGGAGGACTGGCGCAAGATAGGGGCAGAGACGTGGATCCTCGATGTTCTAAGGGAAGGCTACAAGATTCCCTTCTCTGCACCCCCGCCACTCACAACCCACTTCAATGAGCCCAGAGGCTATGCCCCAGGATCCCTCAAAGGACAAGCACTTCGGTTGGAGATCCAGCAACTAAAGGCCAAAGGTGCCATAGAAGAAGCACCCCCTACTCCGGGTTTTTACAGCCACATGTTTGTCTTTCCAAAGGCCTCCTGAGGTTTTCGACCCATCATCGACCTCTCCATCTTAAACAAGTACGTTGTCACCACCAAGTTCAAGATGGAGACGGTCAGAACCGTCATGTCTGCAATACGACAGGATGACTGGATAGTGTCTTTCGATTTGAAGGACGCCTATCTCCAGGTGCCCGTCCATCCAGTTAGCCGGCGTTTCCTGCGCTGCTCTTGGGAGGGCTGCCACTTACAATTTCGAGTTCTTTGCTTCGGCCTCTGTACTGCCCCTCAAGTCTTCACTCATCTCGTGGCCCCTGTCTCGGCGGAGTTCCATCGTCAGGGCTTCTGCATCCTCCAATATCTGGACAATTGGTTAGTCCTAGCTTCGTCAGCAGACGAGGCTCAAAGAGCCACCACTTGTCTCATCGGCATCTGCTCAGTTCTGGGGATTCGCATAAATTGGGAGAAGTCTTCCTTGACTCCAGAGCAGGAGAAGACCTTCCTCGGGATGCTGATTCGCTCTCCTCCTTTGAGGGTTTTCCCTACGCAGGGGAGGCCATCCCCACCTGCAAAGGACTGGTTGCGTCTTCTCGGGCACTTATCCTCCCTCATTCATCTAGTGCCAGGATCGAGGAGGAGAATGCGCCTTGTTCAGATTCAACTGAACCTGCAGTGGGACAGGCAGTCGATGGTGGACGACCATCCTGTATGCTGGGACCTCAACACTTGCTGGGACCTGGAGTGGTGGCTGGAAGACCAGAACTTAGACATCTTTCTCTTTACGAATGCCTGAAACGAAGGGTGGGGAGCTTCTCTCCTTCAGGATTCTGTGAGTGGCCTCTGGAACACTCAAGAGAAGTCTCTCCATATCAACGTCCTGGAACTCAGGGCGATTCGCCTGGGGCTCCAACACTTTGTGGACGTGCTGCGGAATTCTGTTGTTTCAGTTTTCTCCGACAACACCACGGCGCTCGCGTACCTGAGCAAGGAGGGGGTACCCACTCCACTCTCCTCAACAATGAGGCTTGGGAGATCTTAGTCTGGGCCGAGGCTCATTCGGTGGGGATTTTGACTAAGTTTGTGTGGGGCTCTGACAACGTGGTTGCCGACTGCCTCAGCAGGCGCCACCAGATTCTGTCCATGGAGTAGACCCTTCACATGGACGTGTGCCGTCAACTGTGGCGGGTTTGGGGCTACCCGATTGTCGATCTCTTCGCCACGCGCCTCAACTACAGGATCCTGAACTTTGTCTCCCCCTGTTGGGATTCCGAAGCAATTGCCTTTCTTTACAATTGGGACAACCAAGACCTGTATGCCTTCCCTCCTTTTCCTCTCATCAGGAAGGTGCTCAACAACTTCGGGCTTCCAGCAACACCAGGCTCATCTTGATTGCGCCGTTCTGGCCCCCGAGAGAGTGGTTTCCAGACCTGTTGAAGGCATCACGAGAGCCACCCTGACGCCTTCCGCTTCGGCGGGATCTCTTGACTCACCCCTACTCCCACAGGTTCCACCGCGGTCTCCACGGGCTTCAGCTGACAGGGTGGAGACTGTCAAGCAATATGTGAAATACAGAGGCTTCCCCTCTAAGGTGGCGGAGTTCTTGGCGCATGATAAGAGGCCCTCTACTTCTTTAAACTATCAACACAAGTGGAAGAGGTACAGGAAATGGTGCAAGGACAACAGGCATACCGTTTCTAACCGCACGGTCCAGAAAGTTGCAGATTTTCTTGTTGTTTTGCGTCAGGATTGCCATCTTTCCACCTCTGCTATCAAGGGTTACAAGGTCATGCTTAACAGCGTCCTGGCAATCCGAGGGTTGGACCTCAACAACGACCAGGTGCTGAGGCTTATTGTCAGAGCCTGCTCTTCCCAGCCATAGAGGCCTAGCAGGAATCTTCGGCCTTCCTGGAACTTGGATGTCGTTCTTCGCTTCCTAACCATGGCTCCCTTTGAACCTATGCAGCTCTCGTCTATCAGAGACCTGACTAGAAAGTCTCTTTTTCTGCTTGCTCTTGTTACAGCACAGAGGGTAGGAGAGATCCAAGCACTCTCTCACAAGACGAGCTGGCAGGGACAGGATCTGCTGGTCTCTTATCTTCCTGAATTTATTGCTAAGACGGATACGGATGCCCACAGTACTCCTCTGGAGTTTCATATTAAGAGCCTTGCCACCGTCGTGGGTTCTCAGGATGTGGAGAGACTCCTATGTCCTGTTCGGGGGCTTCGTCACTACCTGCATAGGACAGCTTCGCGTACAAGACCCCACAACCTCTTCTTGCTGTTAGATGTCCTTCCAGACCTATGTCTAAAGGAGCAATTTCCTTCTTCCTACGGGATATCATCAAATCGGCTTACGCTTCCTTCCCTGACTCTTCCTGCCACGAGGATCGAGGAGGAGAATGCGCCTTGTTCAGATTCAACTGAACCTGCAGTGGGACAGGCAGTCGATGGTGGACGACCATCCTCTGTGCTCCTGTGGAAGAACTGCTCTGTTCCCACTATCTTGAGGGCGGCCTGCTGGAGAACGCCTTCAGTCTTCACTGACCATTATCTCCGGGAAATAGTAAGACAGAAGGGGGATATCTTTGCCTTGGGTCCAGTGGTCGCTGCTAGACATGTGGTTGACTAACTCCTTCACCTGGCCATGCACAGCCCTTGGAAGTCCGCTTAGGGTGACGCTTCTTGGCGACTTGTTTGTACGGTCCTGGTACTTCAGCCAGGGGGTAGAGGGTCAGTAACTGGGATGGGGCTCTCTCCTCAGCTCCCCCCTCCAGTCATAGGCATAGGCACGCTCCTAGGACACTCAACACTGGTCACCTGGGCTCTAATTCTTGAGGCACATGGGTCACGGAGTACTCCCATGCACCTGGTTGCATTCTCCAGTGCCTTGTTCAAGAAGATTCAGAGTATTCCAGCCATTCTTCGGGCAGGAACCTGGAAGAGTATGTCCACTTTTGCTTTACTCATCAGTATTTGGATACCTTTTCTCTGGGCCCTGTTGTGTCGGCTCTCAGGGTAATTCAATCATTTTTCTTTTGGGTTTCTTATACATTCAATTCTATGTATTTTCGTCTGTGGGGTTCAGGGTGAGTGGACTTTTGTCATGGGGAGATTTGTGATGTTCCTCTCACTTGTCTAGTTTTGTCCCTGTCATGGGATACAAGTGCTGCACCCTCCTCAGGATATGGCCTCTGCCTTGTTAGTTTTGGGTTTGTAATTTGTAAGGGTGTGTGTCTTGGGGAGTGAAAGTTGTTTTTAGGGTTGAGGTCATCCTCCCTCCTATACTTGGGATTCAGTTCTTAAGCAACAATTAATAATTATGGGTAGTAGTATGTGTAATAACAAATAGGATTTTTTAATGTAAAATCCATTTTTGTCTACTTACTTATCCATAATTATTTATTATAATCGAGTTTCCCTTCCTCCCTCCCCTCTATGACCTTATAGCCTAGAGGCGAATGAGGGAATCGGCCTGATGGGTGGTGCCTGGGAGTAGAAAACAGGCTGGGTGTCTTCTCAAAGAAAACAAGAAAGGGCACCTCAAGTATTTCTTTCATTTCTTTTTCTCAAGCTGTTAGACATGGTGTAAGTTTGCTGTGAGAATGGGAGTTTATGCAGTAAATAATTATGGTTAAGTATGTAGATAAAAATAGATTTTACATTAAAAAATCCTAATTTATATACCAAATGAAGTTTTGGAAACTATCATATAGCTATTCTTCCATATTTTTTTACTCTCTTCTTCCTCTTTCTTTATTAACCTGCATCTCTTGTATGCTTCAGATTAGAAAGTGTATTCTGTCTCAAACAGTCTAATAAAGACAAAAAAAATGTGTTGATATCTTTTGCTTTTTACTTGTGTTGCTCTTTGTTCCTCCTCCTCCTCCTCCTCCTCTTCCTCTTCCTCTTCCTCTTTCTCTTTCTCTTCCTCTTCCTCTTTCTCTTTCTCTTTCTCTTCCTCTTCCTCTTCCTCTTCCTCCTCCTCCTCCTCCTCCTCCTCCTCCTCCTCCTCTTCCTCTTCCTCTTCCTCTTCCTCCTCCTCCTCCTCCTCCTCCTCCTCCTCCTCCTCCTCCTTCTCTTCGTCCTCCTCTATTATTATTGCAGTATATCAATATTTAACATGATTTTCCTTCCCTTAACCTCTTCCCTCACCTCCCTCCTACTTTTCTTTTGTAATAAGATGCCGTGAATACAAAGACAGAGAAGGCCACATGCTGGTCTTTGCCGTCAAGAAAGGCACTGATTCCACTGTTTTCTGGAAAGCCACAGTCCGCATTGCTTGTGTTAAGCTCAACACCATTACCAACAAGGTTCAGTCATATCGCCTCCTCAACATTCGCCAGTTCCTTCAGGTACTTGTAACTCCTTGGAAGTTAAGAAATGCATTCCTATTCCATATCTGAGTGTGTGTATTTTTATAAATTTTTATGGCCTTCTCAAAGTGATTAAGATGCTTATATGCTATCAGAAAACATGTATTGTATCATATAGTTCTGTTGTTTCCTCTGTCTTATTTCACTTTTTTGTAATATAAGTAGGCAAACTAACTGTAACATATATTCATTTCCTGTTTCATTTACTAATGTAGTTTTAATAGTATACATTTTAACAGTTGTAGACTGAAAACTCATATTAAATATACATTTTCATACAGAAGAGTCTTCCCTTATCTGTGTGGAACTAGAATTAATTACAGTTTGCAAAAGTTCCAGCACTCCCAATGTTCATAATTTGTTTCTCCTTGCACAGGTGTTCCGTCGAGTTACCTATGAATGTACTGGGGGAACACTGGGCAGTATTGATGGAGTACTTGGGACTGATATTGCAGGTGAGGTGACTCACAAGATTCCTTATCACTCATGTTCACCTTTTAATGCATTCTTCATACCAACTATAATGACCCTAAACTTTCATAAACCCAACCTCATATTTTGTCTTTCACCTCAGGGGATTGTAGCTCAATGGAACAGGGCTCAGTGGTGCCTATCCCTCCTACTATGGCTGCCTCATTGGTGCTGGGAGGGATGCAGGAGGTGACTCAGGACACTTCAGCAGCTGCCTCCACCAGCCAGGAGGAGATGGAGAGCCCAGGGGCAGTTGGTGGCTGGGACGTCAACCTGAGCGAGTGCATGATCTGTCTGGAGCGCAAGCCAGATGTCATCCTGCCTTGTACTCATGCCTACTGCCTCCCCTGCATAGAGCAATGGTGGGAATATGCTAGACCTACCTCACAAGAATGTGCCTCCTCCTCCTCTTCCTCCTCCTCCACCACCAGTCTTGTGTACCCAGTGTAAGCTGCAGAATGTTGTTGTGTGATGCCACCACCTCTTCTACTTAAATAGCCTAGGCATGCATTTGGCCTTCCTGAACCATACTGGTATATGCTTCTCAGATATGAGGTATTTTTTCACAATGGGATTGGAAAGCTAAAGAATGAGGGATTTTTCAGAATCAAATGTAAATTTGTATTTGGATGTGAAAGGCAAAATTTTATATATTTATTAATTAATTTATTTTTATTTTTACATATTATCTTTATGAAGCTAGGAGTTTGAGGAGTAAAAGTACCAGCCTCATTTGTTTTACCTGGATATTCCAGGTATATGATAAAAAGGCTATGATTCTTTGACAGAAGAGTACATCATGTGATTTGATATCAAAAGTAATATTACACACAAAGGAATGAGATCAGAAGTGTGTACTGCTGAAATTTATGTGATTGTGGAACATAAACTTCAGTCAGGACAATATTGATATTGACTATTTTTATCAGAGATGTTTGTATACCATGTTGATTGAAAAATATTGTTATAAGAGGAGTAACAATGAATTTTCTTACTTTGATATATACAGTAGCTGCCAAATGTTTGGACACCACAACCTTCCTAAAAAAGCAACAAGGTAAAATGATATAACAAAATTTATTTTTGAACATTTACTCCTTCTTTAGTACTTGGTGACATTTCCCTTCCGTTCAATTACTTCCTTCAGTCTACTAGGGACACTATCAGTGAGATTGTAAAGCTTTTCCACTGAGAACTCTGCCCATATTGCACACAGTGCTGCTTTCAACTTTGGGAGTGACAAGGTGTCATATTTCTGCAAACCTTTTTGTTGCTAAATATACTAATTACCCATATGTAATTGCATATGCATATATGCCATTATTCCCACACTCAGCACAGAAAATAAACCAGCACCTCTATATATATAGAGATGTGCCCATAGAAGTTCCACGTCACCTCCGTGCACATGGGCGCCGGGAACCACCAGCCCAGCTGGCCAACCCTACCTCAGATCCTTTCTGTGCTCGGTAAGGTGTTCACCTGCGCTTCTTACTTCTTCCTGCCTTTTTTTGTGCTCGCTTCTTTGCCGGTTCCATTTCTTCTTCTCCCTGAGTTGCCATGGCCGCTCAGAGTTGTGTTGGATGCAAGAAGTGGTTGCTGGGCGAGGCTTTAGAACCGCATTCCCAGTGTGTGTCTTGTTGGCCCACCATGTGTTCAGTCGAAGACTGGTGTAGTGAGTGTTCCCACCTCTCCCTTCTCCAGTTCCAAGCATATGTGAAGAATGCTGAGAAACGTTCTGCTAAGGAGAAGAAGCGGGCCAAATTGTCTGGCGGTTCCAGTGAAAAGTGTTCTTGCTGGCAGGAGCCGGATTCTGAGGCCCCTTGGGTCAGCAGGTTTGTCACTGTAGAGTCTGATCTGGCCACTATGAAGCCTTCTATTGGCCAGTTGTCAGCAGTTTTGTTGCACCTTGCCTCCGGTTCCGCGTTTTCAGGGTTTGCAGATGGCAGAGTGAGTGTGCGTCCGCCGCCCAGGTTGGTGCCGGGTGTAGCAGAGTCCCGGTCTCCCCCCGACTCTGGCCCTTCGGAGGCAACTGCTGGTAGTAGTGGAGTGAGTCTCAGTGTGTCCCCTCTCCCTGGTTTGGCTTCGGGAGTGAGTGGGGGCAGGCTCCCTATGTTCCAAGCAATGCCCCTTAGTTGACGGTCAGGGGAGTGAGTTTGCGTGCGGCCCCATGCTTTGCCCCGCCGCTGGTAGTGAGTGGTGTGCCTTCTCCCGCTGTTCTTGGCCTTTCCACGGAGTTTTTGGGGCTCGGTGGAGTTAGCATATGTACGGCACCTCTCCCCAATTTGGTTCTGGGAGTGAGGGGGTCCAGTTCCCTGCTGTTTTAGGCTCTTCCATGGACTTTTCTGGCTTCGGGGATGTGAACTTTAGTGCGGCCCCGTTCCCTAGTGTGGCCCCAGCAGTGAGTGTGGTGCAAACTCCTGCTGTGTCAGGTGCTTCCAGGGAGTTTTCAGGTCTTGGTTGAATGAGCTTGCGGTGTGGCTCTGGGATTGAGTGGTTTGCAGGCTCACGCTGACCTTGTTTCTTCTGTGGCCGGTCCTGGGGTCAGTGGATTGAGTCTATGTGCTGCTCCTCTCTCTGGTAAGGCCTCAAGGGCTTGTGGGGAGCCAGCTCCCACTATTCCAGTCTCCTTCTTGGGCCTTGTTGGTGGCGGAGAAATGGGACTTCATGCAGCACCACTCTCTGGTGGGTTGCCGGGTGATGGCAATTTTGCAGGCTCGGCGGGCGTGTCTTCCATGGGCATGCCTTATGTTGATTGGCTGCATGGGTCAATGCCCTCACAGGTCCCGCCCTGGCCAGTTGATGCGGGCGCGGACCCTGGTGGCGCAGTAGTTGGTCAGGCTGCTGCCTCGGGCTGGCCTTCATTTTCTGAAGAGATTGATCAGGTTTTTGATGATGTTCCCTTGGGGGAGGCTGGCACTCTGGATGAGGAAGATGCAGCCTCCTTTCGTGAGCTTATTACCTCAGTGAGAGAGTCCTTGGGTCTCCCCATGCCCTCTTCTCTTGCTTCCACTCCTCAGACTGGGGTCGAGCGCACCTCTGGGACTTCACAGCCTGGCCCCACTCCCTTGGTGCTGCCTCATTCTCCTCTGGCTCTGGAGGTTCGCAGGGAACAACTGGGCTGTTCCCTGGGGATCTCTGATCCAGCTTCAGCCGAGTTCGCCTTGCCCAGGAAGTGGGCTTCAAGGGAGGAGAGGTGGTACACTCCAGAAGAAGATTCTTGTGGGTCTCCTCTCAATGATGAGCTGCTTCATTTGGTGGAGAGTAAAGATCTGTCTGTGAGTCTTCCCTGGTGTATGGCTACTCAATTAGAGGATATTTTGAGTAGTCAGGTTGATATCACTTCCTGGACAGATCAGGTTCTGGGGGCCCTTGCTGGTCTTTCCAGTGCTGCCCCCCAGTGGGGCTTGGAATGCCTGGGAGCTCTTGCCAGGGAAAATTTAGATATTATGCAGCCTTGTGGAATGCTCTGTTTGAGGATGATGTTACGCAGACAGGCTGTGGTGAGAAACCTCCCTAATACTTATGGTGATTGGGAGAGATGGCAGTTGATGTCTTCCCCCATTGGCTCCCACCTTTTTGATGGTCAGACTCTTGCAGTAGTGGAGCAGAGGGAGCTTGAGTCCTTGCAACGGTCACTTGTTTCCCAGATTGCTCGTGGCCTGGCTTCCACAGCTCGGGACGTCAGGGCTAAGGTTGGTCATGCCGTTGGTTTCCGATGCCTTGCACTGGTTGCGCTTCCTTCGGTTCTGCCCCCTCCTGCTCCTGAGGTGAGTGGTTCCTTTCGCTCTTGAGGATTCTTCCGTGGCTGCTCTGTGAGCCGATGGGGCTCTTGCTAGGGATGCTGTGGAGGTGCTGCTGCAAGTTAGGGCTTGTCTGCAGCAGCACTGGCAGGAGTGGGAGAACATCGGGGCCTGTGAGTGGGTGGTCAAGACCCTTCGGTATGGTTACATTCTCCCCTTCCTCGGGGATCCTCCCCTCTCAAGCACCCCTGTGGAGTTTCCGGCTTACAAGGGGGGCTCGGACCATCATTCGGCTCTGGAGGCCGTGGTTTCTGAGATGCTGATAAAGGGAGCTATAGAACCAGTGATAGACTCTCAGGCCGGCTTCTATTCTTGCATCTTCCATGTACCCAAGTTCACAGGGGGCTGGAGGCTGATTTGCGACCTATCGGTCTTAAATCGTTTCATGGTGGTGACCCACTTCCGCATGGAGACATTTTCGTCAGTGCTAGAGTCAATGGCCGAGGACGAGTGGTTTGTATCCTTGGACCTGCGGGACGCTTACTATCAGGTTCCTGTCCACCCTCGGTCACGCAAATACAGGCAACCCCCGTTTAACGAAGGTTCACACAACGAAATTTCGCTACAACGAAGGTTTCATTTTACTACCATCTGCTTGTTTAACGAACACCAAACTCGCTTTAACGAAGTTTTATCCAGGTAATTTTTCCAAATTTGAAAGCCCCACCATATCACGCAAGCTGACAGGCTTTTGAATACACCAGGAGCTGCTCGTACTAAGGCCTGCCTCAGGAGAAATCCTGAGACACCTGTAGAATAAAGATCAAGATCAAGCCTCTCGTGGACAACACGCGCACCAATCACTCCCCAGTCAAAACATAACAGCGTCAGCAGCAGCTCGTCTTCCCTAGCTCAACTTACCACCAATGCCCTGCAATGTGGCCCAGCGTTCCTAAGAAGACCAGGAAGTCTCTTACTCTCGAAGTGAAGCTGGATATTATTCTCAGACACGAGAGGGGCCAGAAAACTAATAACATTGCTCGCCACCATCTTGATTCCATCTACTGTCTACTATTTTCAAGTCAGCAGACTCTATTAACCCCTTCAATACGGTGACGCCTATGTAGGCATCATGAAGCCCCAGTAGCATATACAGTGACGCCTACGTAGGCGTCATATTTCTTTTCTGAGCTTTCTTCAGTTCAGTTGTCCCGTATAGTGTGTTGGATATCAACTACACACGCCGTATGCTGTCCTTGAAATCCTAGTGCTCCTCCCACCATCCTTGTTTCCACCAATCACTAAAGATAAGCTACATGCGTCCCACCTTGTGTCTAAAATTACCCAATGGCATAGACTGTTCCCATCTCTCTCTCTCTCTCTCTCTCTCTCTCTCTCTCTCTCTCTCTCTCTCTCTCTCTCTCTCTCTCTCTCTCTCTCTCTCTCTCTCTCTCTCTCTCTCTCTCTCTCTCTCTCTCTCTCTCTCTCTCTCTCTCTCTCTCTCTCTCCTCCCCATCTCCCTTTCCTCCCTCCCCATCTCCCTCTCGAAAGATAAGTTACGCCTTGTAACATTCGTGAAAACACACACACACACACGCACACGCTCAGTGGTTAGAGCGCTGGCTTCACAAGCCAGATGACCGGGGTTCGATTCCCCGGCCGGGTGGAGATATTTGGGTGTGTCTCCTTTCACGTGTAGCCCCTGTTCACCTAGCAGTGAGTAGGTATGGGATGTAAATCGAGGAGTTGTGACCTTGTTGTCCCGGTGTGTGGTGTGTGCTTGGTCTCAGGCCTATCCGAAGATCGGAAATAATGAGCTCTGAGCTCGTTCCGTAGGGTAACGTCTGGCTGTCTCGTCAGAGACTGCAGCAGATCAAACAGTGAATTACACACACACACACACAAATACAAAAACAACATATTTTCTAATATCTCTCTCTCTCTCTCTCTCTCTCTCTCTCTCTCTCTCTCTCTCTCTCTCTCTCTCTCTCTCTCTCTCTCTTCCATCTCCTTCCTCCTTCCCTCTTCCTCTCGAAGATAAGCTACATGCGTCCGCCTGTTTCTAAAATTTTAGCAAATGTCTCTCTCTCTCTCTCTCTCTCTCTCTCTCTCTCTCTCTCTCTCTCTCTCTCTCTCTCTCTCTCTCTCTCTCTCTCTCTCGAGAGAAGCGTCCACTTTCCTCTTCGAAGGTGATATAGTAACTAAAAAATAGCAGCATAATACACAAAGACGACAAGTATGACTGACAAGCTTGCACGAGTTTCCCGCGCACTTCCACCCGTATATCATACAGGCGGGCTTTTTTTTAACATCCGGCGCGAAGGGGTTAAGAAGGCTGGTGAGTCCGTATCTTCCTTGCAAGCTAAAAGAACCACCTGAACTAGTGACAGGTTGCCGGTTAGTGTCTTTCCCGTTTCACTCTCCCTCCCTTCATAAAGTTAAGATCATCAACATTATAAAGTTACGTACATACATACATTAGTGTACATTATAATGACTTAAATTAAACTACCTAAATGTTTAACTTCATAATTTTTACTTTCATTAAACCTTTTACTTTACTATGATGCACTCTCACTTTGCTTACTCTCAATGGAAGTTCAAATCAGGGGTTAAACTTGTTATAATCGGTTCGCTTAACGAAGTTTCGCTTAACGAAGTGTTTTTTAGGAATGTAACCCCTTCGTTAAAGGGGGTTGCCTGTACTTGCGCTTCGTCTGGCAGGGCAGTGTTTACCAGTTTCGGACTCTGTGCTACGGCCTTGCCATGGCTTTTTGTGAATATACTTATCCATATGTAATTACATAGTAAGAGGTTCCTTTCCTCCCTACCTTCTGTGATTCTGTCAGTTTTGGCAGAAAGGATCTGAGGTAGGGTTGGCCAGCTGGGCTGGTGGTTCCCAGCACACATGCGCACGGAGGTGACATGGAACTTGTATAGGCACGATCTCTATATATATAGAGGTGCTGGTTGATTTTCTGTGCTGAGTGTGGGAATAATGGCATATAGGCATACGTAATTACATATGGGTAAGTATATTCACAAAAAAAAAAATATTTTTCATCAAACTCCAGAGGTTCTCAATAGGGTTAAGGTCTAGAGAGTTGCCAGGCCAGTCTTCAAAGTACTTTACATACTTCACAATTTTTTAACCACTTTGTTACACTTCTAGCAGTGTGGCAGGGGGCACGTACTGTCCTGCATAAAAATAATCAGCCTCGCACTTATCATATGAGTCAGGAAGGTAGTCACACAACAACTTTAGGTAATTTTTCTAATTCATTTTTTCATTTTTAGGAGGCACTGCAAGGTGCCTCACACCATAGTATGTAAAACACCACAATACCATTAGCGAGTCAGGGTGCTTCACAGTAGTACCATGCCTGAAAAAGGATCACTGCCAGGCTAGCAGTACATGTAACCAGGTCAGTTGCTGGTTACAGTGAAGGTAGTTTCATCACTCCAAAGTACTTTCCTCCACTGTTCAGTGATCCATTCACCATATCTCTTTGCAAAATTCATTTGCTTAAATTTCTGTACTTCAGTAAGGAGGGGCTCATTCTCCCCTTAAAACGCTGTACACCAGTGTCTCCATGCAACCAGCGTTGCACTGTTCAAAGAGACACACTGCCTAATAACCTAGGGTTTTCCTGCTGCATTTGTTTAGCAAATTTACGAGGAGACTTGTCTATGTGACGCTTAATAACATTTAAAGTGCATGGTGTAAGTTTCCTGGGTTTGCCACACCACACAGCCACAGTGATGCCCTGCCACCATCCCTGAAACGCTTCAACCAACGCTGTACTGATCGCACTGTACCTCCAGTATTTTCAGAGATTTCCTCTTAGAGATGTACCAATGTCTCGGTATCAGCAGTATTGGGCCATTTAAGGAGTATTGGTATCAGTATCTGTATCGGCTTACTTTCTGCCAATACTACTGATACTGAGAATGAATCTATTATGTTGTGTATCTCACTCTGGAAGCTGTTTTGTTAAGCAGAACTTGGATGTTTTACGGAGATCAAAATAAATTGATGATAGTGCGAAATTACTAAGTATAATATAGCGTATTGAGTCCATGGTGCTACCGTACATGTACGAGACAGGTTAGTAATGGACTCGGGGCCCTGCTACATCCTTTACCTTGGCTCAGAGAGGGAGAGGGAGAGAGAGAGAGAGAGAGAGAGAGAGAGAGAGAGAGAGAGAGAGAGAAAACATGACTGCCCACATCTTGCTCACTCCCATACTAAAGATTTGTGCATTTTTCTGTGCTTATGTGTATTTTTATTTTATTTTATTTTTTTTCTTTGTGTTTCACTGTTTGATCTGCTGCAGTCTCTGACGAGACAGCCAGACGTTACCCTACGGAACGAGCTCAGAGCTCATTATTTCCGATCTTCGGATAGGCCTGAGACAAGGCACACACCACACACCGGGACAACAAGGTCACAACTCCTCGATTTACATCCCGTACCTACTCACTGCTAGGTGAACAGGCGGAATGGGACTATTGGGCGCGGTCGTTTGGGCACAGCCTTTTGGGCGCCAGCTGACAGTTTGGCTCGGCCGTTTGGGCGCCAGCTGTTTTGGCGCCAATATTTATTTTGTATTTTTATTTTTTATTTTGTTTTTGTACATTTGCTATATATTTTGTTTAAATCTCTTAAGATCATTTGGTGTTTGGAGATAAAAAAAAATCTAAAAACTTTAAGACTAAAAACACATTAAAATTAAAATCCATTAAACAATACATAGTTTTATTTAGTTCATTTGATAGTTATGAGCAAGACTTCTTAAATACTCGACTGCATCCATGTTTTCAAATCTACAAACAATTTCATGAATTCTCTCTCCTGTCTGCATCCCTATATTTTTTTAGTTTTT
Organism: Portunus trituberculatus; assembly: GCF_017591435.1. NCBI lineage: Eukaryota > Metazoa > Arthropoda > Malacostraca > Decapoda > Portunidae > Portunus > Portunus trituberculatus. Next base: position 25,238,325 of record NC_059285.1, read on the forward strand.
GTGGTGGCTCATGACCGGCAAGTAGTTTTTCATAATAAGCATCTCTGCCTTTCTGTACTTTACGTAGGCCATCAATTAGTCTCCATATGGTTGGATGTTGCATGCCTAGTTCGTATTGAAGACGACGGTGTGCTGCCTCAGCATTATTGTTTGTGCGGTCTTCCCATTTAGCGTTCTCTGATAGAGGTTCCAAATTTCAGGGAGAAATAGAGGAGCTCGTCTCCCATTTCCTCGTCTGTTTTGACGACCAACATATGTGTCCTCAAACCAATTCAGCAAATCTTGAAGCTCTTGCGGCAGTTCGGTCGACAGAGCATCTAAATATTCATCGATCTTGTCCAAAGGCACAAAGGCAGTGGCAATAATCATTTTAGCCTTCAAAGCGAAATCTGGATCAGTGTTATACAAACTAATGAACCCCTGTCTAGCTAGATGTTTTTGCATATTTTGAGCTAAATGAAAAAAACATCCTTTTATTTGAACATCAGGAATGCTTCCTTCATAGCACTGTGTGCAGCTTGCTCAAAATCGCAAACAATTGAACTAGGTTTCAAGTTGGGTTCAGTTTCCTTCAATAACTCAAACATTTTCACATATGTGGCGCGTTGCTTGTTGGGCAAAAGAGCATAAATTGTAGGTGAACTCCTCCGTGTTTTGCTACCAAGATTATATAAATCTGACTAAAGAGGCTGGGGGCAATACTGAATGTGCCATCGGCAAACCACATATCCGATGTCACTAAGTGGTGAAGCCAACTTTGTCTCCCGAAGATTAATATCCAGTCGTTACCTGGTCCGCTATCACATAGTAAAAAATTTTCTTCCACTCCCGGCTGAGGCACGTACACTCTGTAGCATTCTGGCACAAATAATTGCTGTAAGTCAGCTGGATTGGTGGGGGCATCTAGTAATAAATTACGCTTCCTGCGAATTATTTTCCTCAAAGCAGACATGTTAGGAACGGCAGCAAGACTGGCTTGGGACATGTCTGTCAAACATTCATTAACCACAACAGTTGGGGGTTCAAGGGTTTCTTCAGCTCTTTTCTTTATTTTAGTTTTCACAAGTGCAACCTCTACTTCAGCAGCACAGGCTTCATGTGAATGACTTTTAAGCTCTAACACCACCTCTCCTGCTTTAGTATGGAGCCGTGCTTTACACCGATTTTTTGCTCACAACGCCAATATTTTAACTCGCTGTCAGCTTTGCTTGCCTTATCAAAGACGTATAGGAATCCGTTATGAGTAAATTTCTCCTTACCACGTTTCATTAAAATATTGTCTGCCATCTTATACGTAAAACGAATGTATAAGTGACAGTGTTAACAGAGTTTACTCAACGGAAGCTATGGAGCGACTGATTCAAGTGTAACAGTCTCACTGGTAGTCCCACACTGGCCTTTAACTCAGTCGCCTTCTATAGGTAGTCAAAGGAAACAACTAAATGATTCAAGAGCTAGTTATCCTGTTTCTAATTGTACTCTATTATCATTCTTCATGCTATATCTTTATTTATCGAATTAAACGATCTTAAGAGATTTATTTAAAACATAAAACTAATTTACTAAAACAAAATACAAAATAAAATTACAAAAACAAAATACAAAATAAAAATATAAAATAAATATTGGCGCCAAAACATCCGTCGCCAAATAGGCCGGCGTCAAAACAGCTGGCGGCCAAACGACCGAGCCAAAACGGCGGCGCCAAATAGTACCAAACCCTGAACAGGGGCTACACGTGAAAGGAGACACACCCAAATATCTCCACCCGGCCGGGGAATTGAACCCCGGTCCTCTGGCTTGTGAAACCAGCGCTCTAACCACTGAGCTACCAGGTGTATTCACCTAGTTGTATTCACCTAGTTGTAATTTTTACAGGGCCTGGGTATCATACTCGTGTGGCCCTGTCTCCATATCTACACACATCCAACTTTCCTTTAAAACTATGCAGACTCCTCGCTGACACCACCTCCTCACTCAAACCATTCCACACCTCCACACATCTTTGTGGGAAACTATATTTCTTCACATCCTTCAAGCATATTCCCTTGGCTATCTTTTTACTATGCGATCTCGTAGTTCTATTTAAGTTTTCCTCGCTCAACATCATTTGCTCATTATCCACTTCATCCAGTCCGTTCAACAGTTTATAAACCTGTATTAAATCTCCTCTTTCTCTTCTTTGTTCCAAGGTAAGCAAATTAATTTCTTTTAATCTCTCTTCATAGGTCATTTCTGCCAATTCCGGAACAATTTTTGTTGCCAGTCTCTGCAATCTCTCCAACTTCCTTATATGCTTCTTTTTATAAGGGGACCAAACCACTCCAGCATATTCCAATCTTGGTCTAATTACCGTACTAATTAATTTCTTCATCATATCTTTACCCATATAATGAAAGGCTAATCCAATATTTCTGATCAAATTATACGTTTCTCCAAACATCTTATCAATATGAGCCTCAAACTGCCCATGGTCTTGTATTATCACTCCCAAATCCTTTTCCTTTTCCACCTTTTTCAACACTACTCCTTCACCCATCTTATATGACCCTCTTGGCCGTCTTCCACTCTTCCCCATCTCCATCACATGACTTTTGCTCAGATTAAATTCCATTTCCCACCTCTTGCTCCACTCCCAAATCTTATCCAGATCTGCCTGTAAAATTTCACAATCTTCTTCACTCTTCACACACCTACACAACTTCGCATCATCCGCAAACAAATTAATATAACTGTTTACTCCCTCTGGCATGTCATTAATATATACAAGGAAAAGTATTGGTGCCAGCACTGAACCTTGTGGGACTCCACTCTCCACCACCAACCAGTCCGACTTTGCATCCCTTATTACCGTTCTCATCTCCCTCCATCTCAAGTAGTTTTCCATCCACTTTAACACTTTTCCTTTCAGTCCTCCATAAATCTCTAATTTCCATAGCAGTCTCATGTGAGGTACCTTGTCAAAAGCTTTCTTTAAATCCAAATATACACAGTCCATCCATCCCTCTCTCTCTTGTATTTTGTCAACCACTCTTGAATAAAAGCTCAGTAGATTTGTTACACATGACCTCCCTTTCCTAAAGCTAAATTGATGATCCGATAATAACTTATGATCCTCCAGGAACCGTATCCAATATTTCTTTATCACCCTCTCACAAATCTTACCGACCACACTTGTTAGAGACACAGGTCTATAGTTAAGAGGCTCTTCCTTACTGCCTCCTTTATAAATGGGCACCACTTCAGCTCTTTTCCACTCTACCGGTACTTCCCCTGTTTCTAATGAGCACCTTATAATATCATATAATGGATCAATCAATTCTTCTTTACATTCCTTCAATAATTTTCCTGAAACTTCATCTGGTCCCATCACTTTATCATCTTTAAGTTCCTCCAACATTTTATATAACTCCTTTTTAGGTATCTTAATGTCATCCATGTGCACATTTTCTTGTACATTCTGAGGCTTTACAAACATTGTTTCTTTAGTAAATACTTGCTGAAACCTATTATTTAGCAATTCTGCGATATTCTTAGGGTCATCTACTATCCCTTGCTCTCCTTTTAACCTTTCAATGGACTCTCTCTTTTTAAGTTTATCATTTATGAACCTGTAAAACAATTTTGGATGTTCCTTACTCTTGTCTACAATATTTTTTTCAAATTTTCTTTCTTCCTCCCTCCTTACCCTCACATACTCATTTCTCGCCACTCTATAATTCTCCTTATTTAGTATATTCCTGCTCTTTTTCCATCTTTTCCAAGCCACATCTCTCTTTTCCTTAGCCTTAACACAAGTTGCATTAAACCAATCCTTTCTTCCTTCCTCTCTCGGTTTATACTTTGGTACAAATTTCATAACTCCTTTATAATATTTCATCAAAATCTCATATTTTTTTTTTGCACTTCTCTGATTTGTAACATCTCCCAATCTAATTTTCTGAAATAATTTTTCAAACTTTCTGTGTCCATCTTTCTATAATTCAATCTACCACTCCTGTATGTCTCGTCTTTCCTTCGCTGTGTTGTTGCTATTTGCATTTCCATAACCACATGATCACTCTTTCCCAAAGGACATTTGTTTTGTATATCCCCACATAGGTACACTTCTCTTGTTAACACCAAATCCAGTCTAGCCGGTTCATCATCTCCTCTATATCTAGTATTTTCCTTCACCCTCTGTTCCATCATATTTTCCATCATTAAATTAAGAAATCTCTCTCCAACACCACTTACTAGATTTTCCCAATCCACCTCCTTACAATTAAAATCTCCTACTAGTATCACCTTTCTTTTTCCAGATAATACACTTTCCAAACTCTGTAAAGTATGCTTGATCATATTGTTGTATTCCCTTAATGTCCAAGAATTTGTTTTAGGAGGTACATAGGTCACCATGATTATTAATTCTTTTCCATCACTTTTTATCCTTATGCTTATCACTTCTGCGTTGTTCTTCCCATACCAAACCTTATCCACATTTATTTATTTTTTCGTCATAATCATAACTCCTCCTCCACCTTTACTCTCTCTATCCTTTCTCCATATATTATATTTATTATCCAAATTTACCTTTGTTTTTTCATGTAATTTTGTCTCAGTCAAACACACTATATCAGGCTTCTCCACCATTATATAGTCTTGCAATTCCAATCTGCTTGACAGTATCCCATCTATATTAGTATACATTACGGTCCACCCACTGCTCCCTCGAGGGGTTCCTCCGCATTCCTTCTCTCCACATACCACTTTCTGACTCTCTCTCCTATAACTCTCTAAAAGAACTTTTCTCTTTCTTTAGACCGTTCATCATTTTTCCTTCTCGCCTCTTCCAACAATTCCTTATATCTTCTCCTCTCTTCCTCATTTCTATTTTTTCTTACAAACACCTCTTTACAATCTTCCATCTCTCTTAACTTTGATGTTCTACAGGCTTGCATGGATAATCTTTGCGCCGTAGTCCTTATAGCGGTGTTTGGCGCGCAAATCTTTAAACCTCCCGTAATGTAAAAAAAAATTAAAGCAGCATGAATCGTGTGTCTGGTAGCGATGCACGTTTTCTTCCCCACTCAGTGGTGGGGGTATTGGGGTGTTACTCTCACCCCCCTTTCCTCTGGTGACAGTTGACAGTTTTGAATATGTTTGAAGTGACCGCCTAGGTTCTCCCTACCACGCAGTGTTTTTGCATTATTTTCTTACATTACCTAATGCCTGGAAAACATACAGATCCCAAAACAATTCAAGGAATCATTGATCTTTATGAAGCTGGGCACAGCAATAAGGAAATTTGTCAGATAAAAAAACTGAAGCTTAGAACAGTACAAAACCTCATCCACCGATTTAAGGCTGGCGGGGAGAAAGTGCTTCCGCTCCCTGTGAAGCAGCCAGGGAAACCCAAGAAAATTAGTAGCAGGACCAGGAATGTGCTAAAACGACAAATTGACATCATTCCTACCATTACAGCAAAGGAATTAAAAGAACAAAACCCAGAACTTCTTTCATTTCGTACTGTGCAGGAAACTTTGCAACGCGACCTTAAGTACTAGTGCTACCCTGCGCGCAAAAAGCCACTAATTAATGAACGCCAGCGAAAGAAGAGGGTTAAGTTTGCCAAAAAATACAAAGATTGGCCTCTTGAAAAGTGGCGCACTGTGCTGTGGAGTGACGAAAGCACCTTCTGTGTAAGTGGAGAAGAACTATCTAGAGTGTACCGTCGCCCCAGTTCAGACCCTACCGACCCCTGGTATACGCAAAAGACCACAAAACACCCCCCAAGTTTAATGGTGTGGGGATGTTTTACATACCATGGTGTTGGGAATTTAGTTATTCTCCCAAAAAATGCAACTGTTAACAAAATTGTGTATTTTGAACTTCTTAATGACCATCTAGATAAAACACATGCGGAGATTTTCCAGCAATGCGGAGCAACCTGCCACACGGCCAGAGAAGTAATACAGTGGCTTGACGATTGTGGTATTTAGAGAATACATGACTGGCCAGGTAATTCTCCCGACATCTCACCCATAGAAAACCTCTGGGCCATCATTAAAGGCAAACTTCGTGCGCGTGACACCTCCACTCTCCCTAAACTAGAAAGTGAACTCCGAAAGTGCTGGGAAGAATTTAATCCTAAGAAACTTCAAAATCTTGCTGACAGTGTGCCACGTCGCCTTCAAATGGTCATTAAGAAACGGGGCTATGCAACAAAGTACTAATTACTATGGTAAATGTTGATTTTTTTTGTTTTTTGTAATGAAAATGGTACGTCACATTTATAAACGCTCCCATTTCGGAGGCGCACAATGATTATCCGCGCAAACTGTATATAGGATATCCTCCGCAGATTGTTGTGACTTCAGTACTACTTTAATCGGTCTGCTCACTCCCTCCTTATACGGACCCAGTCTATGGATCTCTTCCACTTCTTCTTGTAGGTCTTTTTTTTTCATCATCATTTAGATTTTTGAACAGATCTCTTACCGTTTTTAATTCTTCCTTAACCCCTTCAATACGGTGACGCCTATGTAGGCGTCATGAAGCCCCAGTAGCATATACGGTGACGCCTACGTAGGCGTCATATTTCTTTTCTGAGCTTTCTTCAGTTCAGTTGTCCCGTATAGTGTGTTGGATATCAACTACACACGCCGTATGCTGTCCTTGAAATCCTAGTGCTCCTCCCACCATCCTTGTTTCCACCAATCGCTAAAGATAAGCTACATGCGTCCCGCCTTGTGTCTCTAAAATTACCTAATGGCATGGATTGTTCCCATCTCTCTCTCTCTCTCTCTCTCTCTCTCTCTCTCTCTCTCTCTCTCTCTCTCTCTCTCTCTCTCTCTCTCTCTCTCTCTCTCTCTCTCTCTCTCTCTCTCTATCCTCCCCATCTCCTTTTCTCCTCCCCATCTCCCTTCCTCCCTCCCCTCTCCTTCTCGAAGATAAGTTACATGTGTCCCGCCTTGTAACATTCGTGAAAACACACACACACACTCGGTAAAGCTGAGAAAGAAAAAGAAAAGCTAAAAGATCTAGTTAACAAAGAAGAAGAAAGAGTACAAGACGTGATTAAAAAAGAAGTACAAGCATGGAGAATCCAAGATAAGAAAGACAAGGAATCATTTCAAGAAGTATTTCAAGAACAGTTAAAAGAAAGAGATGAAAATATGACAAGCAAAATGATAGGAGTCCTCAAGAAAAATGAAAATTTAGTAAGAGAAATTGCGGAAAAAAGAAGAGTGTAATTATTTTTGGACTGAAAGAAAAAAATGTTAAATATAGACCAAGAAGGGAAAAAGACGAAATGAAATCAGTAAAAGACCTACTAAAACATCTGAATGACGAGGATAGACAGAACTTAGAAGAGGAAGTAGAAGAAATCCATAGAATGGGACCATATCAAGAAGGAACAGTGAGACCAATTAAGATATTACTAAAATCACAAGCAGCAGCAGAAGAAGTACTATATAGAAAAACAAAACTCAGAGAAACAGAAGGTTGCAAAGATATATATATATATATATATATATAGAAAAATAGAAACGAGGAGGAAAGGAAGAGACACAATGAACTGGTGGCAGAAGCAAGAGAAAAAAAACATTCGTGAAAACACACACACACACATTCGGTAAAGCCGAGAAAGAAAAAGAAAAGCTAAAAGATCTAGTTAACAAAGAAGAAGAAAGAGTACAAGACGTGATTAAAAAAGAAGTACAAGCATGGAGAATCCAAGATAAGAAAGACAAGGAATCATTTCAAGAAGTATTTCAAGAACAGTTAAAAGAAAGAGATGAAAATATGACAAGCAAAATGATAGGAGTCCTCAAGAAAAATGAAAATTTAGTAAGAGAAATTGCAGAAAAAAAGAAGAGTGTAATTATTTTTGGACTGAAAGAAAAAAAATGTTAAATATAGACCAAGAAGGGAAAAGACGAAATGAAATCAGTAAAAGACCTACTAAAACATCTGAATGACGAGGATAGACAGAACTTAGAAGAGGAAGTAAAAGAAATCCATAGAATGGGACCATATCAAGAAGGAACAGTGAGACCAATTAAGATATTACTAAAATCACAAGCAGCAGCAGAAGTATTATATAGAAAAACAAAACTCAGAGAAACAGAAGGTTGCAAAGATATATATATAAAGAAAAATAGAAATGAGGAGGAAAGGAAGAGACACAATGAACTGGTGGCAGAAGGAAGAGAAAAAAATAATGAAAGGTCAGAGGAGGAGAAGAAGGCATTTTTTTTTGGAGAATTATAGGAGACAGGATAAGGAAATGGTATATAAAAGAGAAAGAAGAGAAAAGAATGGAGCAAGTTTAACTAAAAATGATAAGAACAAGAGATTAAAAATTATGTATACAAACATAGATGGGATTTTATCTAGTAAATTAGAATTAAGAGATTACATAAAGAAAGAAGAACCAGATATTGTATGCCTGGTGGAAACAAAGTTAAATGAGGCAATAAAAATAGACATAGATAAAAGGTATAATATATGGAGGAGAGACAGAGTGGGTAAAGGAGGAGGAGGAGTCATGATGATGTTAAGGAAGGAGATAGTAGTAAATCAAGTGGAGTTTGGGGGAAGGAAAATCAGAAATACTGTATGTTAAGATGCATATTAACAAAAGGAGTTAACAATCATTGGAACATATGTGCCACCAAAACAAACTCATGGACTAACCAAGAATATAGAGACATGATAGATGACACAATAAGGAGTCTTACAAGAATCATTAAGGAAAGGAGAAAAGTGATATTGGTAGGAGATTTCAACTGTAAGGAGGTAGACTGGGAAAATTATGAAAGTGGTATGGGGAAGATGCCTGGGAGATAGATTCCTGAACCTAATGATAGATAACTTGATGGTCCAAAGAGTAAAGGAAAACACAAGATTCAGAGGAAACGATGAGCCAGCAAGATTAGACCTAGTTTTTACAAGGGATATACCAATTAACGATGATATAAGATACAAGTGCCCATTGGGAAAGAGTGACCATGTAATATTAGAGATGGATATAGAAGAAGGAAAGGAAGATAGAGATGAATCATACAAAGGAGACCGATTAAATTACAGAAAGGCTAATATTGAGAATCTCAAGAACTATTTTAAAAACGTAAACTGGGAGGAGATGGAAAACTCATTAACAGTTCAAGAGAAATATAACTTATTTTTGGAAATATACAAAACTGGGATCAGGGAATATGTTCTGAAATATAGACCTAAAGAAGAAGGAAAGAAAGATTGGTTTAATGCAAGATGTGCTAGGGCAAAGGAGAAACGAGATGGAGCATGGAAAAGGTGGAGAAGAAACAGAAATCCAGAAAATAAGGAAAACTTCAAAACAGCAAGAAATGAATATGCTAAGGTGAGAAAGGAAGAAGAAAAGAATTGTGAAAAGGACATTGTCGAAAAATGTAAGGAACAACCAAAATTGTTCTACAGATTCATAAATGGAAAAATAAGACAAAAAGAAACAATAGAAAGGTTAAAAGGAGAAAATGGAATGGTGGAAGACCCAAAAAGTATGGCAGAACTGTTAAATAGTAAATTTCATGAGGTCTTTACTAAGGAATCCAAATTTGAAAGACCACAGGGTAATAGAGAGGCTGTCCATATGAAAGAGATTAAAGTAACCAAGCTTGAAATAAAGTTGATGACGGAATTGGATGAGGAAAAGGCAATGGGACCGGATGAAGTCTCAGACAGAATACTGAAAGAATGTAGGGAAGAACTAGCAAGTCCAATATACAACATCATAAAATGCTCAATAGAAAATGGAACAGTGCCAGTGGAGTGGAAAAGAGCTGAGGTGGTTCCCATATATAAGAGCGGAAGGAAGGAAGAACCTTTAAATTACAGACCGGTATCACTAACTAGTGTAATATGCAAGATGTGTGAAAAAGTAATAAAGAAGCAATGGATGGAGTTTCTTGAAGACAACAAAATATTATCAAATAGCCAATTTGGTTTTAGAAAAGGTCGGTCATGTGTGACAAATTTATTGAGTTTCTACTCTAGAATAGTTGATAAAGTACAAGAGAGAGAGGATGGGTTGACTGTATTTATTTAGATCTAAAAAAGGCTTTTGATAAAGTGCCACATGAAAGATTACTATGGAAGTTAGAGGAGAAGGGTGTCTTAAAAGGAAGCACATTGAGATGGATGAAGAATTACTTAAGGGGGAGAGAAATAAGGACGATAGTTAAAGATATGAAGTCCAAGTGGAGAACAGTAGACAGCGGAGTGCCACAGGGGTCAGTATTGGCACCAATACTTTTCTCGTATATATAAATGACATGCCAGAGGAGTGAACAGCTACATAAATCTGTTTGCGGACGATGCGAAACTGTGCAGAGTCATTAAACAAAAGAGGATTGTGAAATACTACAGGAAGACTTAAACAAGATCTGGAAATGGAGCAAAAATGGGAGATGGAATTCAATGTGGACAAAAGCCATGTCATGGAAATGGGAAAAAGTGAAAGACGACCAGTGGGAATCTATAAGATGGGAGATGGAGTAGAACTAGAAAAAGTAAAAAGGAAAAGGACTTGGGAGTGACAATGGAAGAAAATAATCAACCGGTAAGCCATATTGATAGAATTTTCAGAGAGCGTATAATTTGCTAAGGAATATTGGAGTAGCATTTCACTATATGGACAAGGAAATGATGAAGAAATTAATAAGTACTAAAATAAGACCTAAATTGGAATATGCAGGAGTTGTGTGGACTCCCATAAAAGAAACATATAAAAAAATTAGAGACTACAAAAATGGCTACAAGAATGGTTCCAGAATTTAAAGGGATGGCATATGAGGAGAGACTAAAGGCAATGGATCTACCAACGTTGGAGCAGAGAAGAGAGAGAGGGGATCTGATACATGTTTATGAATTGGTTAACGGAATGGATGAAGTTTATAATGAGAAACTGATCCTGAGAGAAGAATATGACTTTAGAAGCACAAGATCGCATAGTAAGAAACTAAGGAAGGGACGTTGTCTGAGAGATGTTAAAAAATTTAGTTTCCCGCAAAGATGTGTTGAGACTTGGAACAGTTTGAGTGAGGAAATGGTGTCAGCAAAGAGTATGCATAGTTTTAAAGAAAAATTGGATAAGTGTAGATATGGAGACGGGACCACACGAGCATAAAGCCCAGGCCCTGTAAAACTACAACTAGGTAAATACACACACACACACACATATCGGTCTATGAGCTCTGAGCTCGCTCCGTAATGGGGAAGACTGGCTGGGTGACCAGCAGGCGACCGAGGTGAATTACACACACAAATACAAAAACAAAAAATGTTCTAATTCTCTCTCTCTCTCTCTCTCTCTCTCTCTCTCTCTCTCTCTCTCTCTCTCTCTCTCTCTCTCTCTCTCTTTGTTTCCTCTCCCTTCCTTCATTCCCCTCTTCCTCTCGAAGAAAAGCTACATCGTCCGCTTGTGTCTAAAATATTAGCAAATGTCACTCTCTCTCTCTCTCTCTCTCTCTCTCTCTCTCTCTCTCTCTCTCTCTCTCTCTCTCTCTCTCTCTCTCTCTCTCTCTCCGAAGAGAGAAGCATCCACTTTCCTCTTCGAAGGCGATATAGTGACTAAAAAATAGCAGCATAATACACAAAGACGACAAGTATGACAAGCGTGTACGAGTTTCCCGCGGTCGGGCGCGCGGCACTACCACCCGTATATCATACAGGCAGGCTTTTTTAACATCCGGCGCAAAGGGGTTAAGGGGGAATGAAGAACAATTAAGTTAGGAACAGCAAAGTTACCCGCAAGATCGTTACCCAGTACAAGATGTACCCCCGGTACTGGCAGTTCACCTGGTTCAATGGCTACCACAACCTCTCCTGAAATGAACGGGCACTGGAAGCTAATATTAGCCAAAGGATAGGAGAGCTTTGATTCGAGGCCGGTAAGGATCACCTTCTCCCCAGTGAAAGCCTGTTTGATGTTAGGGATGACATCTTCCCTGAAGATGGATTGGGCAGCACCTGTATCACACAGAACCTTGACATTTATTGCCTTGTCTTTACCATCAGTCAGGGACACTTTACCTTGATATGTGTATGAGTCATAAAGTTCTAGAGGAGAGCTAGGGCCACTGGTTTCTTGTTCTCAAGGGTGTTAGGTTTAGGGGCCACAAAAGAACGTTGACGTTGAGAAGCCTTGCAATTTGGGTGTCTACATTTTTGGGTCGTGTGACCTGGTTTCTTTCAGTATGTACACCAGGGGGAATTATATGCATTTGGCAAGAATCCGGTCGGCTTACCATCCGTGCCCCCAAAACCTTCCCCAAAGGAGGACCTAACATTAGATAGTGAACCACGACCTCTACTACCCAGGGATCCCATCAACAAAGCAAAGGCATCAGCCACTTTAGCAGCAGACATAAGATCACTCTCTCCCCGTTCTTCCATATGCCTCAGAATATTAAAGGGTAACTTGTTCTTCCATTCTTCCAGGACCATTAGATTGAGCAACTCCGAAAAGGTGGTAATTTTAAGGGTGGCTAACCATTTCTTAAATTGTCTTAGTTTCTCACTAGCAAATTCAACATAGATGTGAGAGTCTGGTTTCACATACTTTCGGAACTGTTGTCTGTATCCGTCAGAAGTGATAGAGTAGGCGTCTAGAATGTTACCTTTGATCTCTTCATACTCTACCTCATCACTAAGGCCGTTGTATACCCTGTAAGCTTTTCCTACTAGCTTGGGGACAAGTTTACCCCGTCACTAATGAGGGGGTAAACTAGAGAATTACGGCGTTAAAAGAGATCCGGATTACTCTAGTTACGAGACTTGAGAGTGAGGAGTGAATTGTACTGAGACTTGTTATTGATAAGGAGGCGGATTAGTCTGAGGGACTAGTTAAAATGGCCAATTATAACTAGCGTGAAAAATGATCCGCGAAGTGAGGGGATTGAGGGTTCGCATGAACGTATGATGATCCCAACACTTGGATAACACTTATTACACACCTGCCTATGTGCAAAAAATAGAGATAAGTGCTATCGGTGAACACGCCTTTTTACCTGGTTTTCTGCTCTACCACTGCTATGCGATACCAATGAAAGTCACGAAGCACTTTTAACCCAAACGGAGCCTCTTGATCGCACAAAGGTAAATTTAAACCACACGCAGAGTAAGTCACAGAAAAAAAACACATCAGAGTCACACCACCACAGAAACACATAAGAAAAAATAATGTAATCACAGAAAAAAAGTCACTGGAAAAATGGAATACTGAACAAGGGTTATAAGTGTCCTGTCACGGTCGCCAATTGTTATGTTCACCGGTTAAATGGGTAAGATTGGCATCGGGGAGCCGGTGAACAATAACAATAAAAAAGAACCACTGCAGGTTCAACTGGTTAGGAAATGCAAAGGGGGGCACTTAAGAAGCTATTCAATAACCCAATAACAATGAAACTGACATACACATAGAGATATAACATGAAACACATGAAAATGACATACACATATACATATAACACATAAATAAATACAGCAATAAAGAACCTAACTTAATACCTAACAATAATACTAATCCTATATGGAGGCAATGTGGAAAAGACGGGACGAGGGGAAGTGATACTTATGAGGTGTTGCAGTGGTGAAGTGCTGGGTGAGGTGGATCCCACGGTAGTCCAAGAGGCATGGTGTGTTCACTGGTTGAGGCCTTGACCTCGACTCACTTCCAGAAATCAAGGAGCTTTCTTAACACTTCCGCTTGAGTCGAATGGGGCCGCGTGAATCCAACTTAGGGACAGTAGCGGGGCTTCGTGAGATGGTGACGTGGAAGGTGAGGTGGAGAGGTGGCGAATGAGGTAGCAAGCGGAGGAGGTGATGGTAGTGGAGTATGTTACGGGCGGGCCGTAACACCGTATAGTAAAGTGGTGAAGCTGACCCATACTTTGACCTTCTGTATGGTTTTCCAGTCTTCTACATACAACACATCTGTTTTATGGACTTTATTACTTTCTCGCTCCAGGAACCTAGTACTTTGTTTGTAATCTTGATAGGGTGGTTTCAATTTGTGCACGATCAACACTGTGCAGGTCTGAAATATATAATCTGGTTACTGGATGATTGGCAGGCATTAATATAAATTCCTCCTGATCCCAGTTGTCTTTCAACCATTTTGAGATCCTTCTTCTGTTACGGCTCGCCCGTAACATACATTACTACCATCAACTCCTCCGCTTGTTACCTCGTTCGCCACCTCTCTGCCTCCCCTTCCACGTCACCATCTCGTAAACCTTCCACGCCACCGACTCATGAACCCTCCACGTCACCGTTTCATGAAGCCCCGCTACTGTCCCGAAGTTGGATTCATGCGGCCCCTTTCGACTCAACCAGAAGTGTTGAGCCAGCTCTTAGTTTTCTGAAAAGCAAGTTGAGATCCAAGCCTCAACCAGTGAACACAACGCCTCTTGGGTCTACCGTGGGATCAACCATCACCCAGCATTTCACCACAGCGACACCGCATAAGTATCACTTCCCCTCGTCCGTGTTTTCCACATTGCCTCCATATAGGATTAGGATTATTGTTAGGTATTAAGTTGGGTTCTTTATTGTTGTATTTATTACTGTGTTATATGTATATGTGTATGTCATTTTCCTGTGTTTCATTTTATATATCTGTGTTTCATGTTTCATGTTATATCTATGTGTGTCAATATCATTATGGGTTATTAAAATAGCTTTTTAAAGTGACCCCCTTTTGCATTTCCTCACCAATTGAACCTGCAGTGTTTTTTTTTTTTTTTTTTTTATTGTTATTGTTCACCGGCTCCCCGATGCCAATCTTACCAGTTTAACCGGTGAACGTAACACTTCCTATTACCACTATCCCATCTTTAATAGCTGGACCCAATCTCTGATATCTGCTACTCCAGTCTATCATGTCCTTTTGCATATCCTTTATCCACACTAATTCAGCCATCCTCAAATCCTTTGCAGTGGGCTCTTCAAACACATGTCTAAAAGATTTTCCCTGGATTGCTCTAATCGCCCTTGACGTTACTCTAATCAGTTTGGAATAGCTGCTGAATCATTTAACATCAATCACATTGATCTGTACTACTCTGCTTGATTTACTTGTATTAACTACACTCATTGTTACACCAATCCTATCAGGCAATTGAGTCACCCTTGATGTATGGGCCACTCATTTATTGGCAATGTCAAGAATCTAGGCCCATTCTGCCACATTGAACCTGTACCGATACCATCAGGCATACAAGGTCTTACAATATCAGCCGGATTATGGTTTGAGTCCACCCACCACCACTCATTACTGTTGGTCTTCATCTGTATCTCTGCAATACGAGTCGCCACAAAAGTATTAAACCCGTAGGATTCCTTTTGGAGCTGTGATCTCACGATCATGGAATCCAAACAGTGTATGATTCTTTCAAATGACCAATTAAATTCCTTTACTATGGTGTTTTGTAATCTGATCGCCACAAAAGCCCCACACAATTCTAGACGCGGTGTAGATAACTGTCTTATTGGGGCAATTCTGTTTTTTGCCGTGATCAAATTTGCAACATACCCTCCATCACTAGTTTGCCATCTTGTGTAGGCACATGCTCTATAAGCTTGTGCGCTACCATCTGAAAACATGACCAAGACTGGGCTACCAACTGCATTATCAGGCTTCAGTGATCTCCGGAATGCTAACCTTTCTAATCCATCTAAATCTGTGAAAAACTTCCTCCATTCCAGTACAATGTTCTCCTCTAATGGTTCATCCCAGTCAATACCACCTTTGCATTCATCTCTAGAAACCAAAGTCCTCATCAACCACTTAGCTCTTAAAGTAACAGGCACAATAAGACCCAACGGATCATATATCGTAGCAACCTGGCTCAAGACCATTCTATGAGTCAGGACTGTAGGGAAGTTTGCTTCTATACAACATTTTTCCAAATCAGGACCATTTCTCACTTTTCTTACTTTGGGTGAGAAATTTACTCTGACCTTGAATCGAAAACAGTCATCTTTCGGGTTCCATTTTAGTCCTAAAACTTTCTCACTTTCTGTGTTTAAAACATTGATCTCAGTTTCATCAGCAACTCCACTAACAACCCAATACTTCACACAAAAGTTTCCAAAAGAAAGTATCTCCTCAGTCTCTTTCATTAATCTGTATGCTTTCTCTTTGCTATGTGTTGAAAGCAAGATGTCATCTACATAGGTGTTGTTTGTAATCACGTTATATACTTCCATGTGACTGTCCCTGAACCTCTCTACAGTTCCCCTTAATGCCAATATAGCTATAATGCCACTGGGCCTATCTCTGAATGTTACTGAGGTAAGCACGTAATGGTCAGGCTGTCTACCATTCTCTAGATCCCTCCACAAAAATCTATGCGTATGCTGATCTAACACACTAAGTTTTACAGTATGATATATTTTGGATATATCGCCTATGTAGGCCACTTTGTCCTGACGGAAACGGAACAAAACCCCTAATAAGTTATTCATAATGTCAGGCCCCTTGGCCCAAAAGTTGTTTAACCTTTGTCCCATATAGCAAGCAGAAGAATTGAATACAATACGTACTGATATAGAGCTAGAATCAGGTTTAAGTACCTCATGGTGTTGAATATAGTGCACTGGGCCTTCATAGTCATTAATTTCCTGGTATGTTAATTTTCTTGCAACTCCCCTGCTTACCATTCCTTCAATTTCCACATGATATTTAATACCATACTCTGTGCCAAGCTTCCTCAACTTATTTTCAGTCATTTGTAACCTTGCAACTGCTACTTTCACATTATTTTTCAATGTCTTAGGATCTTTCACCCATGGATTATGTACAACCCATACCTTTTCTTCTTTGTCATAGACTAGGCCCTTCTTAATCAAAGCCAATTCTCTTTCTTCCTTAAGTGACACACCTTTGGTACTAGGACAATCCCTACACATGCATAATATATATCAATGATCACATTTCACACCCATTTCTTCTACGGTAAAAAATCTATCAAGGCTTGCCTTAAAAGAATCCTTGTATTCCAAAGAAATTTCATTAACCCTTAAGAGGTCAACCACGTACATGTACGTTTGCCCCTTTCTCGGTTTCCATGCGTTTGAAATTCCCTCCAGCTTCAAGATTTATATTCTTTGAAGTGTCTAGCATATATCAGCACAGTTTCCCGTCATTCTGACATGGATTAGTCATCCCCCTCCCCCCACCCCTCCCTACCGCCTTAGCGTGACCCCAAAAAAACGGAGCGACATTTGGTATTACTGTCATGAATGTGATGTAGCTCTATGCATTGAGCCTTGTTTTGAAGAATATCACACCCTGCTGCAATACTAAAAGCTTAGATACTGAAAGAAAAATAATAAACAATATTTTGTGGTAAACTGAGCAAATTATTTTTACATTATATTTACAGTATTTACAAATATTTTTTGTATTTTCATTTCATAAAACATGGGTTAATTTATGAATATGTAACCATTATACACATATCTCGTAGGAGAAAATATCGATAAACGATTAAAAAAGTCTCATTCAGAAGTTGTACGTCTGGCAGCATCACTAAGCGAGGTAAATTTAAAGCTCCAGGTGGACATTAAAAATGGCAATTTCGAACTTTAACTCTTATTTTTACTTTTCTATGCCCATTTTGAGTTTTATGGAATAAAAAAAGAAAGTGGAATTTTTGGTGACCTGGATGAGTATTCAGAGGTAAATCAGTGCTGACCTCTTACGGGTTAAGTCCTACATTACATGACAGTTTATGTGTCCTTACGACAAGATGGTGAGATTTACATCCGGAAACACGTATTGATTCATGTTTGCCTCTTATACTAAGACCAAATCGATTTTCCAACAACTGTAGGCTTCCATTCGTACGTATTACTTTCGGTAGTAGTAGTTCACAATAATTTGTCCCAATCAAAACATCAATTTTTCCATGTGGGCGACTAATGTCACCGGGCACTCCTCCAAACAGCTTCCTTATTTTGGAGACATCTACTTTATCTACATCTGCTGATATTTCCTCAATACCTATGACACTGATCTCACAGAGTTTCCCAAATTTATCAATTAATGGCAACCAATATTCTTTACTTGACTGATGCTCTGTGACGTTACCAACCTTAATCATGGATAAGTTAACCTCTTTCCCCTTCAGTCCAAGTTTTCTTGCCATGTCATGAGTTATTAGGGAAATATCAGAACCAGAGTCCCAAAGTACTGTCAGTGGTAAATTCCTGCAAATTACAGTACTTATGTTTAACAACGCTGTTGCAGTTGATCTGGACATAGCATTGAGTTGATCCACTAACAGTATTGTGGTGCAAAAGTGGATGATGTCCACAGCCACACAAAACCCCATCAGAAATAACATCACAAGTTTTTGTTTCATTACAATCATGAGCTAGATGATACCCATTTAAACACTTAAAACACACTCCTTGATCTTTGGTGGCTTCGTAACGTTCTTTGTCACTAAGTTTTCTGAAACCAGTACAACTGTATATATCGTGGTTATCTGTATTATGCAACCAGCATCTTCCTCCTTTAGCATAACCACCTATTCTCACATTTCCATTTACCAATTTAATCAAGTTCACAATACATTGCTCGAATTCCCGATTTTTTACTTCTGCTCATTCTGAAACTTCTTAACCAAACTCAGAGCATCAACTTCATCAGCATTCTCATGTGAAGCATAAATGCTATGTACTGTACCCTTTGCACCATCAGTATTCCAAGCTCTGCTTCTCACACTTGAACTCATGTAATCTAGGACTCTTTTTTTCTCTCAGCAAAAACTCTAGTAACTCAGGAAACAAATCTTTTGAGTCTGATATATTTTCTGCTTTCAGTACCCATTCCCTCTTCTGCAATGTTGGTAGAATTTTCTCAATGTGGCTCACTACATTAGCAGTACTAAGTTCTGTAGATAAATTAACTCGTTTTAAGTCAAACCAGCACTGTTCAACCTTGTTTACCATGTTGATAAATCCCTTGGTATCCCCTTCTGCTATTCTTTTCAACGACCTTAAATCACTTGTTACCAGATCAACTATTTTCCTTGGATTCCCATACTTCTCATCCAATTTCATGAATATTTCATGAAAATCACCTTCTGCACCTCTTACAGTTTGTAGGGCTTCCCCTTCTAAGCACATTCTCAAAGCATATGGATCTTCCCCATAACTAGCTTTAACCAATTTAGTGAAGTCATCTTTAAAGTTCGGGTAACATCTTAGATTTCCATCAAATTTCGGTGGTTCAAACGCTTTCACCTTCATCTTTGGGTTACTTGTCACACACGATGCACGAGTACCAGCTATTCCATTGAACTCAACGTACACTTAATTTCTAATTCTTTCACAGTCTA
The DNA here is from genome assembly GCF_017591435.1 of Portunus trituberculatus. NCBI lineage: Eukaryota > Metazoa > Arthropoda > Malacostraca > Decapoda > Portunidae > Portunus > Portunus trituberculatus. The sequence continues at coordinate 25,257,701 of NC_059285.1, forward strand.
AAATGTAGTGTTCTATTTCCTCTACGACACAATCATCTAAGGCATTATCATTTATAAATGTAATCAAATCATCACACTTCATTTCCAAAACATCAAAGCTTTTATTCACTGCGTTATAGAATGTCTCTACGACTCCACGACTATCTCCTCTTGCCAGTCCTTTCTTGAAGAGTGTTACCTTACGGGAAAATGCCCCTTTGGCAGTGCTCCTCTTCTTCAAGGCCTCCAAATCCTCTTGTACTTCCATGGCGATGGAGTTGAAATGTACTGTGATTGGCTCGGGGTAGCACTGGAAACGCCATGTGTCGTAACACTTTATTGAAAGAGTTTCAACCTGCAAACATATGCTACTAAGTAAAGACATAACACATCAGAAATACCCTATCCTAAGCTTAAACATGTCAAAAAAAAAAAAAAAAAAAAAAAAAAAGATACCCAAATAAATAACCCACACACAACGCCTAACATCAGTGTTGCCACAGCATTTATCCACAGCGCATGTAACACAATTAAACAATACATTTATCATCAGTCCCATAATACATATGAATATAATCATTACTCACTCCATTGGCTCCACACAGTACAAGTCCAGCACACTGCATCCCCAGCCAAGTAATCAGTAAGAATGCACAGCCATGAAACGATCGCCTGCAATTACAAACATGTCGAAACAACTTGTCACTACAACTTGTCACTAACATAGCTAAACACATGAACATAACACTCATCAATCATCACAGCAAAGTATCCCCAGCGTGTAACACAGCTAACTAATCAACATAATAACAAACTATTAAATCTTACCGTCGGCCGATGAATTCTCTCCTATCCATCACCCGGCTTGTACCACACCCAACTCTGGCCACCACCGCCGTGTCCCACCAAAACCAAGAGACGACTGTGTCTCTGTACTGCACTGCATCGCCGACCAAACCTACTTACAGAACATATAAACCTGAATTGAAACCGCAAACAAACCCATTCAAATCCTTCCAACACTAAACAGTACGAACCTTAATTCATAATTATACCAGTATAAATGAGAACAACTCAACTATCATGTTAATGATACACTTATTACTGTATTTTTATGTTCGATTACTATTTGAATGTGTTTTTAGTAATCGGAAGATGTGTTTTATAGTTATTTAGGGTTAAATTGGATGATTTTGGAAACGGATGAATTGGTTTTCAGTTATTTCTTCTGGGGAAATTTTGTTCAAGACGAGAAATTCTAGATATGAGCTCGATCCGGGAACGAATTAATCTCGTATGTAGAGGGGCCGCTGTATATATATATATATATATATATATATATATATATATATATATATATATATATATATATATATATAAGTAGTATGACTTGAGAGACAGGGCGGGCGTCTATAGCGTACACCAGGGGTCGGCAACCTATGGCACGCGTGCCAGACTTGGCACGCAGAGTGCTTACCTATGGCACGCCACGTGATATGAAGGAGCAAAGAAAAAAAAGTTAAGCAACAAAATAATGAGAGAGAGAGAGAGAGAGAGAGAGAGAGAGAGAGAAAATGTGTATTGTACATCCTTACAGTTATGATTTAAATTTTCGTATGATTCTAAATATTTTTTTCTTATGATATATTAAAATGATTAAATTAAAACGAAAATGTTTTGTACCCGCGATGAGGTGTACGTGAGCACAGCGAGATGTAGACGAGTATGAGACACGTTGGTCCCCGCCGCTGGTGACGCATTAGTCAAGCAGCGCTGCTGTTTCAGTGACTATTTACCTGCCATGAGTGACACTCTTTCTAGTTACTGTCGCCACGGCTACTGCGAAAAAAGTCAAGCTTGATGTCCGATCATTTCAGTCATCATGGACAAATGACTTTGGATTTATTCAACAGAATGATCGTGCTGTGTGTGCTCTCTGCTGCGAAAATGTCGTGTGCCGCACATCTAGTGTTAAAAGACACTTTGAAACAAAACACGATAAGACTTTCAAGGACAGTGCAGACAAGGCTGAAGCGATTAAGAAAGCAGTATCCCGCTATGAGAAACAAAGTAATGTGTTTAAGAACCTGAGTGCTAGCAAAAACAATGCAACTGAGGCCAGTTACAAACTAGCTCTGTGTATTGCTAAGCATGGAAAGCCTTTTACTGATGGAGATTTCATAAAAGCAGCTTTTCTAGAGTGCTCTGAGGTGTTATTTGATGGCATATCAAACAAACAGATGATCATCTCAAGGATAAAAGATATGCCTGCCTCAGCTAGGACCGTGGAGAGACGTATTTCTGAAATAGCTGCTAATGTAGGTGAGCAGCAAACTGTTGGTTTAACAACTACACCTGTGTTCAGTGTGGCCCTGGATGAAAGCGTGGATATAAATGACATTCCCGTCTGGCTGTTTTGCCAGGTACAGTGACACAGAGATACACGAGGAGCTGTGCTGTCTTCAACCTATGTATGGCACTACCAAGGGGGAGGACATACTGAAGACATTCACTGACCATTTTGAGGACAGAGGGGTTGACATAAGAAAGATTTTTGCAGTAACAACAGATGGTGCCCCTGCTATGGTAGGAAAAACAAGGGTTTTACCAAGCTTGTTGAGGATAAAATTGGACACCCCATTTTGAAATTGCACTGCATAATTCATCAAGAAAATTTATGTGCCAAAATCTCGAGCTCTGATCTCAACAAGGTGATGGCTACTGTAACAAAAGTAGTGAATTTTGTTGTTGCACACTCTTCTCTTACGCACAGGCAGTTTCAAGCTTTCCTTGAAGAGGTGGACAGTGCTTACAAAGATATACCCTTGCACAGCAGTGTTAGGTGGCTAAGCTGTGGGAAGGTATTGGAGAGATTTGTGGAATGCTTTGATGAAATCAAGCTTTTCTTAACAGAAAAAGGCCAAGGCTACCCTGAGCTGGAGGACAGAGATTGGATTGTGAAACTTATGTTTCTCTCAGACATCACCAAACATCTAAATGACCTCAGTCTTCTCTTGCAAGGTGCAGGAAAAACAGTGATGGACTTGTATGATACTTGGAAGGCATTTGTTGCAAAGCTTGCAGTTTACTCATCAGATATTAAAAATGGTTCTTTCCGTTACTTCAAAAAACTTGAAAAACTTATCTGCAACTCATCCTGTCAACACTACTGATCTTCAGGTGTACATGCAAGAATTGAAATCTGAGTTCTCAATCAGATTTCAAGTGTTTTCCTTTTTAATCAGACCAGACACGTTTAGATACAGTGAGTTGGACGCATCTCTTTTTGAGTGGATGGAAACTGAGGAGTTGGAAATGCAGTTAATTGACTTTCAGGCCTCATCATTGTGGTCAGCTAAATTTAAGGATCTTCGAGAAATATTGGAAACTAGTACAAATGATCATGCAGCCTCCATATTAAGTTCCTGGACATCACTGCCTGATAAATTCAATTGCATGAAGAAAGTAGCTTTTGCATTGCTATCAGCATTTGGATCTACATATCAGTGCGAGCAGATATTTTCACACATGAAGCACATCCTCAATCCCCATCGCAGCAACCTTACAACGGATCATTCTGAGGGTTGTGTAAAGCTCAAGGTGTCCAGATATTCACCTGAAATTTCAACTTTGGCCAAAGGGAAGCAAGGGCAAGGATCGCATTAATATTGTGAGTATAATTTTACAATAAAGAAGTATATTTTTAGTTTCTAAGAATACTAAATGCTACAAAAAGTGTTACATTTATGTTATGCATGTGGAGAAAAATACATCCTACTTTAATTACAATGGTCACTACATACTCAGTCATAGTGTAAAATTATAATTTTAATTTTCGTAGGCTACATATAGGGCTGAAAAAATAACATTTGGCACGCAAGGGAGTAAAAAAGTGGCATGAATTATAAACTGGCACACTATGTTCAAAAGGTTGCCGACCCCTGGCGTACACGGTACAGGAGAGAGAAGACCCACAGAAGGACGGTTATCTTCATTATATCCACTTCACACAACGTCTCGGGAAAGTACATATCCCATCTTCAGGTGTACAACAGAACACTGTAAAACCACACAAAACTTTAAAACATGACCAGACGCAGTGGTCCTGCTACTAGTTCCTCCAACAGGTAAGTGGGGAGGGAGACTGGCTTACCAATATTTATAAGCTCCTACTCATTAGCTGGCAAATTCTGATTGGTTAACTAAAAATTTCCTACCCAATACAATATATAACACAATATTCTAATATGTCATAGCTAATGCAAAAAAGAGGAAAATTTAAGAGTATGATGTAAAACAGTTAGTCTATTACAGAAATATTTTAGCCTAAAAAAAATTCTCAATGCCGATTGGTTGAAACAAAGTACACATATATGAACCTCGAATCCTAACTATGCTAAATGCTGATTCGAGGTTCATATACGTGTGCTTTGTTTCAACCAATCAGCATTGAGAATTTTCTTTTAGGCTAAAATATTTCTGTCATAGACTAATTGTTTTACATCATACTCTTAAATTTTCCTCTTTTTTGCATTAGCTATGACATATTAGAATATTGTGTTATATATAGTATTGGGTAGGAAATTCTTAGTTAACCAATCAGAATTTGCCAGCTAGTGAGTAGGAGCTTATGAATATTGGTAAGCCAGTCTCCCTCCCGACTTACCTGTTGGAGGAACTAGTAGCAGGACCACTGCATCTGGTCATGTTTTAAAGTTTTATGTGTGGTTTTACAGTGTTCTGTTGTACACCTGAAGATGGGATATGTACTTTCCCAAAACGTTGCGTGAAGTGGATATAATGAAGATAATCGTCCTTCTGTGGGTCTTCTCTCTGTATATATATATATATATATATATATATATATATATATATATATATATATATATATATATATATATATATATATATATATATAATATAAATATATATATATATATATATATATATAAATAAATAAATATATATATATATATATATATATATATATATATATATATATATATATATATATATATATATATATATATATATATATATATATATATATATATATATATATATATATATATATATATATATATATATATACAGTAATACTCCGCTTAACGAACAGGATTGGGGTGTCAAAGCTGTTTGTAGAGCGAAAATTTGTTAAGCGGATGTAATTTTCCCATAGGAAATAATGGAAATAGGGGGGATGCGTTCTGGGCTGGTCCCCAACATACCACATGGGTAAAGAAAAAAAAAAAAATAAATAAATATATATATATCTATATCTATATATATATATATATATATATATATATATATATATATATATATATATATATATATACGTTTAAGCATATTGGGCCACCGGTGTACCACTACTTTTATGATGTCATGAGTCATTGGAAGTTAGAGGAGCTACGTACAAATTCTCTCACATTCTCATCTCATCTCTGCTTTATTTTTTGGTATTCTAAGTAAGATTTCACTTTATGCATTACAAAACAATCCTTTTTTGGGGGCAAGATATGTAAAAAGCTAATAGAAATGTTGTTTTGTGAACATAAATGCATATATAAGACAGTAACACCACCTCCAAAGGTGGTGTTCCCAGCAACCTCAGAGCAACCTGATAGCAACCTTGTCACCATCCCTCCAAGTGTTCATGGATGCCATTTCGCTGCAAGAGGCTGCTCTGACATTGTTAAAGAATCTTGGATCCAGCTCCATGAGCACTAGAGACAGAGACAGGGAGCCAGCCAATCACAGCGAAACTACCGCGTTCAGTCCCTCACCCGGCAAATTCAAACTCAGAAAATTTGCTAAAACAAATGTGGTTGTATGTTATGCAGACATTTTGGTCTAATTTTATATAGTACTTTAAACCGGAAATTCGTTAAACGAACATTTGTTAAGCGTAGTATTATATATATATATATATATATATATATATATATATATATATATATATATATATATATATATATATATATATATATATATATATATATATATATATATATATATATATATATATATATATATATATATATATATATATATATATATATATATATATATATATATATATATATATATATATATATATATATATATATATATATATATATATATATATATATATATATATATATATATATATATATATATATATATATATATATATATATATATATATATATATATATTACGGTTAACTGCTGCTCACCGGGGAGTATGACGCTCCACAGGGTCCCCAACGCTATATTTCACAGCAGCCGCAACCCTCAGGTTCTTTCTGCTGACAATGTGCAAACTCTAATAGACTGCTGTTCCCTCATGGCGTCACAGCTGCCCTCAGAGGCGAAGAGATACTCCGCTTTCACTCGTGCCTACTATGGATTTGGTAATGACACCAGCATGTACCAATCTCCTCCCTCAGCCTTGCACACCCAGCCTCTAGTAGTAGACAAATAATACTACAGAAATAGAGGTTGCCAGCAGTGTATAACTTCCCCCACTGCTAGGGAATCTTCTTAGCAACTCCTTCTCCTCCTGTACCAAACCAAATACAATTTATAGATAGTATATAAGTTATGTGTTAAGGGCGAAGCCTTAATACTCCGTAGAGAAACCACCCACAAGGACAATTCCACCCACTTCTCTACAGGAGTATTAATGCCTCTCCACATGTCTTGTTCTCAGACTGTAAGTGCCTACAGACTGGGACAAGACGCGCGTTGTATATTACTATATTACTTAATGCAACAGATGCTTGTCAGCACCTGTCAAGACTGATTCTCCGTGCCTACGGCTTACTACGAGACACGATGCGTATACCACATCCGGTGGTATACACAAGCCTAGCTACCAACTCCGGGTGACAACCAGCCATGCAGGGAGTCAAGATACTCGTAGCTAACAGGTTGTACATACGATTACTGCACGCCGACTGGGAGACAGCATGAAGCTTCCCACCAGACAACCAGTGTGTGTGGCTAAGGCCACTATACTCAATATACTACAGAAACTACGCAAAACGATGGTGGTGGCACACAGCCGCCCACCAAACCACACTGGTGACCACGGCCACCTAAAAAAAAACGACAATCGGGACGAGACAGTAACTCTCCGCGTCGCCACTCAACAAGAGGGGACAAACGCAAAAACTTGGGAAATGCAGCAAAACCAGCTACACTTTCCCCTGGAACAACAAACCCGTTGCTCCATACCGTCACGGCCTAACCAGCAGCAAACCAGCTACTCTAAAAGGAGGGCACAACTCCTAGACTGAGACTGTTGAGCACCCAGAACAGCCTAGCAACACGCGTCTCAACACTGTGCCAAGAACCCAAGAGCGAACATGTCTACCTCGGCTAAAGACTGGCCCGGTACTGGCGTTTTCTACCAGGCACAACGAGATGGCGGGAACAGAAAAGGGGGAGGGTGGCCACACAGCGGAACAGCGAGAGGCTGTGCTGGGGCCGCCATACACACGAAATAATAAGAAATAAAAGGGAAATAAGGCGGTGCCCCTCACATGCCCTGCCTTAAAAGAAAAAATTTTGGATACAAAATATTGACAAAATTTTTTAGAGCAGGGAACTGATTAAAGGGAATGGCCCCAGGACAGACAATGTGCCACAACATTGTCTGCTCCTTTTATATGTCTGACAATGATATTGTACTTCTGGATTTACTCGGTATGGGGGAAGTTTGACAGGCTCTAAGTCCCCAACATCAATATTGTTTTCTATCAACTGAGTCCTGCTCGGAACACTGCTGAACACAGAATAGTACTTCCTCAGCCGCCGAAGCAACTCATCTTGCTGATCCCCCTCTAGGTGCTCAACCTTCTCCTTCAAGAGATGGAAGCTATTCCGTTCCCACTGCCCCGTAGGAACGACAGGTTCAGGCCCAATAACTTCTGGTGCCTCTCCCTCTCAGCAGAAAAATAAAACTGAAGATGCCTCTTGCATGGCAGAACTAAAAGTGGTAGTCAAGGTCACCCACCTTCTTTTCTATAACATAGGGGCCACTATAGCGGACAACAAGGAGCTGACCCTGAAGTGGTAACAACACAAGCACTTCATCTCCAGGGGCAAAACTTCAATACTCGGCTCTGCGGTCATAATACCCCTTCATAGTCTGCTGGGCCTTACACAGGTGGGTCTGCGCCACCTCTAATGCCTTGGCCAATCTCTCTCGACTGCTCATGAGGCTTTTAAGCAGTGAGACAGGGCGCTCAGGTGACGGCTGACACCAAGCCTCCCGAACTACGTCGAGCGGTCCATGTACTCGGTGTCCAAACACTATTTGATTGGGTGAGAAACCCAGGGACTCAGTGAGCGCTTCTCTCACCGCAAATAAGACATAGGGGACACCCTCGTCCCAATCCTTATCTCTCTCCATGCAAAAGCTCTTGAGCATGGTCTTAAGGGTTTGATGATGTCTCTCCAGGGCTCCCTGAGACTGCGGATGATAAGCACTGGACACGATGTGCTTGATACCAAACACAGTCATTGTATCTTTAAACAACTTTGAAGTAAAGTTGGTCCCCTGATCGGACTGCAGCTCAGCTGGCAATCCAAAGTATGTAAAGAAATTCAACAAAGCCTTCAGCACCAGCTTAGAGTGAGTGCTTCTCAGGGGAATCGCTTCAGGGTAGTGAGTGGTAACATCCATTATGGTCAACAAATACTTGTGACCAGCCCTGGTAGCAGGCAGAGGACCTACTATATCAATCAAAACCCTCGTAAATGGAGGATCAACAGCAGGGATGGGGTGAAGAGGTGCCACAGGGGTGTCTGATTAGGCTTGCCTACCAGTTGACAAGTGTGGCAGCACTTAAGAATCGTGGCTACTTCTCCAGGCATGCTGGGCCACCAAAAATTGCGACACAGGCGAGCGACAGTCTTCCGGATGCCCAGGTGTCCAGCCATGGGCCCCTCATGTGCCAACAGCACAAGTGCCTCCCGCAGCTTATGCGGCACAACTACTTGCAGTAACTCACCACCGTCACTCTCCTGCCATCTCCGACACAACACCTCTTGGTGCAAAACAAACTCTTCCCTGCCCTCCAACTCCTTACTTCCCTCACTCACTCGAGCAAAGAAAGGGGCCAAAGCCGGGTCCTCCTGCTGCTTATGAATGAGGTCTGCAGGCTCTAGCTGGGTAAGAGAAAAGGGAACTATAGGGTCATGGGGTTGAGGCAATGCTGCAACCCTACTTCCCACACGGCATCGAGGACGGAGAGCTGGCCCAGGCTGCTTCGCTCCTGCCATGTAATTCGGTGAGTCTTCAGAAGGATCATCACCAGCCAGGCAGTCACCAGGCGAGGGAACAGCTCGCTCCCTGCCTCCACGATGCTCCGTAGGGGAAGAAAATTCAAACTCCCCCGCAGAGCTAGAAGCCTTGGGTGCCAACTTCCAGGCTGCTGCCTGTGCTGAACATCAGAGCCCTCACCCTCCACACCAGGAAGCAACTCAGCACGAGTGCTCCCTCCGGAGTGCTCTGCAGAGTGAGGATAACCATCAAATAACTCGGCTACACCCAACACTCCGTCCTTACTCTCAGCAACAACTCCCGCCGAGTCCGGTGCATTAACAGGTGACTCCACGCCGTCACCGTCAGCCTCTACACCTGAACTCAATGGTGAGCCCAAAACTGGCTCCACCACATCAGCACTGCTACTCCCATCTGGAGTTGATCCCACCTGGCTACTAGCAGCCTCCTAGGTAGTAACAGGCTCTCTCTCAGCCAGACGGGCCTGAGAGCGGGTAACAACATTCACAGAGTCTTGCACCACTTGCCCAGACTCTTCAGCAACCTCATCCTCATCAGAGATTGGGATCCATACACGACCACCAGCCAAATCATTCCCAAGCAGGAAGTCCACTCCTGCGACTGGCAATTCGTTCGCCACTGCTACCTGAGCCGTAGCAGTGACAAGGGGACATGACAGCGTCACCTCAGCCGTCACAAACTCCTCCTCAGTGTTAAGTCCACGACACAACACTGCCTGGCTAGATATCACCTTCCTCCCAGTGACATTATGGCACACTGACTGCTGTGCACCCATATCTCGCAATGCAGTGATGGGATACTTTGTGCCATCAATCTCAACAGTGCCTCCACACAGGAAAGGACGGCACCAGTCAAGCTCACTATTCTTAGTAAGTGCAGGCGTGGCAACAGGGGAAGGGACAGGTGGGCCAACCTGCTCTCCCTCTTCCAAAGACGACTCAGGCACACGCCGTGCCTTCTCAACTCTAAAGCCTGAAGGAGCAGTCAACTCATCATTATAAACTTTGTCTGGCCACACCAGCAAGGCAACTGGCTTCTGTTAGTTGTTACTAACTTTGGGCAATTGAACTTAAAATGCCCTTTTGCTCGGCAGTGATAGCACGTGGGCTGGTAATTATACTTGGGTGTTTTGGGGGCCGCCTTCCCCACTGTCCCATCCTTTGCAGAAGAAGGAGGGGTGGGGGCCTGGGGCTTTCCAAAACCCATCTTACTGCCAAATCGTCTAAAATGGCCTGAAGAGCCCGAGGAAGAACTGCCACCACTCCCTAGGCCTCCCCTAGGACCACCTTCCTTACGATTCCAACTCCCAGGCTGCTGTACAGGACGGTGGGCCAACACATAATCATCAGCCCATGTAGAAGGCTCCTTCAAAGTCCTAAACCTCTTCTCCCTCAACAGAGGTACCAACTCTTTATCAGCAATGTCAATAAATTGCTCCATAACTACTAACTCCTTCAGGGCCTCGAGAGAGTCAACACCCTCGTTTGCAATCCACCTCTCAAACACTTGCTCCAATGAACGAGCACACTCGAGGTAGAAGTCACTAGCTCACTTCCTCTTTCCTCTTAACCCCTTCGCGCCGGATGTTAAAAAAGCCCACCTGTATGATATACAGGTGGTAGTGCCGCGCGCCCGAGCACGGGAAACTCGTGCAAGTTTGTCATACTTGTCGTCTTTGTGTATTATGCTGTTATTTTTTAGTCACTATATCGCCTTCAAAGAGGAAAGTGGATGCTTCTCTCTTCGGAGAAAAAGAGAGAGAGAGAGTGTGTGACATTTGCTAATATTTTAGACACAAGCGGGACGCATGTAGCTTATCTTTCGAGAGGAAGAGGGGGAGGGAGGGAAGCGAAGGGAGGAAAGAGAGAGAGAGAGAGAGAGAGAGATTAGAAAATTTGTTGTTTTGTATTTGTGTGTGTGTGTGTGTGTGTGTATGAGTGTGTGTGTGTGTGTGTGTGTGTGTGTGTGTGTGTGTGTGTGTGCACGAATGTTACAAGGCGGGACGCATGTAACTTATCTTTCGAGAGGGAGAGGGGGAGGGAGGAAAGGGAGATGGGGAGGGAGGGAATGGAGAGAGAGAGAGAGAGATGGGAACAGTCTATGCCATTGGGTAATTTTAGACACAAGGCGGGACGCATGTAGCTTATCTTTAGTGATTGGTGGAGACAAGGATGGTGGGAGGAGCACTAGGATTTCAAGGACAGCATACGGCGTGTGTAGTTGGTATCCAACACACTATACGGGACAACTGAACTGAAGAAAGCTCAGAAAAGAAATATGACGTCTACGTAGGCATCACCGTATATGCTACTGGGGCTTCATGACGCCTACATAGGCGTCACTGTATTGAAGGGGTTAATTGCAAGCGATAAGCTTCTGGGCGCAGCTCATATGCCCGCAAAATGTCAGCCTTAAACTCCTCATAATCATCAAGATCATCAGCTGACATTTTGTCATAAACTTCCAAGGCTTTTCCCTTGAGCTTATTCGCAACCAAGCCGACCCATCTCTCTCGAGACCAAGCAAACTCCTTGGCCTTCCTCTCAAAGCGAACAAACCATTTAGCCACTTAGCCTCATCAAACTCAGGAACTAGCTGGAGACTTTGAACTAAAGTATGCTCTATACTCTGTTCTCCTCCTCCTCCTGTACCTCCAATAACTCCAGGCATACTTACAGCATGGCGAGTTCTCTCCCACTCCAACTCTCTATCTTTATCTGTCTTTTCCCTCTCAATCTCCAATCTCATCATTTCCATCTCTCTAGCCTCCTTCTCTGCTACTAGTCTCTGAATTTCTCGTCTCTCCTCCGCCTCTTTAGCCCTCTCCTCAGTAGCTAGTCTGTTTAACTCTCGCCTCTCTTCTGTTTCTATCTCCATTTTCCTTATTTCCAACTTCAATCGCAGTTCTTCCAGTCTGGCACCTGACTGGACACTATCATTAATACTGCTTGCTGGACTAGATCGTCGGGACCCTCCCCTGCTTCCGATACTTCTGCCAGAGCTAATGTGTCCCACATCACCTTCACTGGGACCGCCATGTCCGTTATCATGAGACATACGTGCGTCCCCACTGACCCCACGCGCCGCCAACGACTCATCATACCAACGTGGTGAGTCACCGCCAGCCTCTTGCCGGCTCACACCCGCATGCGCACCCTCATCATCTTCTGGTGAGGTGAACAGGCCAGTAACTCCCTCCATGGTGCTCATAAGGACTCATTCTCACAAAAATAATATAAGTAATAATACCTCACACAATAAACACTACACCACTATAAAGCACTTGGTTTGTAATCCTGGTGAGGTCGCCAATTTTTGTTACGGTTAACTGCTGCTCACCGGGGAGTATAACGCTCCACAGGGTCCCCAACACTATATTTCACATTTCTGCTGAAAATGTGCAAACTCTAATAGACTGCTGTTCCCTCACGGCGTCACAGCTGCCCTGAGAGGCGATGAAATACTCCGCTTTCACTCGTGCCTACTATGGATTTGGTAATGACACCAGCAGGTACCAATCCCTTCCCTGAGCCTTGCACACCCAGCCCCTAGTAGTAGACAAATAATACTACAGAAATAGAGGTTGCCAGCAGTGTATAACTTCCCCCACTGCTAGGGAATCTTCTTAGCAACTCCTTCTCCTCCTGTACCAAACCAAGTAGAATTTATAGATAGTATATAAGTTATGTGTTAAGGGTGAAGCCTTAATACTCCATAGAGAAACCACCCACAAGGACAATTCCACCCACTTCTCTACGGGAGTATTAATGCCTCTCCACACGTCTTGTTCTTAGACTGTAAGTGCCTACAGACTGGGACAAGACACGCACTGTATATTACTATATTACTTAATGCAACAGATGCTTGTCAGCACCTGTCAAGACTGACTTCCCGTGCCTATGGCTTACTACGAGACACAATGCGTATACCACATCCGGTGGTATACACAAGCCCAGCTACTAACTCCGGGTGACAACCAGCCACGCAGGGAGTCAAGGTACTCGTAGCTAACAGGTCGTACAGATGATTACTGCACGCCAACTGGGAGACAGCATGAAGCTTCCCACCAGACAACCAGTCTGTGTGGCTAAGGCCACTATACTCAATATACTACAGAAACTACGCAAAACGATGGTGGTGGCACACAGCCGCCCACCAAACCACACTGGTGACCACGGCCACCTAAAATAAAACGACAATCGGGACGAGACAGTAACTCTCTGCATCGCCACTCAACAAGAGGGGACAAACGCAAAAACTTGGGAAATGCAGCAAAACCAGCTACACTTTCCCCTGGAACAACAAACCCGTTGCACCACACCGTCACGACCTAACCAGCAGCAAACCAGCTACTTCAAAAGGAGGGCACAACTCCCATACTGAGACTGTTGAGCACCCAGAACAGCCTAGCAACACGCGTCTCAACACTGTGCCAAGAACCCAAGTGCGAACATGTCTACCTCGGCTAAAGACTGGCTCGGTACTGGCGTTTTCTGCCAGGCACAACGAGATGGCGGGAACAGAAAAGGGGGAGGGTGGCCACACAGCAGAACAGCGAGAGGCTGTGCTGGGGCCGCCATACACACGAAATAATAAGAAATAAAAGGGAAATAAGGCGGTGCCCCTCACAAACATATATATATATATATATATATATATATATATATATATATATATATATATATATATATATATATATATATATATATATACAGGTAACACTTGATTTACGCGTGTTTAATTTAGGCGTTTTTGTTAATACGCGACCGAAAAAATATTATTAACCCTTGTGCAGCGGTGATCATTCATGAACGATCGCTTCGGTACATTTCGTGCAGCGGTGATCGTTCACGTAATCGTGATTTTTCACGCCACTTCTTTGAACTTTCCATTTTCTTACTCAAGTCGGAGGCCGAGTGTATGTATCAGGCAACACTGTCCACAAGCTGAGTTGCCAGTTTTGCTATTTCATCTCGGTCTAAGTTCACATCTTTCCATCTTGGAGGAGACATCTGGCAACCCCATGACACTGCAGGTGGAACGTCCCCTCTGCATGAGGGGAGATATCACAATAACGTGATGGATAGTGATATATACGTGTTGCTACATTATGATTATCTAATTTATCAATCATCTTTCCCTATTCTCATACAATCTACCCTCCTAACATAAGAGAGAGAGAGAGAGAATTAGGAGAATAGGGAAAGGCCTAGAGTCAAAACAAGCTGAACATCTCTCTGAGGGTTGTTTTTCAACGGCAGGTTACATCGTGGCTATCAGGAGAAATATTTGATAAGCAATAACTTTGCTATCTCCTGTGATTTTTTTAAGTTTACCATTTTACCCGCAGATGGGAATGATTAATTTATAATTACTTCGTCGCACAAGGGTTAATTAAATTTGCGTGATCGTTTTGCTTATACACGATTTGGACCACATCCCGCATCCCCCCAATTATCTATTATTTCTTATGAGAATTACAAGTTTGTTTTATGCAGATTTTGAAATTCACGATGCCTCTTGGAACGCATCTATCGTGTAAATCAAGAGTTACCTGTATATATATATATATATATATATATATATATATATATATATATATATATATATATATATATATATATATATATATATATATATATATATATATATATATATATATATATATATATATATATATATATATATATATATATATATATATATATATATATATATATATATATATATATATATATATATATATATATATA
The DNA here is from genome assembly GCF_017591435.1 of Portunus trituberculatus. Classification (NCBI taxonomy): domain Eukaryota; kingdom Metazoa; phylum Arthropoda; class Malacostraca; order Decapoda; family Portunidae; genus Portunus; species Portunus trituberculatus. Next base: position 25,272,730 of record NC_059285.1, read on the forward strand.
TATATATATATATATATATATATATATATATATATATATATATATATATATATATATATATAGAGATAGATAGATAGATAGATAGTATGTATATATGTATATATATATATATATATATATATATATATATATATATATATATATATATATATATATATATATATATATATATATATATATATATATATATATATATATATATATATATATATATATATATATATATATATATATACACACAGGCATCATAGTGTATCATAGTACAGTAAAAGGTTTAATGAAAGTAAAAATTATGAAGTTAAACATTTAGGTAGTTTAATTTAAGTTATTATAATGTACACTAATGTATGTTTGTATGTAACTTTATAATGTTGATGATCTTAACTTTATGAAGGGAGAGAGAGTGAAACGGGAAAGATACTAACCGGCAACCTGTGGAATGTAAACAAAGTTCGCATCATTGTACTGCATACAAAACTTATGTACCACATTTCCACAAGGCTATCCATTTTATCCATTGTAGAGTCACGAGTTCAGGTGGTTCTTTTAGCTTGCAAGGAAGATACGGTCTCACCAGCCTTCTTAATAGAGTCTGCTGCCTTGAAAGTAGAGACAGTATAATATGGAGTCAAGATGGTGGCCAGCACTGCTATAGTTTTCTGGCCTCTCTCGTGTCTGTGAATATTATCTAGCTTCATTTGGAGAGTAAGAGACTTCCTGGTCTTCTTACGAACACTAGGCCAATTGCAGGGCATTTTGGTGGTAAGTCGAGCTAGGAAAGACAAGCTGCTGCTGACGCTGTTATGTTTTGACTGGGGAGTGAGTGTTGCGCGTGTTGTCCATGAGAGGCTTGATCTTGATCTTGATCTTTATTCTATAGGGGTACCAGGATTTTTCCTGAGGCAGGCCTTAGTACCAGCAGCTCCTGGTGTATTCAAAAGCCTGTTAGCTTGCGTGATATGGTGGGGCTTTCAAATTTTGAAAAAAATTACCTGGATAAAACTTCGTTAAAGCGAGTTTGGTGTTCGTTAAACAAGCAGATGGTAGTAAAATTAAACCTTCGTTGTATATATATATATATATATATATATATATATATATATATATATATATATATATATATATATATATATATATATATATATATATATATATATATATATATATATATATATATATATATATATATATATATATATATATATATATATATATATATATATATATATATATATATATATATATATATATATATATATATATATATATATATATATATATACACACACACGAGATGGAGCATGGAAAAGGTGGAGAAGAAATAGAAATCCAGAAAATAAGGAAAACTTTAAAACAGCAAGAACTGAATATGCTAAGGTGAGAAAGGAAGAAGAAAAGAACTATGAAAAGGACATTGTCGAAAAATGTAAGGAACAACCAAAATTGTTCTACAGATTCATAAATGGAAAAATAAGACAAAAAGAAACAATAGAAAGGTTAAAAGGAGAAAACGGAATGGTGGAAGACCCAAAAAGTATGGCAGAACTGTTAAATAGTAAATTTCATTAGGTCTTTACTAAGGAATCCAAATTTGAAAGACCACAGGGTAATAGAGAGACTGTTTATATGAAAGAGATTAAAGTAACCAAGCTTGAAATAAAAAAATTGATGACGGAATTGGATGAGGAAAAGGCAATGGGACCGGATGAAGTCTCAGGCAGAATACTGAAAGAATTTAGGGAAGAACTAGCAAGTCCAATATACAACATCATAAAATGCTCAATAGAAAATGGAACAGTGCCAGTGGAGTGGAAAAGAGCTGAGGTGGTTCCCATATATAAGAGCGGAAGGAAGGAAGAACCTTTAAATTACAGACCGGTATCACTAACTAGTGTAATATGCAAGATGTGTGAAAAAGTAATAAAGAAGCAATGGATTGAGTTTCATGAAGACAACAAAATATTATCAAATAGCCAATTTGGTTTTAGAAAAGGTCAGTCATGTGTGACAAATTTATTGAGTTTGTACTCTAGAATAGTTGATAAAGTACAAGAGAGAGAGGGATGGGTTGACTGTATTTATTTAGATCTAAAAAAGGCTTTTGATAAAGTGCCACATGAAAGATTACTATGGAAGTTAGAGGAGAAGGGTGTCTTAAAAGGAAGCACATTGAGATGTATGAAGAATTACTTAAGGGGGAGAGAAATAAGGACGATAGTTAAAGATATGAAGTCCAAGTGGAGAACAGTAGACAGCGGAGTGCCACAGGGGTCAGTACTGGCACCAATACTTTTTCTCGTATATATAAATGACATGCCAGAGGGAGTGAACAGCTACATAAATCTGTTTGCGGACGATGCGAAACTGTGCAGAGTCATTAAACAAAAAGAGGATTGTGAAATACTACAGAAAGACTTAAACAAGATCTGGAAATGGAGCAAAAAATGGGAGATGGAATTCAATGTGGACAAAAGCCATGTCATGGAAATGGGAAAAAGTGAAAGACGACCAGTGGGAATCTATAAGATGGGTGATGGAGTAGAACTAGAAAAAGTAAAAAAGGAAAAGGACTTGGGAGTGACAATGGAAGAAAATAATCAACCGGTAAGCCATATTGATAGAATTTTCAGAGAGACGTATAATTTGCTAAGGAATATTGGAGTAGCATTTCACTATATGGACAAGGAAATGATGAAGAAATTAATAAGTACTAAAATAATACCTAGATTGGAATATGCAGGAGTTGTGTGGACTCCCCATAAAAAGAAACACATAAGAAAATTAGAGAGACTACAAAAAATGGCTACAAGAATGGTTCCAGAATTTAAAGGGATGGCATATGAGAAGAGACTAAAGGCAATGGATATACCAACCTTGGAGCAGAGAAGAGAGAGAGGGGATCTCATACATGTTTATAAATTGATTAACGGAATGGATGAAGTGGATAATGAGAAACTGATCCTGAGAGAAGAATATGACTTAAGAAGCACAAGATCGCATAGTAAGAAACTAAGGAAGGGACGATGTCTGAGAGATGTTAAAAAATTTAGTTTCCCACAAAGATGTGTTGAGACTTGGAACAGTTTGAGTGAGGAAGTGGTGTTAGCAAAGAGTGTACATAGTTTTAAAGAAAAATTGGATAAGTGTAGACATGGAGACGGGACCACACGAGCATAAAGCCCAGGCCCTGTAAAACTACAACTAGGTAAATACACACACACACACACACACACACACACGGATGGGGTGTCCAGTTATGTGAGCCTATTTGCAGACGATGCAAAATTGTTAAGAAAAGTGAGATGTGACAAAGATTGCGAACTACTCCAGGAAGACTTGGACAGAATATGGAAATGGAGCTGTACATGGCAAATGGAGTTCAACACGACAAAATGCAAGAAATTAGAGTTTGGCAAGAGTGAAAGAAGAATCAGGAGTATGTACAAGATAGGAAATGAAGACATAAAAACCAGTTATGAAGAAAAAGACCTTGGGGTGACAATTACCAATAACCTATCGCCAGAGAGACATATAAACAAAATAATTGGAGAAGTATTGAACTTATTGAGGAACATAAGAGTGGCGTTAGATATTTAGATGAAGAAATGATGAAGAAAATAATTACTGCAATGATAAGACCGAGGCTTGAATATGCAACAATACAGTGGGCTCGAACTTAAAGAAACACATAAGGAAACTAGAGAAAGTACAGAGGGCTGCAACAAAAATGGTGCCTGACTTAAGAGATTTGACTTATGAAGACAGACTGAAAAGAATGCAACTTCCGACCCTGGAAAACAGAAGAGAAAGGGAGACCTGATAGCAATATACAGAGTGATGATTGGCATGGAAAAATGGATAGGGAAGATCTGTGTATGTGGAATGAAAGAATGTCGAGAGGGCATGGGAAAAAACTAAAAATGGCCACTTATAGGAGAGATGTGAAAAAATATAGCTTCCCTCATAGAAGGGTGGAAGCATGGAATAGTTTAGACGTGGAAGTGGTCAACGCAAGGAATATTCATGATTTTAAGAAAAAGCTGGACATTAATAGATATGGAGACGGGACAACACGAGCATAGCTCTTTTCCCGTATGTTACAATTAGGTGAATACAATTAGGTAAATACACGAGGAGAGAACGGGATGGTGGAAGACCCAAAAAGTATGGCAGAACTATTAAATAAAAAATTCCAGGAGGTCTTTACTAAAGAATCCAAATTTGAGAGGCCACAAGGTAATAGAGAGACAATCTATATGAAAGAGATTAAAGTAACCAAGCTTGAAATAAAAGAGTTAATGAAGGAACTGGATGAAGAGAAGGCAATGGGTCTGGATGAAGTCTCTGGCAGAATACTGAAAGAATGTAGGGAAGAACTAGCAAGTCCTATATACAACATCATAAAATGCTCAATAGAAAATGGAACAGTGCCAGTAGAATGGAAAAGAGCTGAGGGGGTTCCCATATATAAGAGTGGAATGAAAGAAGAACCTTTAAATTACAGACCGGTATCACTAACTAGTGTAATATGCAAGATGTGTGAAAGAATAATAAAGAAACAATGGATCGAGTTCCTTGAAGACAACAAATTAATATCAAATAGCCAGTTTGTTTTTAGAAAAGGACAGTCATGTGTAACTAATTTATTGAGTTTCTATTCTAGAATAGTTGACAGAGTACAAGAGAGAGAGGGATGGGTTGACTGCATCTACTTGGATTTAAAAAAGGCGTTTGACAAAGTGCCACACGCAAGATTACTGTGGAAGTTAGAGGAGAAGGGTGGCTTAAAAGGAAGCACATTGAGATGGATAGAAAATTATTTGAGGGGGAGAGAAATAAGGACAGTAGTTAAAGATATGAAGTCCAAGTGGAGAGCAGTAGAAAGCGGAGTGCCACAGGGGTCAGTATTGGCACCAATACTTTTCCTCATTTATATATATATAAATTTATATATATATATATTTTATTGGAGTAGGCAGTAGTCACCTGCCGCCCGGTGGAATACTCCAGGAGAGGTACTTACGGGGATGTAGGCAGTGCTGCAGACTGAGTGATTCCCCGTGTCCTCTCTTCCCGGTTCCCTTTGTGGTCTCATTTATACAATTGAGCAGCTGCAGCCTGCCCTCTAAAGACAACTTCTACTACTTCCTACACTACACTACAACACCTTACACTTTTACACTCTCTTCAAATCAAAATTTAATAATGGCTTCACCACGCCCTGCCTCGGAGTCCCCTCTGGGAGGGACCATAAATGTCCCCAGGTCGGACTGCCCTCTGCTGTCGACCTTGGGTGTCTTGACACTTCATCTAATACTTTCACTATCAATTTCTGCAACATTCGTGGCCTTCGTTCTAATTTTCAATCTGTGGAACACCACCTCTCCTCTACTAAACCTCATCTTCTCTTCCTAACGAAACACAGTTGTCTGTGACTACTGACAGCAGCCCTTTTCTGTTCCCTCCTACTTGCTCTATCCTCATTTTCAATCCAAAGCTGGATGTTGCGCATACGTGCGTAACGACACCACTTGCTCTCGTGCCCACAATCTTGAATCTTCAGAATTTTCTACCATCTGGCTAAGACTTCAATGTCACTCTCTAACTAAATTCATCTGTGCTGTATACCTCTCACCTAATTCCTCTGACTATGTAAAATTCTTTGACTATTTGGCTTCCAAGGTGGAGCACATCTTATCTCACTTTCCTTTGCTGAGATCTCCATTTTAGGGATTTCAATGTTCACCACCAGCTTTGGCTTTCATCTTCTTTCACTGACCAACCTGGTGAACAAACCTTCAACTTTGCTATCCTTCATGACCTAGAGCAGCTAGTGAAGTTCCCTACCCGTATTCCTGACCGCCTTGGAGACACGCCCAACATTCTTGATCTTTTCCTAACCTCCAACCCTTCTGCTTACTCTGTTAAACTTTCCTCTCCGTTGGGCTCCTCCGACCACAATCTAATTTCCGTTACCAGTTCTATCACTCCAGTGCAGCCTCAGGACCCGCCTAAGCGGAGGTGCTTCTGGCATTTTAACTCTGCTAAGTGGGAGGAACTAAGGCAGTACTATTCTGATTTCCTTGGGATGATTATTGTTTTCATGTCAGAGATCCTTCTCTTTGTGCCGAGCGCATAACAGAGGTGATTATCTCTGGCATGGAGCTATACATTCCTCATACTTTCTCTAACCCTAAAGCTAAAAAGCCTTGGTTTAACTCTGCTTGTTCTCGTGCTGTCAATGATAGAGGCGGCTCACAAACGGTTCCATAGCCATCCAACTGCTGAAACTCATGCCCTATATATTTCTGCCCGTAATCATGCCAAATCTATTCTCCAACTTACTAAAAACTCTTTCATCAATAGAAAATGTCAAAGTCTTTCCAATTCTAACTCCTCTCGAGATTTCTGGCATCTAGCCAATAATATCTCTAACAACTTTACTTCTTCGTCTTTCCCTCCTTTACTTCATCCAGATGGCTCTACAGCTGTCTCTTCTTTTCTAAAGCTGAACTCTTCGCTCAAACCTTTGCTACCAACTCAACTTTGGATGATTCTGGGCATATTCCTCCTACTCCTCCACCCTCTGACTACTTCATCCCTAAAATTAAAATTCTTTATAAAGACGTTTTCCTGGCCCTCTCTGGCCTTGATTCTCGGAAGGCTTACGGTCCGGATGGAGTCCCTCCTGTTGTTCTCAAAAACTGTGCTTCCGAACTTGCTCACTGCCTGGTCAAACTCTTTCATCTGTGTCTCTCTACTTCTATTTATCCTTCTTGCTGGAAGTTTGCTCACATTCAACCTGTCCCTAAAAAAGGTGACCACTCCAATCCTTCTAACTACCGCCCTATAGCTTTGATTTCCTGCCTTTCTAAAGCCTTTGAGTCTATCCTTAATAGGAAGATAATGAGGCATCTATCAGCTCACAACCTTCTCTCTGATTGCCAGTATGGTTTCCGTAAAGGCAGATCTACTGGTGATCTTCTTACTTTCCTAACTGAATCTTGGTCATCCTCTTTTAGGGACTTCGGTGAAACCTTTGCTGTCGGCCTTGACATATCGAAAGCCTTCGATAGAGTCTGGCACAAATCTTTAATTTCTAAACTACCCTCCTACGGATTCTATCCTTCTCTCTGTACCTTCATCTCCAGTTTCCTTTCCGATCGTTCTATTGCTGCTGTAGTAGACGGTCACTGTTCTTCCCTAAAACTATCAACAGTGGTGTTCCACAGGGTTCTGTCCTATCACCCACTCTCTTTCTATTATTCATCAATGATCTCCTAAATCTGACTCAATGCCCTATCCACTCCTATGCTGATGATACCACCTGCATTATTCAACAGCGTTCAACAGACGCCCAACCCAACAACAATTAAATGACTCAAGGCGAGATGCTATAGGACGCCTAACTTCTGATCTTTCACTTGTTTCTGATTGGGGCAGAAAACCTGGTTTTGTTCAATGCCTCAAAAACTCAATTTCTACAACTATCTACTCGACATAACCTTCCAGACAACTATCCTCTCTTCTTCAATAACACTCAACTTCCCTCTCCTCTACATTAAACACACTCGGTCTATCCTTCACTAAAAATCTAAACTGGAAATTTCACATCTCTACTCTTGCTAAATCAGCTTCCAAGAAGTTAGGTGTCCTATGGCGTCTTCGTCCATTTTCTCTCCCTCCCAGCTGCTTGCTCTGTACAAGGGCCTTATCCGCCCGTGTATGGAGTATGGCTCTCATGTCTGGGGGATCCACACACAGCTTTACTAAACAAGGTGGAATCTAAAGCTTTTCGTCTTATCAACTCTTCTCCTCTAACTGACTGTCTTGATTCTTTAAGTCACCGCCGCAATGTTGCATCTTTATCTGTCTTCTACCGCTGTTTTCATGCTGTCTGCTCTTCTGAACTTGCTAACTGCATGCCTTCCCCCTCCTGCGGCCTCGCTGCACAAGACTCTCTACTTCTTCTCATCCCTATTCTGTCCATCTTCCTAATGCAAGAGTTAACCAGTATCTTCACTCCTTCATTCCCTACACTGGTAAACTCTGGAACTCTCTACCTGTGTCTGTATTTCCACCTGCCTATGACTTAAACTCTTTCAAAAGAGGAGTGTCAAGACACCTCTTACGTTAACTGGACCCTCCTTTTAGATTTTTTTGTTTTTTCTCTTTCTACTTTCCTCTTAACAGGGCCTGGCAACCAGCGGGATTTTTTTTTTCCAACACTTTGTTTTCCCTTGGCCAGTGCCCTTGTAATGTAAAAAAAAAAAAATATTAACGACATGCCAGAAGGAGTGAACAGCTACATCAATTTGTTTGCGGATAATATGAAACTGTGCAGAGTTATAAAGCAAAAAGAGGATTGTGAAATACTGCAAGAAGACCTAAATAAGATCTGGGAATGGAGTAAGAAGTGGGAAATGGAATTCAATGTGAACAAAAGCCATGTCATGGAAATGGGAAAGAGTGAAAGACGACCTGTGGGAATCTGTAAGATGGGAGATGGTGTAGAACTGGAGAAAGTAAAAAAGGAAAAGGACTTAGGAGTGACGATGGAAGAAAACAATCAACCAGTAAGCCATATTGATAGAATTTTTAGAGAAACATATAATTTGCTGAGGAATATTGGAGTAGCATTTCACTACATGGACAAAGAAATGATGAAGAAATTGATAAATACTATAATAAGACCTAGATTGGAATATGCAGGAGTAGTGTGGACCCCTCATAAAAAGAAACATATAAGAAAATTGGAGAGGCTACAAAAAATGGCTACAAGAATGGTCTCAGAACTTGAAGGGATGACATATGAGGAGAGACTAAAGGCTATGGATCTACCAACCTTGGAACAAAGAAGGAGAGAGGAGACCTGATACAAGTCTATAAATTGATCAACGGAATGGACCAAGTGGATAATGAGAAACTGATCTTGAGAGAAGAATATGACATCCAAGCACAAGATCGCATAGTAAAAGCTGAGAAAGGAAAGATGTCTGAGAGATATTAAAAATATAGTTTCCAGAGATGTATTGAGACGTGGAACAGTTTAGATGAAGAAGTAGTGTCTGCAAAGAGTGTGCACACTTTTAAAGTAAGATTGGATAAGTGTAGATATGGAGACGGGGCCACACGAGCATAAAGCCCAGGCCCTGTAAAACTACAACTAGGTAAATACACACACTCTTTACTAAAGAATCCAAATTTGAGAGGCCACAGGGTAATAGAGAGACAATCTATATGAAAGAGATTAAAGTAACCAAGCTTGAAATAAAAGAGTTAATGAAGGAACTGGATGAAGAGAAGGCAATGGGACCGGATGAAGTCTCAGGCAGAATACTGAAAGAATGTAGGGAAGAACTAGCAAGTCCTATATACAACATCATAAAATGCTCAATAGAAAATGGAACAGTGCCAGTAGAATGGAAAAGAGCTGAGGTGGTTCCCATACTCGTATATAAGAGTGGAAGGAAAGAAGAACCTTTAAATTACAGACCGGTATCACTAACTAGTGTAATATGCAATATGTGTGAAAGAATAATAAAGAAACAATGGATCGAGTTCCTTGAAGACAATAAATTAATATCAAATAGCCAATTTGGTTTTAGAAAAGGACGGTCTTGTGTAACTAATTTATTGAGTTTCTATTCTAGACTAGTTGACAGAGTACAAGAGAGAGAGGGATGGGTTGACTGCATCTACTTGGATTTAAAAAAGGCGTTTGACAAAGTGCCACACGCAAGATTACTGTGGAAGTTAGAGGAGAAGGGTGGCTTAAAAGGAAGCACATTGAGATGGATAGAAAATTATTTGAGGGGGGAGAGAAATAAGGACGGTAGTTAAAGATATGAAGTCCAAGTGGAGAGCAGTAGAAAGCGGAGTGCCACAGGGGTCAGTATTGGCACCAGTACTTTTCCTCATTTATATTAACGACATGCCAGAAGGAGTGAACAGCTACATAAATTTGTTTACGGATGATACAAAACTGTGCAGAGTTATAAAGCAAAAGGAGGATTGTGAAATACTGCAAGAAGACCTAAATAAGATCTGGGAATGGAGTAAGAAGTGGAAATGGAATTCAATGTGAACAAAAGCCATGTCATGGAAATGGGAAAGAGTGAAAGATGACCTGTGGGAATCTATAAGATGGGAGATGGTGTAGAACTGGAGAAAGTCAAAAAGGAAAAGGACTTAGGAGTGACGATGGGAGAAAACAATCAACCAGTAAGCCATATTGATAGAATTTTTAGAGAAATATATAATTTGCTGAGGAATATTGGAGTAGCATTTCACTACATGGACAAAGAAATGATGAAGAAATTGATAAATACTATAATAAGACCTAGATTGGAATATGCAGTAGTGTGGACCCCTCATAAAAAGAAACACATAAGAAAATTGGAGAGGCTGCAAAAAATGGCTACAAGAATGGTTCCAGAACTTGAAGGGATGACATATGAGGAGAGACTAAATAAAGGCTATGGATCTACCAACCTTGGAACAAAGAAGGGAGAGAGGAGACCTGATACAAGTCTATAAATTGATCAACGGAATGGACCAAGTGGATAATGAGAAACTGATCTTGAGAGAAGAATATGACATCCGAAGCATAAGATCGCATAGTAAAAAGCTGAGAAAGGGAAGATGTCTGAGAGATATTAAAAAATATAGTTTCCCGCAGAGATGTATTGAGACGTGGAACAGTTTAGATGAAGACGTAGTGTCTGCAACGAGTGTGCACACTTTTAAAGTAAGATTGGATAAGTGTAGATATGGAGACGGGGCCACACGAGCATAAAGCCCAGGCCCTGTAAAACTACAACTAGGTAAACTAGGTAAATACACACACAGTGGAGACTCAATACTCGAACTTAATTAATTCCGAATGGCTGTTCGAGTATTAAAAAGTTTGACTGTTGATCAGATAATTTGTTCCCATCCTAATAAAACCTCGTGTATAAAAAAAAAATTTTTTTTCTTTTTTTTACCTTAATTTGCACATCCCATAAATGAAGGCTTGTGATGGATAACATAAAAGAGGAGGGGAAAAGGGTGGGTAGGAGGGAGGTTGTCGGAGGACAAGTCATCATTCATGATAAAGTCTTTTGTAACTTTTCTGTTGGTGTTATTCCTGTGAACACACTACTGCAGGGATTAGGCTCACTAACACTTGCACTCTCACCAGATTTCTTATTTTCACTCTTTGGTGCCATTGTAAGTTTCTAAATGAAAGACTACCGACAATGCAGAAGTATGTTGTTTTTCTCAAGACTGCAGCTGGACTAGGGATGTGCACCGTCATCTGGTATATCGGTATTACTGGTATGACTGGTATCAAAATGGGACAGTGATGGTTGCAAGAAGGGAGAGGACAAAGCTTTGTATACGACCAAATGTCTAGCCATTAGATTAAAAGGTATATTTCACCATTAATAAGACTTCAGTGTTGATGTAAGTTTATAAATGAAAAATTACAAACAGAATGTACAAGAATGTTATTCTGTCTACTGCAGCAGAACAAATGGTGGAGGGAGGACAGAGGGAGGCTGGGAAGTCTTTGTTTTCAACTATGTGTGTGGCATTCGACTATCAGGTATTTTTTTGAGTATTAAATTGAACTTTTGCATTCAAGTATTGAAAAGTTTTAGTATTTAGACGTTCGAGTATTGAGCCTCCACTGCATATTTATATACAGGCAACCCCCGCTTAACGAAGGGGTTACGTTCCTAAAAAATTAAGAAGTATACGAGACTTACCTCTGGTTAGTTGAAGTATGCTTAGAATTTTATGAGTCAAATCACCCCTGCCGTCGTGGAGATTTCACATGAGATGTCGCTGTCGCTCAGTAGCTGTCAGACTTTGTAGCCACGAACACCCACATGACACTAAATAACAAACTGATCAAAAGTACAAGCCTTGTACATCAAGATAAAACAGGGCGGAAGAGGAGGGCATGTGAAATCTCACGACGGCAGGGGTGATTTGACTCATAAAATTCTAAGCATACTTCAACTAACCAGAGGTAAGTCTCAGATACTTCTTAATTTTACTTCGTCAAATCACCCTCTGCCACGTGGAGCATTTCCCATGAGGCTTTGAAGCCATGTGGGTGTCGTGCCATAATAAATGTCCCCAAGAAAAAGTGGACAAAAGGGTCCAAAAAAACCACAATTTCACAACCTGAAACTTCATTGAGCAAAAGTTGAAGATTCACATATTACATAAATGTCAGAACAGTAGAAACTTAAACCAACATATCACATAATGTAGAAAAAACCAAAGCTTCTAGTTTTCAGTCCCTATGCAAACCTGTGCATAATGGCAGTGAATCTCACGCTATGCTCATATCTCCAAACCATTAATAACCCAAAGAAATGGAACAATATTACAATAATTTACACAAGTACAGCCTCCTGAAATGAATCTAGTTGTGGGACAATTTGCTTGTCATAAAACTTAGCAAAAGTACTGGCCCGAGTCCAGCCAGCTTTGGCCATAATAGTAGTAATAGGCACTGACATAGCCTTTGCCTTTGACACTGCCGCTGACCTAACACTACCAGCAGTAAATGTAGTAGTGTCAACACCTGATCTTTTAAGCATCGCCTTAACCCAACGGGCAATGGTGTCCTTAGTGACCGACTTGTGTGGTCTGACGTAGCTGAGGAGAAGTCCAGCATCCTCTCGGGAAAGGTCCCGTCTGATCTCCGCCGTTCTTGCGAGGTAATGCTGTAAGGTATCGCAAACACATAAACTAGTGTCCCTGGAATAAGCTTGAAATTTAATTGAACGAATATTAAAGGAGGGCCTACACTGCTTAATGTGACCCGTAACCGAACTGAAATAAAGTCCTCTCCTATGCTAATGCCAGTGGTAACTAACAGATGTAAAGTTTGTACACGTGCAGCCTGGGTTAGAGCCATCAGCATAACCAGTTTTAAAGTTAAATCCCTAAGGGTTAGAGTATGCAAGGGGTACATGGATTTCAATTCCGCAGGACTGGTTGAACGTCCCATGTTGCAGTGTATCTAGGTATGGGTGGACGCAAATTAAATACACCCCTCATGAACCTGATGACCAAAGGGTGGTTACCCGCTCTACAGCCATCCACCACAATGCCCAAAGAGGAGAGAGCACTTCTGGCCGTATTGAGTGTTTCATAACCCACATTCCTGTTAAAAGTTTCAGACAAAAAATTTACAATGTCCGCGACAGTGGGATTACAGGCACTAACGTTCCCTCTAACACAAAATTGTGCCCAGCGCTTAAGGTGCGGGCGGTATTGTTTCTCGGTGCCTGGTTTCCAAGAAGCCAAGATGATGTTTGCACCGTCCTCAGAAACTCCGCGTGCTCGTAAGTGCTCCTGACAGAAGGCACGCCATCAGATGTGTGTTGCGCATGATCGGGTGATCTTCCCCTGATGATGGGTGTACAAGCACCGCAGTTTTCTGCGATATGAGGCGCGGTAATCGATGAGCATCCCGAGCAACGTGCCCATCCATGGTTGGGACTGCCACAGGGGAACAACCATCCACACTCTGGCTCCTTGGCTTTCAACTTCTGCAGGCATCTAGCAATTAGCGAAAATGGAGGAAAAATGTAAGAAAGTTTGAATCTTGCCCAATTTAAAGAGAATGCATCCACATGCATTGCCCTGGGTCTGGTCTCCATGAGCAATATGAAGGTACCTGGTTATTTATCCTAGAGGCAAACAAATCAATAGTTGGTGTACCAAACACTTTACACAATTGTTGGAAAATACGTGGATCAAGCTTCCATTCATGCCTGTCGTTCACCAAGCGCGAGGCCATGTCTGCCAAAGTGTTTTCCTTGCCCGGAATATGTGAACAAGTGATCCAAGCATTGGAAGTGAGGCACCAATCCCAGATCTGGATAGCAATGTCATTGCAAGTGAGAGATTTAGTACCACCCATTTCATTCACATAGGTCATTGCAGTGGTGTTATCACAATAAACTTTAATGTGTTTCCCTGAAAGAAGTGGTGTAAAACCTTGCAACACCAACAAAATAGCTTTGAGCTCCAAAACATTAATGTGCAATAATCTTTCAGCTAGAGACCAAGTACCAGAAATAGACTGAGCATTCACGTGTCCCCCCCAACCTGTGTTGGAAGCATCAGTGTAAATGTCAATATCAGTACCAGGACGAAAAATTTTCCTAACCTGTGTTGATGTGTTTTCGAGCCACCATTGAAGGTCTGTCCGCATACCCTCTGTAATTTTCATGCAACTGTCAAAATTACCTTGAGCACACTGTAAAGCTGCAATTTTAGCTGCCTCTAATTGTCTGTAGTGCAATTTTCCCAATTCCACTGCTGGAAAGGCAGCAACCAAAAGACCTGTAACCCTAGCCACTTCTCTAATCTTGTCATGACTTTTGTTCTTAAGTTTCTGACAAGCTTGAGTGAGTTTCAGAATCCGTCGTTCCGGTAAAGAAACAGTCATAGAATTAGTGTCAATGATGTTCCCCAAATATTCAATTGACTGAGTGGGCTGCAACACTGACTTTGGTACATTAATACAAAATCCCAATCTGTGCAACAAGTCAATAGTATCAGTTACACAAGCAATACATCCAGCTTTAGACTTATTACAAATCAGTGTGTCATCAATGAAACTGGTGATAGAGTAGCCCATTCCTCTCAAAGCAGCAAAAACTGGTTTCATTAATTTTGTGAAAATTCTAGGCCCTTCAGAAATACCGTTAGGCAGACAAGTAAATTGGTAAATATTGTTCCTCCACTGAAAACACAAAATTTTTTGTTGTTCCTCTGCAATCTTTACAGTGTAATATGCATGTCTAAGGTCTACTGAAGCTAGGTAGTCCCCTGCATTAATCAATCTTATGGCTTGTTCAAAGTTATCCATCTTAAAGTGCTTGTATGGAATATGTTTGTTAAGCTCCTTTAAGTTTAACACCATCCTATACCCACCATCTTTTTTCGGTCTCAAAAAAATGGGGGAAATAATTTGTTCTGCCATCCTCTGTGTAGGAACAATAACATGAAGGTCCAAAAGTTTCCTGATCTCCTCATCAACCAGAGCTTGTTCTTCTAACCTGAATTTATATGTTAATTCCCGAGAAAATAAGTGTCTAACATCATCAACATTAATATCTAGGTGACAATGCTGCACCATGTCCAAGATAACTGGGTCACTTGTAACAGCCTTCCACTCATGTACAAAGTAATGTAACCTGCCTGCTACAAAGGGTACTAACCTCACTCACGGTCGGGGCCTCTGGTGACCCCGACCTTTGGCGGGCTCCGTGTCCTGACGTGCCAAGAACTGCCGCTGGCCCCATGGTAACCCCACCGCTGCGTGGCGTGGGGCTGGAACCGAGTGGCATGGCTCAAAAGAGGACCTACCCCAGAAGCTCCTGGGCCTGCCACTGGAAGACTTCCATGCAAAAGTACTCTTCTTGGGAGTGATCTTGGTGCGCAGCTTCTCCATGTCCTCAATCTGTTTAGCTGATTGTGACACATCGTCCCCAAACAAAAACTTTGTCATGGGAACTTTGTCAGAACATAAGTGCACATATTTCTGGTTAAGTTCACGTTTCATCACGAACCGCCTCGCCAGGTTGTTATTATGATTGGCATGTCCAAGCAGCGCCAAAACACCATTGAGCTTACCTACTTCCTGAGCAATCACGGAGTTCCCAAGCTCCTGCACCAACTTGTCAAGCACTACTAGGGACTTGGTAAGAATAGAACCAGCTGAAACAATGTCTGAACTTACGTCTTTGAGTCGAGTCTGTCCTCCGTGCTTCCGTTTTCAAAGCGCCCAGAATCTGCTGGTTGCACTCAACAGGAACAAGCGCAGTGCAATTGTTAGGACGCCTGGTGACCGGGTCCTCCACAATCGCCTTGTGGTCTTCCTCTTGCAGCCCCTTCTCAAACCAACAATTTACCATGGCCGCCACTTGTGGGTCAATGTCCTCAGAAACCTTGTCACAGGGCCCGAAATCCTTAGCAGCCTGCAGCAAAACACTGCTGCCCGGAAGAAGGTCCCTAACTTCCCCGTCCTCACTGCTGGAGTCCCTAAAGCCGAAAACTCCTCGGGCGAAACTGGCTGCTGCAGGCCCGAAGTGCTCGCCTGGAAGTTCACTTGTTGAGGTGGCGGAGGATCCCGGTTAGCCGACAATTTTGCAACAACCCCATTTAAGCGAGCCAATTCATCTACAACCACTTGCCAGGGAGGCTCTTGCAATTCGGCCCGTGTGTGGAAACCTGGGGTCGAGCATGATCCTTGCGCCGGCGTGGTAGTTGTTACTGTAGCGGCGACCGAGGCCCTCCTGCCGCCCCACAGGGGAACCACTGGAGCTCCCACTGGGAGCACGGGAAGACGTCCTCTCTCTAGCGCTGGGAGATCTGGTGGTACTCCGCCTACCAGCGGAAAAGCAGGGAACCTCAGGTGGCTGGGCTGCGCGGTGCTCCGGCTCCGACATGTCGTCCGACCTGCACCAAAACAAGCCGAAAGCCTGTGTAAGCCCACTATCCCACTTGGCAAATTGGCAGGCCCAACCCATACCAATGCCCTATGGTAGGCCCAACCCATACCATAGATCCACCTGAGTATAAGGCCATGTACCTGTGTGGGAATTGCTGACGCCGAAAACACTCGTGGAAGACGGCGAAGAAACAACGTCCGAACAGCCCGAGAACGATCCAGCAACTGACAGCTACTGAGCGACAGCGACATCTCATGGGAAATGCTCCACGTGGCAGAGGGTGATTTGACGAAGTAAAATACATTCGTAAAGTGAAACTTCGTTAAACGAATCAATTATAACAAGTTTAACCCCTGACTTGAACTTCCATTGAGAGTAAACAAAGCGAGAGTGTATCATAGTACAGGGAAAGGTTTAATGACAGTAAAAATTATGAAGTTAAACATTTAGGAAGTTTCATTTAAGTCATTATAATGTACACTAATGTATATATGTATGTAACTTTATAATGTTGATGATCTTAAATTCATGAAGGGAGGGAGAGTGAAATGGGAGAGACACTAACCGGCAACCTGTGGAATGTAAACAAAGTGCACATCATTGTACCACATACAAATCTTATGTACCACATTTCCACAAGGCTTTCCATTTTATCCATTGTAGAGTCACGAGTTCAAGTAGTTCTTTTAGCTTGCAAGGAAGATACAGTCTCACCAGCCTTCTTAATAGTCTGCTGACTTGAAAATAGTAGAGACAGTATATGGAGTCAAAATGGTGGCCAGCAATGCTATAGTTTTCTCGCCTCTCGTGTCCGTGAATAATATCCAGCTTCACTTCGAGAGTAAGAGACTTCCTGGTCTTCTTAGGAACGCTAGGCCACATTGCAGGGTGTTTTGGTGATAAGTTGAGCGAGTGAAGACGAGCTGCTGCTGACGCTTTTATGGGAGTGAGTGGTGCGTGTTGTCCATGAAAGGCTTGATCTTGATCTTTATCTTGATTCTACAGGTGTCCCAGGATTTCTCCTGAGGCAAGTCTTAGTATTTGGGGCTCCTGGTGTATTCAAAAGCTTGTCGGCTTGCATGATACAGCGGGGCTTTCAAACTTGGAAAAAATTACCTGTGGAATGTAAACAAAGGGCGCATCATTGTATCACATACAAAATTTATGTGCCACATTTTCACAAGGCTTTCCATTTTATCCATTGTAGAGTCACGAGTTCAGGTGGTTCTTTTAGCTTGCAAGGAAAATACGGTCTCACTAGCCTTCTTGATAGAGTCTGCTGACTTGAAAATAGTAGAGACAGTAGATAGAGTCAAGATGGTGGCAAGCAATGCTATTAGTTTTCTCGCCTCTCGTGTCTGTGAATAATATTCAGTTTCATTTCAAGAGAAAGAGGCTTCCTGGTCTTCTTAGCTGCTGGTGACGCTGTTATTGTTTTGAACAGGGGGAGTGAGTGGTACGTGTGTTGTCCATGAGAAGCGCTGGTGTATTCAAAAGCCTGTCAGCGTGCGTGACACGGTGGGGCTTTCAAACTTTGAAAAAAAATTACCTGGATAAAACTTTGTTAAAGCGAGTTTGGTGTTCGTTAAACGAGAAGATGGTAGTAAAATTAAGCTTTCATTGTAGCGAAAAAAATTTGTTGTGTGAACCTTCGTTAAGTGGGGGTTGCCTGTATATATATATATATATATATATATATATATATATATATATATATATATATATATATATATATACAGGCAATCCCGCTAACGAAGGGGTTTCGTTCCTAAAACACTTTGTTAAGCGAACCGATTATAACAAGTTTAACCCCTGACTTAAACTTCCATTGAGAGTAAACAAAGCGAGAGTGCATCATAGTACGGTGAAAGGTTTAATGAAAGTAAAAATTATGAAGTTAAACATTTAGGCAGTTTCATTTAAGTCATTATAATGTACACTAATGTACATTATAATGTACTTTATAGTGTTGTTGATCTTAAATTTATGAAGGGAGGGAGAGTGAAATGGGAAAGACACTAACCGGCAACCTGTGGAATGTAAACAAAGGGCATATCATTGTATTACATAAAAAAGTTATGTACCACATTTCCACAAAGCTTTCCATTTTATCCATTGTAGAGTCACGAGTTCAGGTGGTTCTTTTAGCTTGCAAGGAAGATACGGTCTCATCAGCCTTTTTAATAGAGTCTGCTGACTTGAAAATAGTAGAAACAGTAAATAGAGGCAAGATGGTGGCGAGTATTGCTTTAGTTTTCTCGCCTCTTTCGTGTCTGTAAATGATATGCAGCTTCACTTCGAGAGTATGCGACTTCCTGGTCTTCTTATGAACGCTAGGCCACATTGCAGGGCTTTTTGGTGGTAAGTTGAGTGAGGGAAGACGAGCTGTTGCTGATACTGTTAATGTTTTGAATAGGGGAATGAGTGGTGCGCGTGTTGTTCACAAGAGGCTTGATCTTGATTCCACAGGTGTCCCAGGATTTCTCCTGACGCAGGCCTTTGTATCGGCAGCTCCTGGTGTATTCAAAAGCCTGTCGTCTTGCATGATACGGCGAGGCTTTCAAACTTGGAAAACAATTACCTGGATAAAACTTTGTTAAAGCGAGTTTGGTGTTCGTTAAACGAGCAGATGGTAGTAAAATGAAACCTTCGTTGTAGCCAAATTTCATTGTGTGAACCTTCGTTAAGCGGGGGTTGCCTGTATATATATATATATATATATAGATGCTTGATAGGGTGGAATCGAAAGCTCTTCGTCTCATTAACTCCCCTCCTCTGACTATCTGTCTTCAGTGTCTTTCTCACCGCCGAAATGTTGCATCCCTTTCTATATTTTATCGCTCTTTTCATGGTAACTGTTCTACTGATCTTGCTAAGTGCATGCCTCCCCTCCTCCTGCGGCCATGCTGCACAATGCTTTCTTCTTCCTCTCATCCCTATTCTGTCCAACTCTCTAATGCAAGAGTTAACCAGTATGCTCAATCATTCATCCCTTTCACTGGTAAACTCTGGAACTCCCTCCCTGCATCTGTATTTCTGAATTCCTACAACTTGTCTTCTTTTAAGAGGGAGGTATCAAGGCATTTGCTCCCCTAATTCTGGCTGACGGTTTTGGCACTTTTTGTACTCTTTGGAGAGCCAGTGCTCAAGTGGGCTTTTTCTAATTTTCTTTTTTTTTGGGCCTTGGCTGGCCCTCTTCCCTACGTAAAAAAAAAAAAAAAAAAAAAAAAATTATCGAGTTTTCAACCAATCATTCTTTATGGTCATTCAGGTAAGTAAAAGGTTATATTGTTATATTGTTATATTATTTACAACTATGTAGGAATATGAAACACAAGTTTGTTTTTGTTGTTGATTAGGGCCGTGAACGTGAAGGACTGCAGGTTGCTGAGAGGGTTGGACGCCTGAGGCCGCCAGGAGGGTGGGTAGGTCGAATGTTGTGATGCCCAGGGCGGACAGCTGGGAGCGTAGTGCAGTGCGGTGGGAGTAGAAGCGTGAGCAGCAGAGCAGGAAATGCAATAGGAAAGGGCAATAGGGATCAGCAGATAGGTGCACACGGTGCAAGTGAACTGCGAGTGTCGTGTGGCCCAGGCAAAGGCTCCGGAGTTGTTATTGTTGTGATGGTAGGTGTGCGAGCCCTCATGGTCGTCAACCTCCCTTGTTGTCATGGTAACGGGCTTCCCATTTTCTTCTTCCTTCCCTCACACACAGCTGCTGCCTCCCTTCTCATGTCTTTTAATTATGTCCACTTTTTCTTGTAGCGTAATGGTTAGCATCACTGCTGTCACTAAGGAGTTTTCTCTTTGGTGCCATTGAGCAAGATACTAAAACTTGAGTCAGTAAACGCAGAAGTAGGATAACACTCTTGCCATGGGCAACGGTGTGGTGGAACTGAGGCAGGGTGTTATTGTATTCAAGCGTGAGGCGGGCGGTGTGGCGGGTAACCACTAGTGACGCCTGGTGGCCAACAATAACAATAAATCCCGCGCTTTACGATTTATAAATTTTCGATTTTTTTTTTTTTTTTTTTTTTTTTTTTTTCAATCTTAAATTGCCTTATAGTGGACTGACGTAACTACAAGTTTGACGTAACTCGAGACCGACGTAACCCAGGACCTTACTATATATATATATATATATATATATATATATATATATATATATATATATATATATATATATATATATAAACAATATATGTGTTAGTGGTGTAGGGAAACTCAGGAATCGCAGGAGTACTTTATTACTCTAACGTTTCTACAAAAGGCTTCTTCAGAGAGAATGATTTACAGGCAGTTGACTGAGGATCTATATAGCCCCGTGCAGGATCACATCGTGGCATGCTAGGAAATGGAGCTCGCTGATTGGCCTGTGTCAGGAGGCCTCCCAGTCGTACTGATGATGCCTAGCATGCCACGATGTGATCCTGCGGGGGGGTATATAGATCCTCAGTCAACTGCCTGTAAATCATTTTCTCTGAAGAAGCCTTTTGGCTAAACGTTAGAGTAATAAAGTACTCCTGCGATTCCTGAGTTTTCCTACACCACCAACTCACCAACCTGTTCCACTTTATGGCATATATATATATATATATATATATATATATATATATATATATATATATATATATATATATATATATATATATATATATATATATATATATATATATATATATATATATATATATATATATATATATATATATATATATATATATATATATATATATACAAATCGCCGAACACAAATCTTGCGTATACACGAATCGGTAAAATATACCATATTTCGCCGAGCACGACTTTGACTCGCGATTGCACGATTTGGTCTCCATTTGGATCTCCCGCTGGTCCTGGTGGATTCACACGACCTCCCCTCCCAAGCGTATTGGACTCGCCCCAGGGCTGGCAGTAGCATGCTGCCTTGCGCCACTCGCTTTCTCCTTGTCGTGCTGTTGTGTGCAGACGTGGTTCCCTTGTGCTCTCTTGATTTCATCTTAGCCATGGCCAGTCAGAGGCCCATCACTTCGTATTTCAAGGCCTCTCCAACCAGCAAATAAACTAAATAAGGTACAGTAATACTCCGCTTAACGAACGTTCGTCTAACGAATTTCCGGTTTAACGTACTATATAAAGTTAGACCAAAAAGTCCGCATAACGTACAACCACATCCGTTTTAGCAAATTTTCTGGGTTTGAATTTGCAGGGTGAGGGACTGAATGTGGCAGCTTCGCTGTGATTGTCTGGCCTGTCTCTAGCGCTCCTGGAGCTGGATCCAAGATTCTTTAACAACCTCAGAGCAACCTCTTGCCACGAAATGGCTTCCAGGAACGCTTGGAGGGACGGTGACGAGGTTGCTCAGAGGTTGCTGGGAACACCCCCTCTGGAGGTGGTGTTTTCCCAGCAACCTCTTATAAATGCATATATGTTCACAAAACAACATTTCTATTAGCTTTTTACAAATCTTGCTCCCAAGGTAGGATTATTTTGTAATGTATAAGGTGAAATCTTACATGGAATACCAAAAAATAAAGCAGAAATGATGAGATCGGCTACAGACGGCTTCTTCTTCTTCTTGTGACCTTTTTAATTTTTTTACTAATGAAATACCGTGGTATTTCATTAGTAATTCACTATCACTCAGTGCCACAGAGTCGAGGTTATCCTCATGGCATGAGCGTACATGAATACTATATGATATGATATCCATTATAGCAGGCAATAGAGGAGTGGAAACAAATCTAATATCGTGGTGAAAGGTAACACGCAGGCTAAAAGGGTCACAAGAAGAAGAAGTGGCCGAGTCCCCGTGAGTTTCCGCTTCGTCTCATCTCTGCTTTATTTCTATCACAGACACCTGTTTTTCATACAAAAAACTAACAGTTCCACTGTCTTACTTTCGTCCGCCGAGATTACAAAAATTTTTGCCTAGCGCTACGCTAGGCGCTGCCGATGGGATTGGCTGCGCTGCCCCTCAGTTAATTTTCGGTGCGCTTCATGTTAACATGCGCTGTGCTTCCATCCCTGTTTTGCTTCTTGAACTTTTCAAGTGCTTTCTCTGCTGGTTTCTTCATGTTTTCATGGCGGAGGACCTTAATGGGCAGCATACTTGTCCCGAGCAGCCTGCTGCTGCTCGGGAGAGTAGTTTGCTGATAGATGGGGCTGCTTCCACGCCTGGTTCATCTGGTTCTCAATCATCTTCTAAGCCATCTAGAAGGGTTTGCTCGAGACCAGACTGCACCAGGGTCTTGGGCAGTTTCCTCCAGGACCCTCATTCTGTTTGTGTTAATTGCAGAGATATCTGCAACCCAGGTAAGAGGTGTGATGAGTGTTCTACTTGGAGCAGTGATAAAGTCCTTGCCGCGTATAAGTACCAGTGTGGTTTGAGGCGCAAGAGATGCGCCAAGGCAAAGCATTCACATAGTTCTGTTGCCCCCTTTTGTAATGTTTCCTGTGATGTAGGCACTTTGCAATCTATTAAAGCTCCTCCTTCTATTCAGGGGACAAGGGTTTCACCGGCTGCCTCTATTTTGTCTGACGTTCATGGCGGCTCGGAGATTTTGTTTCAGGACGTTAGTGTTTTGTCCCAGGATGAGCTATTTGCCGGGGATTTGGCTTCCCAGCAGGGCACTAAGTCTCCTGTTGCTATTGACCTTTCTCTGTTTTTGAAGTCTTGGCAGGAGGAGGTGCTTGCTTCAGTCAACACTCTTGTTGCTTCTCAGATAGGAGATTTTTGTGGTTCTGTGCCCCACCCCCCCGCTACTGACCCCTCTCTTCCAGCTGTGCCCTCGTCTTTGGACCCAGACCTGATGCAGTTCAGTGTCCCCCCCTCCTCCCCCCCCCGAAGTTCTGACGCAAAAAGGTGTGTGCAGTCACACCAAGTCAAGTCAGGGGGCCAGGGGGGGCTGTCCGAGGACTAGAGCTGCCTCTTAAGCGTTCTCGTCCCCCAAAGGATGAGGCTCGGAGGATCTAGAAGTCCCTTCCGACCTCAGTGGTGTCTGGCTGTCCCCCTTCTCGGGACCAGTCGGTGGGGGTGGACTGGGGGGAGGTGGGTTGGCGCGGTAGGCCTGGCCAGCGGTTTGACCTGGAATGCCCTATGGCCCCGGGTACCAGCACCTCACCTACAAGAAAGGGACCCATCCTCCTTGGAAGGGGACAGCCTATCAGGGTTTTCATGGAGGAAGCCGACATTGCATATTTAAAGGCTAATGAGAAGAAACCAACCTCAGTTGGCTATCCTTCATGCAAGTTTGCTAAGATTTACAGTGTGGCGGGTCAGGAGGTTTACGGGAAGGCTGCCTAGGTTAATCCTAGTCTCCACGCCACCCTGCATTCTAGTGCCAGAGAGCCTCGCGTCCTCCGTGAACACCCAGAGGTGACCAGGATGGAGAGGGTGGTCGCCAGGTCTAGAGACGCCTTGAACTACTCTTTTTGGTGGTTGGGGGCCATGCATCTTCTAGCGGCTCGTCACCTCCCTGCATCCCTCTTAGACTTGGAGGAGCAGCTCTTTAAAGCCATACGTTTGGCGCTTAATGACGCTTGCAGGGACTCAACTTATGTCATTGCCAACTTGCGGGCCTGGAGGAGGGAGGCTTTCCTCGGCCGCCTCAGGCCATCCTTCTCGCAGGTCGAAAAAGGCATCCTCCAGAGGTCTCCCATTTTTACCCCTCTCTTTTTTGATGAGGACCCCTTCAGGAGGTGCTACAGTCCTTGAAGTCCAATGCTGATAGGATGCTCTATGAGGCCACACTCAGAGCTCTCGCTCGGCCGCGTCCCTGACCTTCTACCTCCACAGCTGTCAGGCCCTTTGCTGCTCCCGTCCGCAGACCTTCCTTCGCTGCTCGTGCCAGGGACTCCCGGGACTCGTCTCGTTCCAATGTGCAAGGAGGGGGACGGAAGGCAAAGCCCTTTCGGAAGTGACGCCCTTCATCCCCAGAGGGCAGTTGCGGGCTGTCTAGCCCATAGGTGGGAGGAGTGGCGCAAGATAGGGGCAGAGATGTGGAACCTCGATGTTCTAAGGGAAGGCTACAAGATTCCCTTCTCTGCATCCCCGCCACTCACAACCCACTTCAAGAAGCCCAGAGGCTATGCCCCAGGATCCCTCAAAGGACAAGCGCTTCAGTTGGAGATCCAGCAACTAAAGGCCAAGGGTGCCTTAGAAGAAACACTCCCTACTCCGGGTTTTTACAGCCACATGTTTGTCATTCCAAAGGCCTCAGGAGGTTTTCGACCCATCATCGACCTCTCCATCTTAAACAAGTACGTCGTCACCACCAAGTTCAAGATGGAGACGGTCAGAACCGTCATGTCTACAATACGAAAGGACGACTGGATGGTGTCTTTCGATCTGAAGGATGCCTATCTCCAGGTGCCCGTCCATCCAGACAGTCGGCGTTTCCTGCGCTTCTCTTGGGAGGGCTGCCACTTACAATTTCGGGTTCTTTGCTTCGGCCTCTGTACTTCCCCTCAAGTCTTCACTCGTCTCGTGGCCCCTGTCTCGGCGGAGTTCCATCGTCAGGGCTTCCGCATCCTCCAATATCTGGACAATTGGTTAGTCCTAGCTTCATCAGCAGACGAGGCTCAAAGAGCCACCACTTGTCTCATCGGCGCATCTGCTCAGTTCTGGGGATTCGCATTAATTGGGAGAAGTCTTCCTTGACTCCAGAGCAGGAGGAGACCTTCCTCGGGATGCTGATTCGCTCTCCTCCTTTGAGGGTTTTCCCGATGCAAGGGAGGATACACAACCTATGGAATACAATTCCTTCCTTCATCAGTTTTCCGTCCTCACCTGCAAAGGACTGGTTGCGTCTTCTCGGGAACTTGTCCTCCCTCATTCATCTAGTGCCGGGAACGAGGAGGAGAATGCGCTTTGTTCAGATTTAGCTGAACCTGCAGTGGGACAGGCAGTCAATGGCGGACGACCATCGTTTATGCTGGGACCTCAACTCTTGCCGGGACCTGGAGTGGTGGCTGGAGGACCAGAACTTGGCTTAGGGTCAATCCCTCCATCTAGCTCTTCCGGACATCTTTCTCTTTACGGATGCCTGAAACGAAGGGTGGGGGGCTTTTCTCCTTCAGGATTCTGTGAGTGGCCTCTGGGACACCCAAGAGAAGTCTCTCCATATCAACGTCCTGGAACTCAGGGCGATTCGCCTGGGGCTCCAACACTTTGTGGACGTGCTGCGGAATTCTGTTGTTTCAGTTTTCTCCGACAACACCACGGCGCTCGCGTACCTGAGCAAGGAGGGGGGTACCCACCGCATGATAAGAGGCCCTCTACTTCTTTAAACTATCAACACAAGTGGAAGAGGTACAGAAAATGGTGCAAGGACAACAGGCATACCGTTTCTAACTCCACAGTCCAGAAAGTTGCAGATTTTCTTGTTTTTTTGCGTCAGGATTGCCATCTTTCCACCTCTGCTATCAAGGGCTACAAGGCCATGCTTAACAGCGTTCTGGCGATTCGAGGGTTGGACCTCAACAACGACCAGGTGCTGAGGCTTATTGTCAGAGCCTGCTCTTCCCAGCCACAGAGGCCTAGCAGGAATCTTCGGCCTTCCTGGAACTAGGATGTCGTTCTTAGCTTGCTAACCAAGGCTCCTTTTGAACCTATGCAGCTCTCGTTTATCAGAGACCGACTAGAAAGTCTCTTTTTCTGCTTGCTCTTGCTACAGCGCAGAGGGTAGGAGAGATCCAAGCACTCTCTCACAAGACAAGCTGGCAGGAACAGGATCTGCTGGTCTCTTATCTTCCTGAATTCATTGCTGAGACTCTTATGTCCCGTTCGGGCGCTTCGTCACTACCTTCATAGGATGGCTTTGCTTACAAGACCCCGCAACCTCTTTCTTGCTGTTAGATATCCTTCCAGACCTATGTCCAAAGGAGCAATTTCTTTCTTCCTACGGGATATTATCAAATCGGCCCACGCTTCCTTCCCTGACTCTTCCTGCCACGAGCTTAAGGTCTGTGCCCACGACATCCGTGGCATTGCTACCTCTATGCTCCTGTGGAAGAACTGCTCTGTTCCCACTATCTTGAGGGCGGCCTGCTGGAGAACGCCTTCGGTCTTCGCTGACCATTATCTCTGGGAAATAGTAAAACAGGAGGGGAATATCTTTGCCTTGGGTCCAGTGGTGGATATGTGGTTGACTAACTCCTTCTCCTGGCCATGCACAGACCTTGGAAGTCCGCTCAGGGTTGAGCTTCTTGGCGACTTGTTTGTACAGTCCTGGTACCTTCAGCCAGGGGGTAGAGGGTCAGTAGCCGGGATGGGGCTCTCTCCTCAGCTCCCCCCTCCAGTCATAGGCATAGGCACGCTCCTAGGACACTCACCACTAGTCCCCTGGGCTCTAATTCTTCAGGCATATGGGTCACGGAGTTCTCCCATGCACCTGGTTGCATTCTCCAGCACCCTCTTCATGTCAACCTCTACCACGGGTTAGTGTCTCCACAACGGACAGTTTTTTTCACCCTTTACGCCTGCCTCTTCCTGTCTACTCCCACCTCCTTAAATGTTGGAGTCTGCTAGTTTTTTGTATGAAAGTCAGGTGTATGTGATAGAAATGTAATTTTTAATGCTAAAATTAATTTCTTCACTTACCTGTTTTTCATACAAAAACAGGTGCTCTCCCTTCCTCCCCCAGTCTGTTTCAATGCTCATGAAAATTAACTGAGGGGCAGCGCAGCCGATCCCATCGGCAGCGCCGGGCACTGCGCTGGCAGGCGTAGCACCAGGCAGAAATTTTTGTAATCTCGGCGGACGAAAGTAAGTGAGACGGTGGAACTGCTAGTTTTTTGTATGAAAAACAGGTAAGTGAAGAAATTAATTTTAGCATTAAAAATTACATTTTTTGGTATTCCATGTAAGATTTCACTTTATGCATTACAAAACAATTCTTTCTTGGGGGCAAGGTATGTAAAAAGCTAATAGAAATGTTTTGTGAACATAAATGCATATATAAGACAGTAACACCACCTCCAGAAGTGGTGTTCCCAGAAACCTCAGAGCAACCTCATCACTGTCCCTCCAAGCGTTCATGGATGCCATTTCGCGGCAGGAGATTGCTCTGACGTTGTTAAAGAATCTTGCATCCAGCTCCAGGAGCGCAAGAGACAGAGGTGGGGAGCCAGCCAATCACAGCGAAGCTGCCACGTTCAGTCCTTCACCGGGCAAATTCAAACCCAGAAAATTCGCTAAAATGGATGTGGTTGTACGTTATGTGGACTTTTTGGTCTAACTTTATATAGTACGTTAAACCGGAAATTCGTTAGACGAATGTTCATTAAGCAGAGTATTACTGTAAAGATTTAATATAAGATAAATACAATATTTATTGTATGCATGATATAAATTATCTATATTGCCCAAAACCTGCTAAACTCAGGACACGTCGATAGACATGCATTGCGCAAGACTCGGGGCACGTCAATAGACGTTTAGGGTTTTTATTGCTATATTTTGGCTATTTTCTTCCCGTTTTCTTTGCTTGTGAGCTGGCAACGCTCGTCAGGAGTAAACATATGGACTAACTTACCCACTTTTTTTTTTTTTTTTTTTTTTTATACCATTATGGCAGCTCTCTTCTTTTCCCCCACGAATCCATATTTCCCGAGTGGTCATACAGATAAATACACATATGACATGATAAACCTGCCATAAAAGGCATGTTAGATACCGCTGTAACTTTTGTTCGTCTACAATTTAAAAATCTTGTAATTAGGTCCATAGTGAAGAGGTTAAGTACTCTTGGATCCGATTACTTGGCCAGGCAGATCCAAGAGATTCAGGTCCGGATCCAATTACTGGCAGTTCCCGTGTTGAGAAGTATTTCTCTGAGAGAAGTTAAATGAATAGTGGCGAGTGGACACCTTCCGAAATGATAATTACTCTTATTGAGGTCATAATAGTGGTTCAGGGGAGGCTGTAAACTTATCATTAAAGCTGGCTGTGACCTCACTGAACCCCTTTGTGTCTCACAACACAAGGAGACAGTCACAGCCTGCCCTCTAAAGACAACTCTCTTCTTCACACAAAACTACATGTATCTACTAACTACTCACACATTCTTCACTCAAAATTTGAAATTGAAAAAAGACTCCTATACTATCCTGAGTCCCTTTCTAACTACATCTCTACATGTTCAATTTGTTTGGGGACCAGCACCTCGGGGGGCCTTGTTTTATCACAATTTTTGGTGGCCTTGCCCAGTATTCCCTCTTACTGGCACAGTTCTTCCTTGTTTTGATGCCATGGTACTGCTGAGTTAAACTGTGAGATGCACACCTTTGACACTATGCTAAGGATGCTATGTTTGACTTTTGAGAAAAATTTGCCTTCAGTTTGATAGAGGAAAGATTGAAATAAGAGTAGGAATTTCATTCATGCATATAATAGCCCAAATTATATTGACTTAGTTCTATGGAGCAAATTGAAAAAGGCATCCCCTCTAGTGTCAACTGAAACTACAAACATCACGGCCAGTTATGTGCTCATCTTTGATCTGACTTTACAGTTTGCCAGCCAATCATGTCTCATAGAAAATAAGAGAAGCTTGGCAACATTAGATCTTGCCAAGTGTCGCTAGCTTCAGTATATGATTTAACATGATCTTCATTTTTCATTGTGCTTGTCGTTTATTAATGTTGTTGATAAGTGTCTCATAGAAAATAAGAGAAGCTTGGCAACATTAGATCTTGCCAAGTGTCGCTTGCTTCAGTATATGATTTAACATGATCTTCATTTTTCTTTGTGCTTGTCGTTTATTAATGTTGTTGATAAGTGTTTTATTATTACACCATTTCATGTAAGAAATTTTCATAAAAAATCTTGATACTTTAATTTTAACTCCTGAGAAATTCTCTGGTGGATTTGGACCCGATTATTCAGTCTCAGTAATCGGATCGGTCTACCCTTGGCAGATCCATGGGATTCGGATCCAGTAATCAGAACTTGCCCAGCCCTAGTATCAGCACTGGCAGTGTTGCACTTCCCTGCTAAAATGCTATGTTTAGGATAGGGAGAACACTTTTCTATAGAGAAGACACCTTAATTTTTACCTCAGTGGTGATGTGGAAAGAAAGTTAGAAGGATTTTAGGAAGTAATCTCAGAAAGACACCAATTTATATAGAAAACTGAGGGAGAGAAAGAAAGGCAGAGGGTAAGGAAGTGAAATGACATTAGAGAAGGAAGGCAAGCCCTGATCTATGGGGAAGTGGCAGTAATATGGAGGTAGTCTACTCTGACTTTGATGATCCCTTGTCTTCCTCCCATCCTTTGTCACCGCAACAGTATCCTTTAGGCAATCATTAAATGCTTGTTAAAGACGCCACTGGACCACATGGGAATCAGCCATTACACCAAACGGGAAACTATATTTTTAATTCATCTATTCGTCGTAAGATAAATTTTTATTACTGTACTTCTTTTTATACAAGAGGGGAAAATGGCCTAGAGCAAAAAAAAAAAAAAAAAAAAAGTCCACTGATTACCAGATCCCTTGAAGTTATTAGGAGTTATCCAAAAAGACAGGGACAAATGTCTTCAAATCTTCCTCTTATGAGAAGTCAAGTTGTAGGAAGGTGGAAATACAGAAGCAGGCAGACTTCCAGAGTTTACCAGAAGGTATAAATGATTGAGAGTACTGGTTAACTCTTGTATTAGAGATGACAATAAACTTATTTCATCGTTGACTGTACAGTAAGACAGATTAAATTATGAAAATATTTCTTTGCATTATGTAAGGAGAATGAAATACTGAAAAGGGTAATGGGAATTTGTTGTTACATATACTAATTACCCATATGTAATTACATATGCCTATATGCCATTATTCCACACACTCAGCACAGAAAATCAACCTGCACCTCTATATATAGAGAAGTTCCACGTCACCTCCGTGCGCATACGCACCGGAAACCACCAGCCCAGCTGGCCAACCATACCTCAGATCCTTTCTGTGCTCGGTACGGTGTTCACCTGCGCCTCTTCTTACTTCTTCCTGCCTTTTTTGTGCCCGCTTCTTTGCTGCTTCCATTTCTACTTCTCCGTGAGTTGCCATGGCCACTCAGAGTTGTGTTGGATGCAAGAGGTGGTTGCCAGGCGAGGCTTTAGAACCGCATTCCCACTGTGTCTTTTCAGCCCGCCATGTGTTCAGCCGAAGACCGCTGTAGTGAGTGTTCCCACCTCTCCCTTCTCCAGTTCCAAGCGTATGTGAAGGATGCTGAGAAGCGTTATGCTAAGGAGAAGAAGCAGGCCAAGTCGTCTGTCAGTTCCAGTGAGAAGCGTTCTCGCCGGCAGGAGCCAGCTTCTGAGGCCCCTTGGGCCAGCAGGTTTGTTGCTGTTGAGGCTGATCTGGCTACTATGAAGGCTTCTATTGGCTAGTTGTCAGCGGTTTTGTTGCCCCTTGCAGGGTTTGCGTACGGCAGAGCAGAGTGTGCGTCCACCCCCCAGGTTGGTGCCGGGTGTAGCGGGGCCTGGTCTACCCCCGGCTCAGGCCCTTCAGTGCAGCTGCTGGTAGTAGTGGAGCGAGTCTCAGTGTGTCCCCTCTCCCTGGTTTGTCTCCAGGAGTGAGTGGGGGACAGGCTCCCTCTATTCCAAGCCCTGCCCTGGAGTTGGTGGTCAGGAGAGTGAGTTTGCGTGCAGCCCCGCTTTCTGCCCTGCCGCCATAGCAAGTGGCGTGCTTTCTCCCGCTGTTCCTGGCCTTTCCACAGGGTTTTTGGGGCTCGGTGGAGTTAGTGTATGTGTGGCCCCTCTCCCTAGTCTGGCTCTGGGAGGGAGAGGAGTCCAGTTCTCCGCTGTTTCATGTTCTTCCTCGGACTTTTCTGGCTTTGGGGGTGTGAGCTTCAGTGTGGCCCCACTCCCTACCGTGGCCCCAGCAGTGTATGTGGTACAGACTCCCACTGTGTCAGGTGCTTCCAGGGAGTTTTCAGGTCTTGGTGAAATGAGCTTGCGTGCAGCCCCGCTCCCTGGTGTGGTTTGCAGGCTCCCGCGGATCCTTTTTCTTCTGTGGCCGATCCTGGGATTGGTGGATTGAGTCTACTCGCTGCTCCTCTCTCTGGTAAGGCTTCGGGGGTTTGTGGGGAGCCAGCTCCCGCCGGGCCAGTCTCCTCCTTGGGCCTTGTTGGTGCGGGAGAAACGAGACTTCATGCAGCACCACTCCCTGGTGGGTTGCCGGGTGATGGCAATTTTGCTGGCTCGGCGGGCGTTTCTTCCATGGGTCTGCCTCATGCTGATTTGCTGCATGGGTCAATGCCCTCGCAGGTCCCATCCCAGCCAGTTGATGTGGGCGTGGACCCTGGTAGCACAGTAGTTAAGTCAGGCTGCTGCCACGGGCTGGCCTTCGTTTTCTGAAGAGGTGGATGAGGATTTTGATGTTCCTTCAGGGGAGGCTGGCTCTCCGGATGAGGAGGTTGCGGCCTCCTTTCGTGAGCTTATTACCTCAGTGAGAGAGTCCTTGGGTCTCCCCATGCCCTTTTCTCTTGCCTCCACTCTTCAGACTGGGGTTGAGCTCACCTCTGGGACTTCTCGGCCTGGCTCCACTCCCTTGGTGCTGCCTTGTTCTCCTCTGGCTCTGGAGGTTCGCAGGGAACAACTGGGCTGTTCCCTGGGGATCTCTAATCCAACTTCAGTCAAGCTCGCCTTGCCCAGGAGATGGGCTTTAAGGGCGGAGAGGTGGTACAATCCAGAAGGAGATTCCTGTGGGGCTCCTTTCAGTGATGAGTTGTTTCGTTTCGTGGAGAATAAAGATCTGTCTGTGAGTCTTCCCTGGCGTATGGCTACTCAGTTAGAGGGTATTTTGAGTACTCTGGTTGATATCACTTCTGGACTGGACAAATCAGGTTCTGGGGGCCTTTGCTGGCCTTTCCAGTGCTGCCTCCCAGAGGGGTTTGGACTGCCTGGGAGCTCTTGCCAGAGAAAATTTAGATATTTTGCAGCCCTGTGAAATGCTCTGTTTGAGGATGATGTTACACAAGCAGTCTGTGGTGAGAAACCTCCTTAACACTTACGGTGATCGAGAGACGGCAGTTGATGTCTTTCTCCGTTGGTCCCCACCTTTTTGATGGTCAGACTCTTGCAGTAGTGGAGCAAAGGGAGCTTGAGTCCTCACAACGGTCACTCGTTTCCCAGATTGCTCGTGGCTTGGCTTCCTCAGCTCGGGGCGTCAGGGCTAAGGCCGGTGGGGCTGTTGGTTCCCGACGCCTTGCGCCAGTTGCATCTCCTTTGGTTCCATCCCCTCCTGCTCCTAAAGTGAGCAGTTCCTTTCACTCTTGAGGAGTCTTATGTGGCCACTGAAAGGGCCATCGGGGCTCTCGCTAGGGACACTACAGAGGTGCTGCTGCTAGTTGGGGCTTGTCTGCAGCGGCACTGGCAGGAATGGGAGAACATCTCGGCTTGCGAGTGGGTGGTCAAGACCCTTCAGTATGGTTACATTCTCCCCTTCCACAGGGATCCGCCCCTCTCGAGCACGCCTATGGAGTTTCCAGCATACAGGGAGGGCTCAGACTGTCATTCAGCTCTGGAGGCCACGGTTTCCGAGATGCTGCTAAAGGGAGCTATAAAACCAGTGGTAGACCCTCAGGCCGGCTTCTATTTTCGCGTCTTCCTTGTGCCAAAGTCTACAAGGGGCTGCAGACCGATTTGCGACCTTTCGGTCTTAAATAGTTCCCTGGTGGTAACCCATTTCCGTATGGAGACAGTTTTGTCAGTGCTGGAGTCATTGGCCGAGGGCGAGTGGATGGTGTCCTTGGACCTGCGGGATGCTTACTATCAGGTTCCTGTCCACCCTCGGTCACGCAAGTACATGTGGTTTGTCTGGCAGGGCAAAGTTTACCGGTTTCGGACTCTGCTTTGGCCTTGCCATGGCTCCTCAGGTCTTTACCAAGGTGATGGCTCCTCTGTCGGTTTGGGCTCATCGCTTCGCCATACCTTTGCATCGTTATCTGAACAATTGGCTTATTTCTGATCCTTCTTGGGCTTCATGCCTCAACAATGTCTGGTCTCTTCTGCTTCTGTGTTCTTGGGTGGGGATTCAGATCAACTGGGCCAAATCCGATCTGTCTCCCAGCCAGAGGAAACAGTTTTTGGGTATGGTTCTCGACACCGTCAGAGCCTGAGTTTTCCCGTCGCCAGATCTGGTCAACCGGTTTCAGGCAGTTGCCCGACAGTTTCTGCTAGCCAAGGCTCCACCAGTGTCCCACTGGAGGTCTTTGCTGGGACATCTTGCATCCCTAGCATGGTTAGTGCCAGGCAGGCTCTTGCGGATGCGGGCTCTGAAGTGGTGCGTAAAGAGGCATTGGCGGGCTGCTCCTGACCCAGATTGGTGATGAGTGGCTCCAAGTCGTCAATGTTTGCAAGACCTTGCTTGGTGGTTGGTTCCGGATCAGCTTCTGAAAGGCGCCCCGTTTGTATTGCCAGCCCCGGACCAAACCCTGTTCTCAGATGCTTCCCAGCTCGGCTGGGAAACTCACCTGGGAGATTCCCTGGCTTCGGGAGTCTGGTCTGTGGAGGAGCAGGGACTCCACATAAATCATCTGGAGCTTTTGGCAGTCTTTCGGGCTCTGTAGAGTTTTCAGCAAGCCTTGTCGGGATTGGTGGTGTCTGTGATGTCCGACAACTCAACAGTGGTTGCCTATCTCAGGAGGTCCGGGGGCACTCATTCTGAACCTCTGTCAGCCTTACCAGGGACGGTTCTCCGGTGGTGTGAGAGCCAGTCCATCTCTCTGTGCTTTGTTTTCGTTCCAGGATGCCACGATGTAATTGCGGATGTGCTCAGTCGGAAGTGTGTCGGTTCAGAGTGGACCCTACATCCCGAAGTTTGCAGGAAAGTCTTCCAGGTGTGGGGGTCTCCTCTGGTAGATCTGTTTGCCACAGCACTGACTCGTCATCTGCCCCTGTATGTTTCTCCTTTTCTGGATCAGGGAGCCTGGCAACAGGATGCATTCTCTTTTCTGTGGGACGGTCTGGATCTGTACACCTTTCCACCATTCACTCTGATCCACCATATTCTGGTGAGGGTTCGCGAGTCGCAGTCTGTGCGTATGACACTAGTGGCTCCTCTTTGGCCACAGGCAGACTAGTTTCCCCTGTTGCTGGACCTGCTCAGGTTCTTCCCATGTGGTGGTTTCTCCTTCGACAACCTCTTCCACGGTTCTCCGGAAAAGCTCCATCTTCACACATGGTGACTCTCCAGTGTCTCTTCTGAGCGCGAGGTTTTTCGCGCAAGGCTGCTAAGTTCATGTCTCGACCAGTCAGACAGTCCTCCGTCTCAGTTTACCATGTGAAGTGGAGAGTCTTTTGTGGTTGGTGTGAGTTAAGGGGCTTGGATCTGTGCTCTGCCTCTGTAGTGCAGCTGTCAGATTTTTTCCTTTTCCTTTTTGAGTCAAAGCGTGTGTCAGTGTCAGCAATTAGGGGTTATCATTGTGCCTTAGCTCCTGTTCTGCGTCAGTCAGGCATAGACTTTTCCAGCGATCCAGATCTTTCTTCTCTGTTATGCTCCTTTGTGGTCTCTTGTCCACCTCGTTTGCCTCGGTTACCTGCCTGGGACCTTTATCTGGTCCTTTGATCCTTGTTAGGTCCTCCTTATGAGCCCTTGCGGTCAGCCTCACTGAGGGATGTCTTGCTTAAGACCATGTTTTTTCTGGCGCTCGCATCAGCTTATCGGGTTAGTGAGCTTCACGGCCTGTCGGCTGAGGTGCGTCACTCCAAGGGATGGACGTCCATGACCTTTTCCTTTGCCCCCAATTTCCTGGCTAAGACTCAGTGTGTCTGGGCCAGCATTCATTTGACGAATTCACTATTCCTGCTCTTCTTGATTTTGTTGGGGAGGATGAGGTGACCGCCTTCTTTGTCCGGTTCGGGCGGTCTGTGAGTATCTTCGCAGAACTAGGGATTGTCGACCGTCCTGCTCTAGGATGTTGGTCACAGTTTCGGATCCCAGACGAGCTGTCCACCCTCATATCTTGTCTAAGTGGATTTGTCAGGTGATTCAGAGGGCCTATGTGAGTGTCTCAGAGGAGGAGTCACACCTTCTGAAAGTGAACGCACATGAGGT
Source organism: Portunus trituberculatus (assembly GCF_017591435.1). NCBI lineage: Eukaryota > Metazoa > Arthropoda > Malacostraca > Decapoda > Portunidae > Portunus > Portunus trituberculatus. The sequence continues at coordinate 25,308,251 of NC_059285.1, forward strand.
TCGGGCTATTGCAACCAGTGTTCTCTTTAGAAAAGTTAAAAGTCTGGACTTGGTCCTCAAGGCTGGCCTGTGGAAGAGTATGACCACCTTTGCCTCCTTTTACCTAAGAGATCTTACTCATAGGTATTTAGATACTTTTTCCCTTGGGCCGATAGTTTCAGCGCTGAGGGTTGTTCACTGAGGCTGGTTTAGTTTCATTCAGCTTTTTCCTTGTTGTCAGCAACAAGATTTACAGATAAGTTTTTTTCCCTGTTTTTGGGTATTTTGGAGATCGTGTCTGCTTTCTTCGGGGTTCTGTTACACCCTCCCACCTATACATGGGATTCTGGCATATGTAATTACATATGGGTAATTAGTATATTCAACAACAAAATTGTTTTTTAAAGTAAAAACTTTTTTGTGAATAAACATACCCATATGTAATTACATAGTAAGAGGTTCCTTTCCTCCCTCCCCTCTGTGTTTCTGTCAATTTTGTCAGAAAGGATCTGAGGTAGGGTTGGCCAGCTGGGCTGGTGGTTCCCAGTGCGCATGCGCACGAAGGTGACGTGGAACTTCTATAGGCACTATCTCTATATATAGAGGTGCAGGTTGATTTTCTGTGCTGAGTGTGTAGAATGATGGCATATAGACACATGTAATTACATATGGGTAAATATATTCACAAAAAAAGTTTTTACTCTATAAAACTATTGTTTGATGGTCTCACAGACAAACTGTTCTCAGTAATGTACAATTCATGGTAATGGACAAACCTTCACCCCTGAAATGTCCATTATCACATGCCATTTTTGTGTGTGTGTATTTTTACCTAGTTGTAGTTTTACAGGGCCTGGGCTTTATGCTCGTGTGGTCCTGTCTCCATATCTACAGTTATCCAATCTTATTTTAAAAGTATGCACACTCGTTGCAGACACTACCTCTTCATTCAAACTGTTCCACGTCTCAATACATCTTTGTTGGAAACTATATTTTTAAACATCTCTCAGACATCTTCCCTTTCTCAGCTTTTTACTATGCGATCTTGTGCTTCGAATGTCATATTCTTCTCTCAGGATCAGTTTCTCATTATCCACTTGGTCCATTCCATTGATCAATTTGTAAACTTGTATCAGATCCCCTCTTTCCCTTCTTTGTTCCAGGGTTGGTAGATCCATAGCCTTTAGTCTCTCCTCATATGTCATCCCTTCAAATTCTGGAACCATTCTTGTGGTTATTTTTTGTAGTCTCTCCAACTTCCTTATGTGTTTCTTTTTATGCATATTCCAATCTGGGTCTTATTATAGTACTTATCAATTTCTTCATCATTTCTTTGTCCATGCAGTGAAATGCTACTCCAATATTCCTTAACAAATTATATGTCTCTCTAAAAATTCTATCAATATGGCTTACCGGTTGATTGTTTTCTTCCATCGTCACTCCTAAGTCCTTTTCCTTTTTTACTTTCTCCAGTTCTACTCCATCTCCCATCTTGTAGATTCGCATGGGTCGTCTTTCACTCTTTCCCATTTCCATGACATGGCTTATGTCCACATTGAATTCCATTTCCCACTTTTTACTCCATTCCCAGATCTTATTTAGGTCTTCTTGCAGTATTTTACAATCCTCTTTTTGCTTTATAACTCTGCACAGTTTCGTATTATCTGCAAACAGATTTATGTAGCTGTTCACTCCTTCTGGCATGTCGTTAATATAAATGAGGAAAAGTATTGGTGCCAATACTGATCCCTGCGGCACTCCGCTTTCTACTGCTCTCCACTTGGACTTCATATCTTTAATTACCGTCCTTATTTCTCTCCCCCCTCAAATAATTTTCTATCCATCTCAATGTGCTTCCTTTTAATCCATAAAAGGTCAATCACATACATGTATGTGTAGTCTTTGCTTACTATCTGTGGTCAATCACGTACATGTACGTGTAGTCTTTGCTTACTATCTGTGGTCAATCACGTACATGTACGTGTAGTCTTTGCTTACTATCTGTGGTCAATCACGTACAAGTATGTTCGCCCCTTTCTCGCTTTCTATGCGTTTGAAATTCTTTCCAGCTTTAATATTTATGTTCTTTGAAGTGTCTAGGATATATCAGCACAGTTTCCCGCCATTCTGACATGGGTTAGTCATCCCCCTCCTCCACCCCTCCCTGCTGCCTTGCCTTGGCATGACCAAAAAAAAAAACGGTGCGACATTTGGTATTACTGTCATGAATGTGATGTAGCTCTATGCATTGAGCCTTGCTTTAAAGAATATCACACCCTGCTGCAATACTAAAAAGCTTAGATACTGGAAGAAAAAATGATAAACAATATTTTGTGGTAAACTGAGCAAATTATTTTTTACATTATACATATTTACAGTATTTACAAATATTTTTTGTATTTTTCATTTCATAAGACATGGGTTAATTTATGAATACATGTAACCATTATACACATGTCTCGTGGGAAAAAAAATATCGATAAAATTATTAAAACAGCCTCATTCAGAAGTTGTACGTCTAGCAGCATCACTGAGCGAGGTAAATTTAAAGCTCCAGTGGGACATTTAAATATGGCAGTTTCAAACTTTAACTCTTATTTTTACTTTTCTTTGCCCATTTTGAGTTATATGGAATAAAAAAAGAAAGTGGAATTTTTGGTGACCTGGACGAGTATTGGGAGGTAAATCAGTGCTGACCTCTTACGGATTAAGCCACCCTTCTCCACTAACTTCCATAGTAATCTTGCATGTGGCACTTTGTCAAACGCCTTTTTTAAATCCAAATAAATACAGTCAACCCATCCCTCTCTCTCTTGTACTTTATCAACTATTCTAGAATAGAAACTCAATAAATTAGTTACACATGACCGTCTTTTTCTAAAACCAAATTGGCTATTTGATATTAATTTGTTGTCTTCAAGGAACTCGATCCATTGTTTCTTTATTATTCTTTCACACATCTTACATATTACACTAGTTAGTGATACCGGTCTGTAATTAAAAGGTTCTTCCTTCCTTCTGCTCTTATATATGGGAACCACCTCAGCTCTTTTCCATTCTACTGGTACTGTTCCATTTTCTATTGAGCATTTTATGATGTATATAGGACTTGCTAGTTCTTCCCTACATTCTTTCAGTATTCTGCCTGAGACTTCATCCGGTCCCATTGCCTTCTCTTCATCCAGTTCCTTCATTAACTCTTTTATTTCAAGCGTGGTTACTTTAACCTCTTTTATATAGACTGTCTCTCTATTACCCTGTGGGCTTTCAAATTTGGATTCCTTAGTAAAGACCTCCTGGAATTTATTATTTAATAGTTCTGCCATACTTTTTGGGTCTTCCACCATCCCATTCTCTCCTTTTAACCTTTCTATTGTTTCTTTTTGCCTATTTTTTCCATTTATGAATCTGTAGAACAATTTTGATTGCTTCCTACATTTTTTGACAATGTCCTTTTCAAAGTTCTTTTCCTCTTCCTTCCTCACCTTAATATATTCATTTCTCGCTGCCTTGAAGTTTTCCTTATTTCCTGGATTTCTATTTCTCATCCATTTTTTCCATGCTCCATTTCTTTTCTCCTTTGCCCTAGCACACCTTGCATTCAACCAATCTTTCTTTCCTTCTTCTTTAGGTCTATATTTCGGGACATATTCCTTGACTCCTGTTTTGTATATTTCCAAAAATAAGTTACACTTCTCTTGCATCGTCTCTGAGTTTTCCATCTCCTCCCAGTTTACGTTTTTAAAATAGTTCTTGAGATTCTCAATATCAGCCTTTCTGTAATTTAATCGGTCTCCTTTGTATGAATCGTCTCTATCATCCTTTCCCTCTTCTATATCCATTTCTAATATTACATGGTCACTCTTTCCCAATGGGCACTTGTATCTTATATCATCGTTCATTTGTATACCCCTTGTAAAAATTAGGTCCAATTTCGCCGGCTCGTCATTTCCTCTGAATCTTGTGCATTCCTTTACTCTCTGGTCCATCATATTGTCTATCATTAGGTTCAGGAATCTTTCTCCCCAGGCTTCTTCCCCCATACCACTTTTATAATTTTCCCAGTCCACTTCTTTACTGTTGAAATCTCCTACTAATATCACTTTTCTCCTTTCTTTAACGATTCTTATTAGACTCCTTATTGTGTCATCTATCATGTCTTTATATTCTTGATTGGGCCATGAATTTGTTTTTGGTGGCACATATGTTACAATGATTGTTAGCTCTTTTTTGTTAATATTCACCTTAACATACAGTACTTCTGCTTTTCCTTCCCCACATTCCACTTGGTTTATCACCATCTCCTTCCTTAACATTATCATGACTCCTCTTCCTCCTTTACCCCCTCTGTCTTTTCTCTATACATTATACCTATTATTCCAAGTCTATTTTGATTGCTTCATTTAGGTTTGTTTTAGCCAGGCATACAATATCTGGATTTTCTTTCTTTATGTAATCTCTTAATTCTAATTTACTTGATAAAACCCTGTCTATGTTCATATACATCATTTTCAGTCTCTTGCCTTTATCATTTTTAGTTAAACTTGTTCCACTTTTTTCTTTTCCTTCTCTTTTATGTGTGTGTGTGTGTGTGTATATATATATATATATATATATATATATATATATATATATATATATATATATATATATATATATATATATATATATATATATATATATATATATATATATATATATATATATATATATATATATATATATATATATATATATATATATATATATATGCATAGTGGATAAGGTGGTGAGCGTGGGATCGGGCAGACGTTCACACGTAGGTTCGAATCCCACCACGTACAGCCTTAAAACGCTTTGCCATTTGTCGAGTGGTTTAAAGTTACCTACATATCACCATGATACCCAGGTTCTAGGTGGTTACACTCAAGATGAGCTTGGGCGGTGATATGGGCCCTAATATGGGTACCACTATAAATAAAATTGCCTGCGCCACTAATGGGCGGAAGCTGAACAGCACTTCCAATACACTCAAGTGTGCCTACAGGTGCTATACATACATATATATATATATATATATATATACATACATACATACATACACATATACATATACATAAATACACGGGGTACTGTGAACCTTCCATTAAAGCTAATTGTGATCTCATTAAAAGTTTCCTTTCGTGTCTCAAAACTCAAGGGGGCAGTCACAGCCTGCCCTCACACAAAACTACTTGCACTTACCACACATATGAATACACCCTTCACTTAAAATTCAAAATAAAAAAATGGTGACTCCAAACCCAGCCTTGGAGTCTACTTTCTGGGGTGGTGACTAGAAATGTCACCAGGTCAGACTCCTCTCTTGATGACGACACCAAATGTCTTGACATATTCCTCAATTTTTTCTACATTAACTTCTACAACATTTGCAGTCTTAGATCTAATTTTCAATCCGTGGAACACCACCTCTCCTCTACAAAACCTAATCTTCTTTTCCTCACCGAAACACAGCTGTCTGAGGCAACTGACAGTAGCCCCTTCTCTGTTTCCTCCTACTTTCTCTATTCTCATTTTTGTTACAAAGCTGGATGTTGCGTCTATGTACACAACAATTTAACTTGCTCTTGTGCCCACATTTTTTATTCTTCTGAGTTTTCCACCATCTGGCTTTGACTCAATAGTCGTTCTCTAGCTAAATTCATCTGTGCTGTCTATCTCCCCCCTAACTCCTCTGACTACAGTAAATTCTTTGACTATTTAACTTCCATAGTGGAGCACATTCTGTCCCTCTACCCTTCTGCAGAGATTTCCATTCTTAGAGATTTCAATGTTCAACCAGCTTTGGCTTTCCTCTCCCTTCACTGACCATCCTGGTGAACTAGCATTCAACTTTGGTATCCTCCATGACCTAGAGCAAATGATGCAACACCCTATTCATATTCCTGACTGTCTTGGAGACACGCCCAACATTCTTGATCTCTTCCTCACCTCTAATCCTTCTGCTTAAGCTGTCACCCTATCATCTCCATTTAGCTCCTCCATTCACAATCTCATTTCTGTATCTTGTCCTATTTCTCTAATCCCTCCTCAGGATCCCCCAGAATGGAGGTGCCTCTGGTGTTTTGCCTCTGCCAGTTGGGGGGACCTGAGGAGGTATTGTGTTAATTTTCCCTTGAATGATTACTGTTTCCATGTCAGAGACTAATTGCTTTGTGCTGAACGCATAACAAAGATGATATTGTCTGGCATGGAGGCATACATTCCTCATTCTTTTTCTCAATCTAAACTTTCTAAACCTTGGTTTAACACAGCCGGTTCTCGTGCTATACATGATAGAGAGGTTGCCCACAAAAGATACTTGAGCCTTCCATCTCATGAATCTCATACACTTTATATTTGTGAAGGGAGGTGGTGGCGTAGTGGATAAGGTGGTATCGGGCAGACGTCCACGCGTAGGTTTGAATCCCACCACGTACAGCCTTAAAACACTTTGCCATTTGTCGAGTGGTTTAAAGTTACCTACATGTCACCATGATACCCACGTTCTAGGTGATTACACCCAAGATGAGCTTGGGTGTTGATATGGGCCCTAGTATGGGTGCCACTATAAATAAAATTGCCTGCACCACTAATGGGCAGAAGCTGAACAGAGCTTCCCATACACTCTTCAAGTGTGCCTACAGGTGCTTTAGGCCTTACCATAAAAAAAAAAAAGTCTGTTCTTTGACTTGCCAAACACTCCTTCATAAATAATAAATGTCAAAATCTTTCAAACTCAAATTCCCCTTGAGATTTCTGGCATCTAGCCAATAAACATCTCCATTAACTTTACTTCTTCATCTTTTCCTCTTTTATTTCATCCTGATGGCACCACTGCCATCTTTACTGTCTCTAAAGCTGAACTCTTCTCTCAGACCTTTGCTCACAACTCCACCTTGGATGATTCTGGGCTTGTCCTTCCCTCTGCTCCTCCCTCTTGACTATTTCATGTCTTCAATCAAAATTCTTTGTAATGATGTTTTTTATGCCCTCACTGGCCTAAACCCTTGGAAGGCTTATGGGCCTGATGGGGTCCCTCCTCTTGTTCTCAAAAACTGTGTTTCTATGATTGCACCTTGCCTGGCAAAACTCTTTCATCTTTGTCTACCAACTTCTACCTTTCTTTCTTGCTGGAAGTTTGCCTACATTCAGCCTGTTCCTAAAACGGGTGACCGCTCTAATCCCTCAAACTACCGTCCTAATACTTTAATCTCTTGCTTGTCTAAAGTTTTTGAACCTATCCTGAATAGGAAGATTCTTAAATATGTCACTTCACAATCTTCTATCTGATTGCCAGTACGACTTCCGTCAAGGTCGCAATACTGGTGATCTGGCTCTCCTTACTAAGTCTTGGTAATCCTCTTTTAGAGATTTCGGTGAAACTTTTGCTGTCATGTTAGGCATATCAAAAGCTTTTGATAGAGTCTGACATAAACCTTTGATATCTAAACTGTCCTCCTATGGTTTCTATCCTTCTCTCTGCAACTTTATCTCAAGTTCCCTTTTCCAATCATTCTATTGCTACTGCGGTAGATGGCCACTTTTCTTCTCCTAAATCTATTAACTGTGGTGTTCCTCATGGTTTTGTCCTGTTACCCACTCTCTTTATATTATTCATTAATGATCTTCTTAACCAAACTTCTTGCCCAGTCCACTCCTATATTGATGATAACCCTACATCTTTCCACATCCATTCAGAGACAACCAACCCTTTAGAAAGTTAACAGATTACGCAGGGACACCACAGAACGCCTGACTTCTGATCTTTCTAAGATTTCCGATTGGGGCAGAGAAAATCTAGTAGTTTTCAAGGCCTCAAAAATTCAGTTCCTCCATCTATCAACTCAACACAACCTTCCAGACAACTGTCCCCTCTTCTTCAATGACATTCAACTGTCTCCGTCTTCCACAATGAATATCCTCGGTCTGTCCTTTACTCATAATCTTAACTGGAAACTTCACATCAGATCTCTTGCTAAAACAGCTTCTATGAAGTTAGGTGTTTTGAGGCATCTCCACCAGTTTTTCTTGCCCCTTCAACTGCTTACTCTGTTTAAGGGCCTTATCTGCCCGTGCATGGAGTACTCTTCACATGTTTGGGGGGATTCCACTCACACAGTTTTATTAGATAGGGTGGAATCAAAAGCTTTTTGTCTCAACTCCCATCCTCTGACTGACTGTCTTCAGCTTCTTTCCCACCACTGAAATGTTGCATCTCTTTCTATCTTTTATCGCTATTTCCATGCTAAATGTTTTACTGATTTTCCTAACTGCATGCCTCCCCTCCTGCAGTCTCGCTGCATAAGGCTTTCTTCTTCCTCTCATCCCTATTCTGTCCAACTTTCTAATGCAAGAGTTAACCAGTACTCTCAATCATTCATACCTTTCACTGGTAAACTCTGGAACTCCCTACCTGCTTCTGTATTTCCATCTTCCTACAACTTAACTTCTTTTAAGAGGGAGGTATCAGGTATCAAGACATTTGCTCCCTAATTTTGGCTAAGACTTTTCTTTCTACTAGAGAACCAGCACCTAAGTGTTTTTTTTTTTTTTTTTTTTTTTTTGTTTCTCGGCTGGCCCTCTCTCCTACATAAAAAAAAAAAAAAAATGCATACATCCGTATGGGTGCCTTGTTTCAGGTAAGCTTTATCTTTGCCAGAGTGTTGTGGTGTACAGATATAAGGTGTGTTATTACAAATAAATATTTTTCTACAATTGAAAGCAAAACATAATGCTAAAAATCCAAATAAAATGTCATTTTGTCATAAATGTCATGATAGAAGGCTAATAAACAAATTATTATGGTTGGGAAAGGCTCTGTAGACATGCATGGGACTGGGAAGGTGTTACACTGCTTGGCTTGAAGACTTCATTTTGTTTTGAGTTGATGCCATGGTATTGATGCTTGTTTATAATATATATTCATACATTACTTATCAAGTAATAGAGATAATAATGGGAGACTTCTTTTATCTTAAGCCTCTCTCTCTCTCTCTCTCTCTCTCTCTCTCTCTCTCTCTCTCTCTCTCTCTCTCTCTCTCTCTCTCTCTCTCTCTCTCTCTCTCTCTCTCTCTCAAACAATAAATTTCAACCAAAGCAGCAGTTCTATAGTTTCACTAAAGCTTAGTACCCTGAGGAGGGTTCTGTAATGTTTGGTGTTATAACTTAGTGTAAGGCATGTTTGTGTCAACAATAGCTTGAGCCATACTTGTGTGGCACATTTCTAATGTAAAGCTTAGTACCCTGAGGAGGGTTCTGTAATGTTTGGTGTTATAACTTAGTGTAAGGCATGTTTGTGTCAACAATAGCTTGAGCCATACTTGTGTGGCACATTTCTAATGTGGCTATGAAGTGGACCTAGATGAAACCAAAGCAAATCATGATAGGTTCAGCTTCACTTTATTCAGAAGGGTAGCATGATAATATTTTTGTGGTCTGGTATTTGTATGCATGTTCTTGTAGCCCTATGTGTACTTTTGAAAAGTGATGATAGCCAAAATGTTAACTTGCATGGTTCTTGACATGTATTCATTTTATGTTGTCTTTGCTATCATGTCTAGTCATTCAAATCTGCATGTCAGGTGAACCACCTAAACTGTTCTGGATCCTGGCTCATATATAAAGATGTATAGTACTGAGAAATGTAATCAGAGGAATTAAGTCCATTGTTTGCGAGCAGAATGATGCTATTATGTAGCATTTAAGTTGTGTTTCAGTTTATTATCAAAGAAAGCTTCACATTTATAGTTTATCAAAATGAAACATCTCTGCTTAGAAACTGATGGAAAAGTTGAAATTCAAAACTGTTTAGAAATGAGACAAACAGCCTCTGGCCTCTTAGCTTCATTCCACATACATGTAGCACAAACATGTATATTTTTTAAAAATTCCTATTATTATTTTAATTTTATTTGTTTATTTTATTCTATGTTTAATGATTTTTTTCATATTTTATTTGGTGATCTTTTAACACTGAACACTTAACACTAAAGACTTGACCAGATCATATCAGAGGATCCAATTACTTGGACATTATTTCTCAGAAATTTATAGAATGCAGGACCTGAACTCTTGTTTACATCATTAATGATATCACACTAACAGAAAGCTTTGTCAATTCCTTCCAGTTTGAGGCCTAGTATGTTCAAGGAATCTTAGGTTTCACCTATTTGAGGTATCATCTCTCATCATTCCTTTGAATTTATAGTATCTGTGCAATTACCTGACTGTGTCTGTGCCCTCCAACCATTTTGGAAAGTATATGTTCTATATTACCAGGTCAGTGGTGGAGAAGACCTGCCCCATGTGCCGTGAATCTTTGGAGAGCACTGATGACACCTGGGTGCTCTCTGAGGCTCCAGACTCTGACCAAGTCAATGAAGAGATCCGCAAGACACTCATCAGCCTAGCAGGCACTGAGGGTGAGGCTTCCAATTAAAGCTCTGACCTATGAAGAGGAAGGAAGACAGGTGACATGTCTAACCTATCAAAGCTTTACCTCAGACATTCATTGGTGTAGTAGGGTTGGTAAGTCTGAGGCTTTTACCAAAGGAAGGCTGAGGGATGGATGTTAGATGACTTTCCTCCTGCTGCTACAGCTCCACTTCACAGCTCCACTTCACATCAGTTGATCCACACCACTTCTTTGTGCTGGTCTTCTAACTTCAATTGTAGATGAAGATTTGCTTTTTGTATGTCATTTACTTCCTGAAGACTTATGAACATTAAGGAATTCCAGAGCATTTTTCACTTATGTGATTGTCCAAATGATATACTGTAGTTAATTTCTCCAAGCACACTCAGCTCAATAAACTTTACAGCTATGTCTATGAGTTTCAGATGTTGAATGTGGCCTGTTTTGTATAATATATATCTGTCATCAACTTTGCAAAGAGTGATGCATATAAAACAACTATCACAAATTATTATTTTGAAACCCATCTGACCTGGAGGTGAAGACTGTGCTTTATATCATCTATATGTGTATAATTAGTTAATGTTGGAAGCCAGCAATTTCAGTAGATGTATTTCAGAGTTTTCACTTAGTTGTGAACTTGATTATTTAACTCCACCACTCCAAGACTAAAAACCTGAAGGAAGCAGGTTTTGCTGTAGATTAGTTTTATTTATAGAACACAGCATGTGGCATTATATGTAATATATGTAGTGATATGTAGCTTTTTCTTTATACTGTCTAGATGAGGGAGAAGGAACCTGAGGATGAGCATAGGTAGTGTGTGCAGCCTGCCAACAGAATCCCTGCCATGGAATGGTTTGGGGAGGAGTAGGCCAAGCTGCCGTATCATGAGGCTCAACATTTCCATGTACCATGTCATCTAAGTCAGTACCAAAAATGTGCTACTCTATAGTGATAATGCTTTTCCAGTGCTTATTACTGTTACTAGGTATTGAACACATTTAAATCTTATATATCATGTGATATCATATCATATATAAACCAAGTCACCATTCAGTACTTTGATACAAAATACCAAAGCATTTACATCTTGGAAAGCATCACTACCACTAGTGTACTATTGTGTCCAATGGTTATATTCTTTGTTTCTTACCTTTAGTACATGAACTAAAATCATAATGGTGTGGTATAAAGTGATGATGGCAACCAAGTTTGCTGGGCTGGCAGACTAGTTTTGAGTGCCCAAGCCGCACTAGATTTAGAAGTGGATGGATTACCAAGTGCATTGTTGTGGAATATTTGTATCTTTAGTACCTCATTTTAATACCATATCTAGCCATAATGGAAGCGACAGGTGAGAATGGAGAGGGAAGATTTGTGAGCGGGCATTGATTTATTGTATGCATTTCCTGGTTCTAGGCTCTGTAATGATTTCCACTTTGTTGACGTAGTAGTACATTTATATATTTGCTGTAGACCATTCAAGTTTCTACATAGTCAGAGGTGTGGGACATCAAGAAAGCATGTTTGTTCTTTCATTGTCAATATATTCTTTAACTTCTGACAGGTCAGCATTATGCAAGTTAGTTGTGCAGACCTCAGGAGTATACCCAGACCTATAGAGTTGATGCTATTAAAAGTCAAAGAAATCTCATCATTATTATTATATGCCCTTTATTTGGTTCAAGATGATATCCAAACCTGGAGAAACTCATTTCAGAAAAAAAAGAGATATAACTTATATTGATGATAATGATAATAGTGATGATGATGATAATAATAATAATAATAATAATAATAATGATATTAATATTATAACTATTAGTAGTATTGTTATTGTTACCATCATTGTCATTATTATATATCAATTCAAAATCTATAAGGAATGGTAAAAAGTACTTCCATATTGAAATCAACATGATGTGACCATATGTATTACAGGTTGAACCTCCCAAATCCGGCAACCACCGGACCTTAGACTTGCCGGACCATGGAAAATTCCGAACTATAGGTGGTCCCCAAAATACCCTCTATATACTTACCCTGCTTATATATGCTACATCCAAGCACTGACACCCTGTCCTTACTGCCTTTACTGCCAGTACATTCCTGTTCTGTTTCTTGAGACAACGCCAGTACAGAGCAGTTTCATCAGCATTATAAACCTGCTCTGGGGTTAGTTTCTTTTGTGCAATAAACTGAGTGAACTTGTCCACAAACTTAGTGGCTGCATCCCTTATCTGCACTAGATTTCTCACCACATATGCAATGTAAAGTAATTCCGTGTCTCGTTTTGAATTTTTTTAACCATCCCTGAGGATATTTACAATCATGTAAATAAGTTCAGCATGGAAAATTTTTGCCTGCGCCATTATCATCTCGCTGGACACAGGGACGTTACCAGCGCGCCGAAACTTAAACCACTGTATGAGAGCACTGTCTAAATCACTGCTTTTACCCTACTTAAGTGTTCTAAGAACCTCCATGTTCTTTTTGCTCTCACACTCACTGTAAAACTTGAGAAGTTGATTCTTCTGCCTTTTTATATCATAGACGGTTGATGAGCCAATGTTGTACTGTTGGCATAGGGTCCGCACTGAAACACCTTTATCTAGCTTCCTCAATAGGTCCACTTTCTGTTGCACTTTTATTGTCATGTTTGCACTTTTTCTTTTGTTCACACACACAACTATCACTTCCTGGTCACTTGGAAGCCATGTTTAGGGGCAAATATTACAGAAAAAAATGTTTATACACCTGGAGGGGGTGGTGCTTGCAATGAGCAGCAGCATGGTACTGATCCAAATTTGACCCAGAATGCCCGGGCTCCAAAACACATTACAGCGCCGCCGTGTCCTAGCAGCGGTCCGGCAAATTATTCTGGCCAATACAAAAATTCTGGCAAACAAAAATTTTGCCGGATTACAGGTGTTGCCTTATGAAAGAATACCGGATTAAGGAGGTTTAACCTGTATAAAGATAAGATTATTAAGATACATTATAACATGTATTATAAAAGAGACTTAGTCAGCATTTAGTAGCAATCCAGGAACACACACACACACACTTTTTGTTCAATAATAAATGCATCTCTCTCTGCGCTCATGTCCCGTGGACTGGAAAACATAATTTGTTATGCCCATCCCTAAAACTCAGACCACAGTCACCCATTGACCTCAGGCCATTCGTCACTATCACACCCATTCCTAGCCTCATTTGTGAAGATTTTGTTTGACTAGGCATACATCAGAATTAGTAACTCTCTAAACATCTAACAGTTTGGCAGCATTAGAGCCACCTCCACCTCTCACTACTTAATCAGCTTCCATGAATTTATTCAGTCACTTGGACAAATGAAACACCTCTCTCACATAGATATAAAATGAGACATGAAACACAGATATATAACATGAAACAGGAAAATGACATACACATATACATATAACACAAAAATAAATACAACAATAAATCCCAACTTAATACCTAACAATAATCCTAATCCTATATGGAAGCAATGTGGAAAACACGGGACGAGGGGAAGTGATACTTATGCGGTGTCGCAGTGGTGAAATGCTGGGTGATGGTTGATCCCACAGTAGACCCAAGAGGCATTGTGTTCACTGGTAGAGGCCTGGACCTCAACTTGCTTTCCAGAAAGCCAAGAGCTGGCTTTACACTGGTTGAGTCGAATGGGGCTGCGTGAATCCAACTTCAGGACAGTAGCGGGGCTTCATGAGACAGTGACGTGGAGGGTTCAAGAGACGGTAGCGTGGATTGTTCACGAGACGGTGACGTGGATGGGGAGGCTGAGAGGTTGCGAACGAGGTAACAAGCGGAGGAGGGGATGGTAGTGGGTATGTTGCAGGCGGGCGTAACAATACATATATATATATATATATATATATATATATATATATATATATATATATATATATATATATATATATATATATATATATATATATATATATATATATATATATATATATATATATATATATATATATATATATATATATATATATATATATATATATATATATATATATATATATATATATATATATATATATATATATATATATATATATATATATATATATATATATATATATATATATATATATATATATATATATATATATATATATATATATATATATATATATATATATATATATATATATATATATATATATATATATATATATATATATATATATATATATATATATATATACATACATGCTCCTAAAACTGAGGAGGAAAGCAGAGAAATTTGGAAAAGAAGAAAATCCAGCAAGAAGGAAGAGATTTCCTGGTGGTGCCGTACTCGAAGAGGGCGGCACCGATATCTGTCTACTCGCGAGGACTGGCCTGAGGATAATCCACTGCGGGGGAAGAAAACAAGGACATCGTTACCAACAACCCTCCACGAGCAGAAAGCGAGGACAGCGTTATCTACAAGATACCGTGCAGTGGATGTTAGTCGTCTTATATTGGCGAAACAGGCGAGGACTGAAGAAGGATATCTGAACATAAAAATGACATGCGCCACCACAGGACCTCTAACTCGCTAGTGGTGCCGCCGGGACAAAGGCCACCTACCAAACTGGGTAGGGCGGCGACCCTACGCAAAGGATTAAGAGAGGGATAGGAAAACAGTCGAGGCAGCTTACATCACCACAGAGGAAACCACAAACCACAGGAAGGATTTGTCTGCCTATCCCGCGCAGCGGCGCAGCTCACCATCTCAGCTACTGGGAGGCCACCTGGAAGAGACCAATCAGCGCACTCCACTTTCCAGCGCGCAGCGTGATCCACTTGTACTATATATATACTGCTTTGCCTACAGGCCTGTCATTCTCTCTGAAGAAGCCCTATGGGCGAAATAAAATACTCCTGCTACTCCTGAGTTTCTTTCCATCACCCACCAACCCACCTGTTCCACATTGTTACAATATATATATATATATATATATATATATATATATATATATATATATATATATATATATATATATATATGTTGGTGGGTGAAGGAAAGAAACTCAGGAGTAGCAGGAATATTTCTCAACGTTCGCCATAAACTTCTTCAGAAAAATGACAGCCTGTGCATGCTGCTACAAAGTGGATCGCGTCGCGTGCTGAAAAATCTGCTTCTGGGCCTGTAGCTGATGGTGAGCTGCGCGCTGGATGGCAGACAAATCCTCTCTGTGGTTCGTGGTTTTCTCTGTGATGCTGCCTCGACTGTTTTCTTCCTCTCTTTAATCTTTGCGTGGGGTCGCTCTGTTTGTGGTGGCCTGTCGGCGTCACCACTAGCGGTTAAGGTCCTGTGTGGCGCATGTCATGTTCAGATATCCTCTTCTTTGTCCTCGCCCTGTTCGCCAATATAAGGCGACGAACATCCACTGCGGTATCTTGTAACAACGCTGTCCTGTTTTCTGCTGGTGGAGGTTGTGTAACGATGTCGCCGTTTTCTTCGCGATGTGTCCTCAGGCCAGTCGCGTAAACGGATACCGGTGCCGTCCTTCGGTACAGCTGCACCAGGAAATCTCTTCCTTCTGCTGGTTTCTTTCTTTCAAATATATATATATATGTATATATATATATATATATATATATATATATATATATATATATATATATATATATATATATATATATATATATATATATATATATATATATATATATATATATATATATATATATATATATATATATATATATATATATATATATATATATATATATATATATATATATATATATATATATATATATATATATATATATATATATATATATATATATATATATATATATATATATATATATATATATATATATATATATATATATATATATATATATATATATATATATATATGTTTAGATTCTTCAGTAGGTCTTTGACTGATTTCATTTCTTCCTTTCCTCTTCATGGTCTATATTTTATATATTTTTTCTTTTAATCCAAATACGATTACACTCCTTTTTTTCCACAATTTCTCTAACTAGATTTTCTTTTGTCCTGAGGACTCCTACCTTTTTTTTTGTCATATTTTCATCTCTTTCTTTTAGTTGTTCTTGAATTACCTCCTGAAAATCATCTTTATCTTTTTTATCTTGGACTCTCCATGCCTGTACTTCTTTTTTAATCACATTCTGTACTCTTTTCCTCTTCTTTGTTTACTAGATCTTTCAGCTTCTCTTTTTCTTTCTCGGCTTTACTGCCTCCTTCTTTCAGCTGCTTCTTGTAGTTAGACAGGGGCGTTCCTAGAGTACGGTATTTTGCACCCGGGGCAGATCATTCCTTTGCACCCCCTCCCAAAGGTGGATGTTATGGGGGTGCGGGACTTCAGTCAGAGTATGAATAACACCGAATCATACGAGATGGCAAACCAATCATAGAATAGACAACTGGAACGATACTGTTTGATTATCAATCTCTGGTTTCGTGTGTTTAATATAAATAGATTCAAGGATTTTAGTATCACTAGGTATATTTACTTTACTTAGAATCTTGAAACCACTTTCAGAAAAGAGATATTCATTTGATTGACAGTGCAAGCGAATTTGAGAGAAAGAAAGTTGTGTAAGTGGTTTCCTACTTCGTGCCGAGACACTTTTATGTTTGGCAACACGAAACATCAAGTTGCGCTTCGTCTCGCCAACATATTGTCGCTTGCATGATGAACAAACATTAGATATTAGGAATGAAGGAATTGAATCTTTGTAAGGAAAGAAGGATTTCAGAGTATGAGAGTTACAGAAAATAAAGTTAAACTTTCTTTCCGGAAAGTGTTGTTTCAGTAAGTGATTAAGTTTTTTCCGAATCACGAAACTCAAATGGCCATAGTAGGGTAATTTTATGTAATGTACTAATGTGTCATCCTTATCTTTTTGCAAAGGGTTATGAATATTATTCAAGAATTTTTTTATACAAATTTTGTATTCTTCATATGGCACCCCCCTCTGGTTGTCACCCGGAGCGGACCGCCCCCCCTGCACCCCCTTAGTATGTCTATTTTCTTTTTCAGTTCTTCGTTTTCCGCTCTTAGCCCAGCTTCGTTTTCTTCCACTTTTTTATCCTTGCTCTCAGTTTTTTAAACTGTTTTTCCTGTTCTTCATTCTCTTTCATTCCCATACTCTCCTTTATCCATTTATCCAGTTTATGCTCAATAGCCAACACTCTCTTAAATAGTGAAGTATTTGCCGTATCAAAAACTTCGAATGCGCTCTCTCCCTCATCAACATAGTCATCATCTTCTTTCATTCTTTCCCTAGTCTCATACCTGCATTTAGATGGAATCTCTTCTTTACTCATGTTTCTCTAATACTTGATTTCATGAAAAACGAGTGTACACTACTCGCCCAGGCCACTGCAAATACTATACAAAAGGTAGTGAATATCAGCAGAGAGCGACGCCACTGCATCCTTCCTCGACCGTATCTGGTGTGTGTGTGTGTGTGTGTATTTACATACCTAGTTGTATTTACCTAGTTGTAGTTTTACAGGGCCTGGGCTTTATGCTTGTGTGGCCCCGTCTCCATATCTACACTTATCCAATCTTACTTTAAAAGTATGCACACTTGTTGCAGACACTACTTCTTCATTTAAACTGTTCCACGTCTCAATACATCTCTGCGGGAAACTATATTTTTTAATATGTTTGTGTGTGTGTGTGTGTATTTACCTAATTGTATTTACCTAATTGTAACATACGAGAAAAGAGCTATGCTCGTACTGTCCCGTCTCCATATCTACTAATGTCCAGCTTTTTCTTAAAATCATGAATATTTCTTGCGTTGACCACTTCCACGTCTAAACTATTCCATGCTTCCACCCTTCTATGAGGAAGCTATATTTTCACATCTCTCCTATAAGTGGCCATTTTAGTTTTTCCCATGCCCTCTCGACATTCTTTCATTCCACATACACAGATCTTCCCTATCCATTTTTCCATGCCAATCATCACTCTGTATATTGCTATCAGGTCTCCCCTTTCTCTTCTGTTTTCCAGGGTCGGAAGTTGCATTCTGTTCAGTCTGTCTTCATAAGTCAAATCTCTTAAGTCAGGCACCATTTTTGTTGCAGCCCTCTGTACTTTCTCTAGTTTCCTTATGTGTTTCTTTAAGTTCGGAGCCCACTGTATTGTTGCATATTCAAGCCTCGGTCTTATCATTGCAGTAATTATTTTCTTCATCATTTCTTCATCTAAATATCTGACGCCACTCTTATGTTCCTCAATAAGTTCAATACTTCTCCAATTATTTTGTTTATATGTCTCTCTGGCGATAGGTCATTGGTAATTGTCACCCCAAGGTCTTTTCTTCATGACTGGTTTTATGTCTTCATTTCCTATCTTGTACATACTCCTGATTCTTCTTTCCTCTTGCCAAACTCTATTTTCTTGCATTTTGTCGTGTTGAACTCCATTTGCCATGTACAGCTCCATTTCCATATTCTGTCCAAGTCTTCCTGGAGTAGTTCGCAATCTTTGTCACATCTCACTTTTCTTAACAATTTTGCATCGTCTGCAAATAGGCTCACATAACTGGACACCCCATCCACCATGTCATTTATGTAGACCGCGAACATTACTGGTGCCAACACTGATCCCTGTGGAACTCCACTCTCCACCAAGCCCCATTCTGATGGTCTGTCCTTAATTATTGTTCTCATTTCTCTTCCTACCAAAAGTCTTCCATCCATTTTAGTAAACTGCCATGCACTCCTCCTACCATTTCAAGTTTCCAGATCAGTCTCCGGTGTGGTACCTTATCAAAGGCCTTTTTTAAATCCAGATATATTCCATCAGCCCAACCATCTCTTTCCTGTATTACATCTATCACCCTCGAATAGTAACATATCAGGTTTGTCGTGCATGAACGCCCTTTTCTAAAACCAAATTGACACTCACAAAGTATGTCATTTTCTCCAAGAAGTCTGTCCATCTATTCTTCACCACCCTCTCACACATCTTAGCTACCACACTTGTAAGTGACACTGGTCTATAGTTCAATGGGTCTCTCTTGTTACCTGATTTATAAATTGGGACAATGTTAGCTCTTTTCCAGTCTTGGGGCACTACACCTTCCCTTAATGAGGCATCAATTACTTCACAAACTTTTTCTGCCAGTTGCTCCTGCATTCTCTTAAAATCCATCCTGATACCCCATCAGGTCCCACAGCTTTTCTCACTTCTAAACTCCCCATCATATTCTTGATCTCCTCCACAGTTACTTGAAACTCCTTCATAATCCCTTTCTGTTCCATTACCAGTGGTTTGTCAAAAGCAGTCTCCTTTGTGAATACCTTCCGAAAGCATCCATTCATAGCCTCTGCCATTTCCTGGGATCCTCACTGCATACTCCATTTACTTCTAAACTTTCAATACTTTCTCTATTTTTGATGTTGTTGTTCACATGTCTGTAAAAAGCCTTGGTTGGTCTTTACATTTATCAATTATATCCTTTTCTTGTTTCTTTCTTTCTTCTCTTCTAATCAACACATATTCATTTCTTGCTCTTTTGTAACTTTCCCACTGCTTAATCCGTCTTTTCCTTCTCCACCTCTTCCATGCATCCTCTTTTCTTGTTCTAGCCTTTTCACATCTATCGTTAAACCAGTCCTGCTTTCCAACTTCTCTATGTTGTCTTATTGTTACAAATTTTTTCTCACCTTCTTTGTATATTTTTATAAATTCCTTCCACTTTTTGTGTGTCTGTGTGTGTGTGTGTGTGTATTTACCTAATTGTATTTACCTAATTGTAACATACGGGAAAAGAGCTATGCTCATGTTGTCCCGTCTCCATATCTATTAATGTCCAGCTTTTTCTTAAAATCATGAATATTCCTTGCGTTGACCACTTCCACGTCTAAACTATTCCATGCTTCCACCCTTCTATGAGGAAGCTATATTTTTCACATCTCTCCTATAAGTGGCCATTTTAGTTTTTTCCCATGCCCTCTCGACATTCTTCCATTCCACATACACAGATCTTCCCTATCCATTTTTCCATGCCAATCATCACTCTGTATATTGCTATCAGGTCTCCCCTTTCTCTTCTGTTTTCCAGGGTTGGAAGTTGCATTTTTTCAGTCTGTCTTCATAAGTCAAATCTCTTAAGTCAGGCACCATTTTCGTTGCAGCCCTCTGTACTTTCTCTAGTTTCCTTATGTGTTTCTTTAAGTTCGAGCCCACTGTATTGTTGCATATTCAAGCCTCGGTCTTATCATTGCAGTAATTATTTTCTTCATCATTTCTTCATCTAAATATCTGACGCCACTCTTATGTTCCTCAATAAGTTCAATACTTCTCCAATTATTTTGTTTATATGTCTCTCTGGCGATAGGTCATTGGTAATTGTCACCCCAAGGTCTTTTTCTTCATGACTGGTTTTATGTCTTCATTTCCTATCTTGTACATACTCCTGATTCTTCTTTCACTCTTGCCAAACTCTATTTTCTTGCATTTTGTCGTGTTGAACTCCATTTGCCATGTACAGCTCCATTTCCATATTCTGTCCAAGTCTTCCTGGAGTAGTTCGCAATCTTTGTCACATCTCACTTTTCTTAACAATTTTGCATCGTCTGCAAATAGGCTCACATAACTGGACACCCCATCCACCATGTCATTTATGTAGACCGCGAACATTACTGGTGCCAACACTGATCCCTGTGGAACTCCACTCTCCACCAATCCCCATTCTGATGGTCTGTCCTTAATTATTGTTCTCATTTCTCTTCCTACCAAAAGTCTTCCATCCATTTTAGTAAACTGCCATGCACTCCTCCTACCATTTCAAGTTTCCAGATCAGTCTCTGTGTGGTACCTTATCAAAGGCCTTTTTAAATCCAGATATATTCCATCAGCCCAACCATCTCTTTCCTGTATTACATCTATCACCCTCGAATAGTAACATATCAGGTTTGTCGTGCATGAACGCCCTTTTCTAAAACCAAATTGACACTCACAAAGTATGTCATTTTTCTCCAAGAAGTCTGTCCATCTATTCTTCACCACCCTCTCACACATCTTAGCTACCACACTTGTAAGTGACACTGGTCTATAGTTCAATGGGTCTCTCTTGTTACCTGATTTATAGATTGGGACAATGTTAGCTCTTTTCCAGTCTTGGGGCACTACACCTTCCCTTAATGAGGCATCAATTACTTCACAAACTTTTTCTGCCAATTGCTCCTGCATTCTCTTAAAATCCATCCTGATACCCCATCAGGTCCCACAGCTTTTCTCACTTCTAAACTCCCCATCATGTTCTTGATCTCCTCCACAGTTACTTGAAACTCCTTCATAATCCCTTTCTGTTCCATTACCAGTGGTTTGTCAAAAGCAGTCTCCTTTGTGAATACCTTCCGAAAGCATCCATTCATAGCCTCTGCCATTTCCTGGGATCTTCACTGCATACTCCATTTACTTCTAAACTTTCAATACTTTCTCTATTTTTGATGTTGTTGTTCACATGTCTGTAAAAAGCCTTGGTTGGTCTTTACATTTATCAATTATATCCTTTTCTTGTTTCTTTCTTTCTTCTCTTCTAATCAACACATATTCATTTCTTGCTCTTTTGTAACTTTCCCACTGCTTAATCCGTCTTTTCCTTCTCCACCTCTTCCATGCATCCTCTTTTCTTGTTCTAGCCTTTTCACATCTATCGTTAAACCAGTCCTGCTTTCCAACTTCTCTATGTTGTCTTATTGGTACAAATTTTTCTCACCTTCTTTGTATATTTTTATAAATTCCTTCCACTTTTCATTTGCTCCTTAGCACTCTTGAATTTCATCCAATTTGTCTCTTGAAAGAATTTCTTTAGGTTTCCAAAATCTGTCTTGGCATAATTCCATCTTCCCACTTTATATTCTTCATTTCTTCTAGATTTCTCTTCGTCTATCACCTTGAACTCCAAAACTGCATGATCACTCTTTGCTAAAGGGCACTCCACCCTCATCTCCTCAATGACCATTGGCTCTGTACTAAAGACCAAGTCCAGTCTTGACGATGCTCCCTCTCCTCCAAACCTAGTATCTTCTTTGACCCACTGAGTTAACACATTTTCCATTGCCAGTGTCAATAGTGTATTTCCCCATGTTGTCTCTGATCCTTCCATTGACCAGTCCTCCCAACACACCTCTTTACAATTAAAATCTCCCATCATTATAGTTCGTTCACAGCCACCCAACATTTCTTCCAGACATGTTCCTGTATCACTTATCATTTCTTCATATTCCTGTACTGACCATGCATTTGTCTTAGGTGGTACGTACACCACTATGTAGTGCCTCTTTTTCCTTCATTAGTTTCTGCTCTGATCTTTAGCACTTCTGCCTTTCCCATACCTTTTTCACTTGATCCACCTTTATATCTTTTTAACCAGCAACATCACTCCTCCTCCCATCTTACCTACTCTATTTCTTTTCCAAACATTATATTTCCTTCTCCAACCATCATCAGGTCTTCTCCCTCTCTCAGTTTTGTTTCAGTAAGACCCACAATATCTGGGTTCTTGTCCTCAAGTAATCGTTGAGTTCTAAAATCCCGATATCACTCCATTTATGTTGGAATACATTACATTTCGCTCATATGTAAGTTTCTTTAGTCCTTTCTTGCTGTACTTTTCTGGGTTATGAACCACTTCCTCAGTCTCATATCCAAGATTCTCCAGAAAAACTCTTTCTTCTCCTCTTCTGTCCTCTCTTCATTTTTTTCAAAGCCTCCTTTCTCAACTCATTTAACATTTCTCTTTCCTTTTCACCGAGATCTCTTCTCAACCAAATCTTCCTTGTTGTTTCCTGCTGGGCTAGCCTCCATGACTTCTCCACCAATTCATCTACATCCTTTTGTGACTTAAGTTTGATTCTTATTGGCCTCATACCTTCTCTTGTGAACTTTCCAATTCTATGGAAGTCCTCTATTTCTTGTACTAGGTCTTTTCCCTCCTCCTGCACCACATTAATGATATTATTTATCACCTTTTTTATGTTTCTCTCTCTCTCCATTTTACTCGGTGTCTTATCCTCCTCCACACCAAATATCACCACACATCTCTTTTTGTCTACAGTTTCCCTCACCAATGTCTCATTTGACTTAATAATCTTCACCACTTTCTCAGCTATCTTCTCTTCTATGATCTGTTGATCTATAATTTCACCAAGGCCCAAAGTTTTCTCCCCAGACTCTTTGATTTCCTTTTCCAGACTTGCAACTTTGTAATTTACCTCCTTTCTTTCCACTTCCTGACTTTTTTTCCATTCAGCCTGCTTCTCCATCACTTTTCCTAGAGATTCTCCACATTTTTCGCAATTCACTTTAATTAGCTTAACTTCCTCTTTCAGTGCTTCATTTTCCTTCTTCATATCGGCACAGTCTTTCTTTACATTGTCATAACTCGTTTCCAGGCCCCATACTTTTCAAACAGTTTTCAATTTTACCTTCTAACTCCAGAATTTGTGTGTGTGTGTGTGTGTGTGTGTGTAATTTTTTCACCTCGATCGTCTGCTGGTCACCCAGCCATTCTTCCCATTACACGAGCTCAGAGCTCATAGACCGATCTTTACTGAGACCACAACACACTCCACACACCGGAAAGCGAGGCCACAATCAGTTACATCCCACCTATTTTACTGCTAGGTGAACAGGGCTACACATTAAGAGGCTTGATTTGTCGCTGCCTCATTTGAACCCGGAACCTGTGTGTGTGTGTGTAACCACTACACTATGTGGTGTATTTACCTAGTTGTAGTTTTACAGGGCATGGGCTTTATGCTCGTGTGGCCTCATCTCCATATCTACTCTTATCCAATCTTACTTTAAAAGTATGCACACTCGTTGCAGACACTACTTCTTCATTTAAACTGTTCCACGTCTCAATACATCTTTGCGGGAAACTATATTTTTTTAACATCTCTCAGACATCTTCCTTTTCTCAGCTTTTTACTATGCGATCTTGTGCTTTGAATGCCATATTCTACTCTCAGGATCAGTTTCTCATTATCCACTTGGTCCATTCCGTTGATCAATTTATAAACTTGTATCAGATCTAATCTCTCCCTTCTTTGTTCCAGGGTTGGTAGATCCATAGCCTTTAGTTTCTCCTCATATGTCATCCCTTCATATTCTGGAACCATTCTTGTAGCCATTTTTTGTAGTCTTTCCGACTTCCTTGTGTGTTTCTTTTTATGATGGGTCCACACTACTCCTGCATATTCCAATCTGGGTCTTATTATAGTACTTATCAATTTCTTTATCATTTCTTTGTCTATGTAGTGAAATGCTACTCCAATATTCATCAGCAAATTATATGTTTCTCTAAAAATTCTATCAGTATGGCTTACCAGTTGATTGTTTTCTTCCATCGTCACTCTCAAGTCTTTTTCCTTTTTTACTTTCTCCAGTTCTACTCCATCTCCCATCTTATAGATTCCCACGGGTCGTCTTTCACTCTTTCTCATTTCCATGACATAGCTTTTGTTCACATTGAATTCCATTTCCCACTTTTTACTCCATTCGCAGATCTTATTTAGGTGTTCTTGCAGTATTTCACAATTCTCTTTTTGATTTATAACTGCACAGTTTAGTATGATCTGCTAACAGATTTATGTAGCTGTTCACTCCTTCTGGCATGTCGTTAATATAAATGAGGAAAAGTATTGGTGCCAATAATGACCCCTGTGGTACTCCACTTTCTACTGCTCTCTTCTTGGACTTCATATCTTTAATTACCGTCCTTATTGCTCTCCTCCTCAAATAATTTACTATCCATCTCAATGTGCTTCCTTTTAAGCCACCCTTCTCCTCTAACTTCCATAGTAATCTTGCATATGGCACTTTATCAAACAAATTTTTTAAATCCAAATAAATACAGTCTTGTACTCTATCAATTATTCTAGAATAGAAACTCAATAAATTAGTTACACAAGACCGTCTTTTTCTAAAACCAAATTGGCTATTTCATATTAATTTGTTGTCTTCAAGGAACTCAGTCCATTGTTTTTTTATTATTCTTTCACACATCTTGCATATTACACTAGTTAGTGATACTGGTCTATAATTTAAAGGTTCTTCCTTCCTTCCGCTCTTATATATGGGAACCACCTCAGCTCTTTTCCATTCTACTGGTACTGTTCCATTTTCTATTGAGCATTTTATGATGTATATAGGACTTGCTAGTTCTTACCTAAATTCTTTCAGTATTCTGCCTTAGACTTCATCTGGTCCCATTGCCTTCTCTTCATCCAATTCTTTCATTAACTCTTTTATTTGAAGCTTGGTTACTTTAATCTCTTTCATATAGATTGTGTCTCTATTATTCTGTGGCCTTTCAAATTTGGATTCCTTAGTAAAGACCGCCAGGAATTTATTATTCAAAAGTTCTGCCATTCTTTTTGGGTCTTCCACCATCCCATTCTCTCCTTTTAACCTTTCTATTGTTTCTTTTTGCCTAATTTTTCCATTTATGAATCTGTAGAACAATTTTGGTTGCTCCTTACATTTTTCGACAATGTCCCTTTTCAAAGTTGTTTTCTTCTTCCTTCCTCACCTTAACATATTAATTTCTTGCTGCCTTGAAATTTTCCTTATTTACTGGATTTCTATTTCTCCTCCACCTTTTCCATGCTCCATCTCTTTTCTCCTTTGCCCTAGCACATCTTGCATTGAACCAATCTTTCTTTCCTTCTTCTTTAGGTCTATATTTAAGGACATATTCCCTGACTCCTGTTTTGTATATTTCCAAAAATAAGTTATACTTATCTTGCATCTCCTCCCAGTTTACGTTTTTAAAATAGTTCTTGAGACTCTCAATATCACACTTTTTGTAATTTAATTGGTCTCCTTTAAATGAATCCTCTCTATCTTCCTTTCCTTCTTCTATATCCATTTCTAATATTACATGGTCACTCTTTCCCAATGGGCACATATATCTTATATCATCATTCATTTGTATACCCCTTGTAAAACTAGGTCCAATCTCGCCGGCTCGTCGTTTCCTCTAAATCTTGTGCATTCCTTTACTCTCTGGTCCATCATATTGTCTATCATTAGGTTCAGGAATCTTTCTTCCCAGGCTTCTTCCCCCATACCACTTTCATAATTTTCCCAGTCCACTTCTTTACACTTGAAATCTCCTACTAATATAACTTTTCTCATTTCTTTAACAATTCTCGTTAGACTCCTTATTGTGTCATCTATCATGTCTTTATATTCTTGATTGGTCCATGAATTTGTTTTTGTTGGCACATATGTTACAATGATTGTTAACTCTTTTTTATTAATATGCATCTTAATATACAATACTTCTGCTTTTCCTTCCCCACATTCCATTTCATTTATCACTATCTCATTCCTTAACATTACCATGACTCCTCCTCCTCCTTTACCCCTTCTGTCTCTTCTCCATACATTGTACCTATTATTCAAGTTTATTTTGATTGCCTCATTTAATTTTGTTTCAGCCAGGCATACAATATCTGGATTTTCTTTCTTTATATAATCTCTTAATTCTAATTTACTTGATAAAACCCCGTCTATGTTCGTATACATCATTTTTAGTCTCTTGCCTTTATCATTCTTAGTTAAACTTGTTCCACTTTTTTCTCTTCCTTCTCGTTTATATACCATTTCCTTATCCTGTCTCCTAGAATTCTCCAAAAAAATGCCTCCTTCTCCTCTTCTGACCTTTCATTATTCTTTTCCCTTACTGCTGCTGCCAGTTCATTGTATCTCTTCCTTTCTTCCTCATTTCTATTTTTCTTTATATAGATATCCTTGCAGCCTTCTGTTTCTCTAAGTTTTGTTGTTCTATATAATATTTCTTCTGTTGCTGCTTGTGATTTTAGTAGTATTTTAATTGGTCTTGTTTTTCCTTCTTGATATGGTCCCATTCTGTTTATTTCTTCTACTTCCTCTTCCAAGTTCTACCTATCTTCGTCGTTTAGATTTTTTAGGTGGTCTTTGACTGATTTTATTTCTTTTTCTTTTCTTCGTCTATATTTTATATATTTTTTCTTTTATTCCAAATACGACTACACTCTTGTTTTTTTTCTGCAATTTCTCTAACTAGATTTTTTTTTGTCTTGAGGACTCCTACCATTTTGTTTGTCATATTTTCTTCTTTTTCTTTTAGTTGTTCTTGAATCACCTCTTGAAAAGCAGCCTTATCTTTCTTATCTTGGACTCTCCATGCCTGTACTTCTTTTTTAATCACGTTCTGTACTCTTTCCTCTTCCTTGTTTACTAGATCTTTCAGCTTCTCTTTTTCTTTCTCAGCTTTACCGAGTCCTTCTTCCATCTGCTTTTTGTAGTTAGCTACTTCCTTTTTTTAGTTCTTCGTTTTCCGCTCTTAGCCTAGCTTCATTTTCTTCCACTTTTTTTATCCTTTCTCTCAGTTTTATAAACTCTTTTTCCTGTTCTTCATTCTCTTTCATTTCCATACTCTCCTTTATCAATAATTTATCTAGTTTACGTTCAATAGTCAACACTCTCTTAAGAAGTGAAGTATTCACTGTATCAAAACCTTCGAATGCGCTCTCTCCCTCACCAACATAGTCATCATCAGCTTTCATTCTTTCCCTAGTCTGATATCTACATTTTGATGGAATCTCTTCTTTACTCATGATTCTTTAATAATTGATTTCATGAAAAACAAGTCCACACTACTTGCCCAGCCCACTGTAAATACTGTGCAATAGGTAGTGATGATCAGTTGATTGTCGGAACGGCACCAGTGCGTCTTTCCTCGACCGCTTCTGCTATGTATTTACCTAGTTGTAGTTTTACAGGGCCTGGGCTTTATGCTCGTGTGGTCCCGTCTCCATATCTACACTTATCCAATTTTTCTTTAAAACTATGTACACTCTTTGCTGATACCACTTCCTCACTCAAACTGTTCCAAGTCTCAACACATCTTTGCGGGAAACTAAAGTTTTTAACATCTCTCAAACATCGTCCATTCCTTAGTTTCTTACTATGCGATCTTGTGCTTCTAAAGTCATATTCTTCTCTCAGGATCAGTTTCTCATTATCCACTTCATCCATTCCGTTAATCAATTTATAAACTTGTATCAGATCCCCTCTCTCTCTTCTCTGCTCCAAGGTTGGTAGATCCATTGCCTTTAGTCTCTCCTCATATGCCATCCCTTTAAATTTTGGAACCATTCTTGTAGCCATTTTTGTAGTCTCTCTAATTTTCTTATGTGTTTCTTTTTGGGAGTCCACACAACTCCTGCATATTCCAATCTAGGTCTTATTTTAGTACTTATCAATTTCTTCATCATTTCCTTGTCCATATAGTGAAATGCTACTCCAATATTCCTTAGCAAATTATACGTCTCTCTGAAAATTCTATCAATATGGCTTACCGGTTGATTATTTTCTTCCATTGTCACTCCCAAGTCCTTTTCCTTTTTACTTTTTCTAGTTCTACTCCATCTCCCATCTTATAGATTCCCACTGGTCGTCTTTCACTTTTCCCATTTCCATGACATGGCTTTTGTCCACATTGAATTCCATCTCCCATTTTTGCTCCATTTCCAGATCTTGTTTAAGTCTTCCTGTAGTATTTCACAATCCTCTTTTGTTTAATGACTCTGCACAGTTTCGCATCGTCCGCAAACAGATTTATGTAGCTGTTCACTCCTCTGGCATGTCATTTATATATACGAGAAAAAGTATTGGTGCCAATACTGACCCTGTGGCACTCCGCTGTCTACTGTTCTCCACTTGGACTTCATATCTTTAACTATCGTCCTTATTTCTCTCCCTTAAGTAATTCTTCATCCATCTCAATGTGCTTCCTTTTAAGCCACCCTTCTCCTCTAACTTCCATAGTAATCTTTCATGTGGCACTTTATCAAAAGCCTTTTTTAGATCTAAATAAATACAGTCAACCCATCCCTCTCTCTCTTGTACTTTATCAACTATTCTAGAGTAGAAACTCAATAAATTTGTCATACATGACCGACCTTTTCTAAAACCAAATTGGCTATTTGATAATATTTTGTTGTCTTCAAGAAACTCGATCCATTGCTTCTTTATTACTTTTCACACATCTTGCATATTACACTAGTTAGTGATACCGGTCTGTAATTTAAAGGTTCTTCCTTCCTTCCGCTCTTATATATGGGAACCACCTCAGCTCTTTTCCACTCCACTGGCACTGTTCCATTTTCTATTGAGCATTTTATGATGTTGTATATTGGACTTGCTAGTTCTTCCCTACATTCTTTCAGTATTCTGCCTGAGACTTCATCCAGTCCCATTGCCTTTTCCTCATCCAATTCCGTCATCAACTTTTTATTTCAAGCTTGGTTACTTTAATCTCTTTCATATAGACAGTCTCTCTATTACCCTGTGGTCTTTCAAATTTGGATTCCTTAGTAAAGACCTCATGAAATTTACTATTTAACAGTTCTGCCATACTTTTGGGTCTTCCACCATTCCGTTTCTCCTTTTAACCTTTCTATTGTTTCTTTTTGTCTTATTTTTCCATTTATGAATCTGTAGAACAATTTTGGTTGTTCCTTACATTTTTGACAATGTCCTTTTCATAGTTCTTTTCTTCTTCCTTTCTCACCTTAGCATATTCATTTCTTGCTGTTTTGAAGTTTTCCTTATTTTCTGGATTTCTGTTTCTTCTCCACCTTTTCCATGCTCCATCTCGTTTCTCCTTTGCCCTAGCACATCTTGCATTAAACCAATCTTTCTTTCCTTCTTCTTTAGGTCTATATTTGAACATATTCCCTGACCCCAGTTTTGTATATTTCCAAAAATAAGTTATATTTTCTTGAACCGTTAATGAGTTTTCCATCTCCTCCCAGTTTACGTTTTAAAATAGTTCTTGAGATTCTCAATATCAGCCTTTCTGTAATTTAATCGGTCTCCTTTGTATGATTCATCTCTATCTTCCTTTCCTTCTTCTATATCCATTTCTAATATTACATGGTCACTCTTTCCCAATGGGCACTTGTATCTTATATCATCGTTAATTGGTATATCCCTTGTAAAAACTAGGTCTAATCTTGCCGGCTCATCGTTTCCTCTGAATCTTGTGTTTTCCTTTACTCTTTGGACCATCAAATTATCTATCATTAGGTTCAGGAATCTATCTCCCCAGGCATCTTCCCCCATACCACTTTCATAATTTTCCCAGTCTACCTCCTTACAGTTGAAATCTACCAATATCACTTTTCTCCTTTCCTTAATGATTCTTGTAAGACTCCTTATTGTGTCATCTATCATGTCTCTATATTCTTGGTTAGTCCATGAGTTTGTTTTGGTGGCACATATGTTCCAATGATTGTTAACTCCTTTTTGTTAATATGCATCTTAACATACAGTATTTCTGATTTTCCTTCCCCAAACTCCACTTGATTTACCACTATCTCCTTCCTTAACATCATCATGACTCCTCCTCCTCCTTTACCCACTCTGTCTCTCCTCCATATATTATACCTTTTATCTATGTCTATTTTATTGCCTCATTTAACTTTGTTTCCACCAGGCATACAATATCTGGTTCTTCTTTCTTTATGTAATCTCTTAATTCTAATTTACTAGATAAAATCACATCTATGTTTGTATACATCAT
Organism: Portunus trituberculatus; assembly: GCF_017591435.1. Taxonomy (NCBI): domain Eukaryota; kingdom Metazoa; phylum Arthropoda; class Malacostraca; order Decapoda; family Portunidae; genus Portunus; species Portunus trituberculatus. The sequence continues at coordinate 25,339,281 of NC_059285.1, forward strand.
TTTAATCTCTTGTTCTTATCATTTTAGTTAAACTTGCTCCATTTTTTCTCTTCTTTCTCTTTTATATACCATTTCCTTATCCTGTCTCCTATAATTCTCCAAAAATGCCTTCTTCTCCTCCTCTGACCTTTCATTATTTTTTCTCTTGCTTCTGCCACCAGTTCATTGTGTCTCTTCTTTCCTCCTCTTTTCTATTTTTCTTTATATATATATATATATATATATATATATATATATATATATATATATATATATATATATATATATCTTTGCAACCTTCTGTTTCTCTGAGTTTCGTTTTTCTATATAGTACTTCTTCTGCTGCTGCTTGTGATTTTAGTAATATCTTAATTGGTCTCACAGTTCCTTCTTAATATGGTCCCATTCTATGGATTTCTTCTACTTCCTCTTCTAAGTTCTGTCTATCCTTGTCATTCAGATGTTTTAGTAGGTCTTTTACTGATTTCATTTCGTCTTTTTCCCTTCTTGGTCTATATTTAACATTTTTTTCTTTCAGTCCAAAAATAATTACACTTCTTTTTTTCCGCAATTTCTCTTACTAAATTTTCTTTTTTCTTGGGGACTCCTATCATTTTGCTTGTCATATTTTCATCTCTTTCTTTTAACTGTTCTTGAAATACTTCTTGAAATAATTCCTTGTCTTTCTTATCTTGGATTCTCCATGCCTGTACTTCTTTTTTAATCACATCTTGTACTCTTTCTTCTTCCTTGTTAACTAGATCTTTTAGCTTCTGTTTTTCTTTCTCGGCTTTACCGAGTTCTTCTTCCATCAATTTCTTGTAGTTCGCTATTTGGACTTTTAATTCTTCATTTTCGGTTCTTAGCCTAGTTTCGTTTTCTTCCACTCTTTTTATCCTTTCTTTCAATTTCTGGAGCTCTTTATCCTGTTCTTCATTCTCTTTCATTCCCATACTCTCCTTTATCAATTTATCTAATTTACGTTCGATAGTCAAGACTCTATCAAATAGTGAAGTTTGCGCCAGTATCAAAGCCTTCAAATTCTCTTTCTCCCTCACCAACATTGTCATCATCAGCTTTCATTCTTTCCCTTGTCACATACCTGCATTTAGATGGAATATCTTTCTCACTCATTATTATTTAACACTGTATTTATGAAAAAAAAAATGAGTCCACACTTTTCGCCCAGGCCACTGTAAACCCAAACAAAGGTAGTGAAGATCAGCTGATTCTCGGGAGCGACGGTATTGCATCCTTCCTCTACCGCGTCTCGTCTGTGTGTGTTGTGTGTGTGTGTGTGTGTGTGTGTGTGTGTGTGTGTGTGTGTGTGTGTATTTACCTAGTTGTATTTACCTAGTTGTAGTTTTACAGGGCCTGGGCTTTATGCTCGTGTGTCCCCGTCTCTATATCTACACTTATCCAATCTTACTTTAAAAGTATGCACACTCGTTGCAGACACTACTTCTTCATTTAAACTGTTGTGTGTGTGTGTGTTTCACTGTTTGATCTGCTGCAGTCTCTGACGAGACAGCCAGATTTACCCTACGGAACGAGCTCAGAGCTCATTATTTCCGATCTTCGGATAGGCCTGAGACCAGGCACACACCACACAGCGGGACAACAGGGTCACAACTCCTTGATTTACATCCCGTACCTACTCACTGCTAGGTGAACAAGGGCTACTACACGTGAAAGGAGACACACCCAAATATCTCCACCCGGACGGGGAATCGAACCCTGGTCCTCTGGCTTGTGAAGCCAGCGCTCTAACCACTGAGCTACCGGGTGTGTGTGTGTATTTACCTTGTTGTATTTACCTAGTTGTAGTTTTACAGGGCCTGGGCTTTATGCTCGTGTGGTCCCGTCTCCATATCTACACTTACCCAATCTTACTTTAAAAGTGTGCACACTCGTTGCAGACACTACTTCTTCATCTAAACTGTTCCACGTCTCAATACATCTCTGCGGGAAACTATATTTTTTAATATCTCTCAGACATCTTCCCTTTCTCAGCTTTTTACTATGCGATCTTTTGCTTCAGATGTCATATTTTTCTCTCAGGATCAGTTTCTCATTATCCACTTGGTCCATTCCGTTGATCAATTTATAGACTTGTATCAGGTCTCTCTCTTCCTTCTTTGTTCCAAGGTTGGTAGATCCATAGCCTTTAGTCTCTCCTCATATGTCATCCCTTAAAGTTCTGGGACCATTCTTGTAGCCATTTTTTGTAGCCTTTCCAATTTCCTTATGTGTTTCTTTTTATGAGGGGTCCACACTACTCCTGCATATTCCAATCTGGGTCTTATTATAGTACTTATCAATTTCTTCATCATTTCTTTGTCCATGTAGTGAAATGCTACTCCAATATTCCTTAGCAAATTATATGTTTCTCTAAAAATTCTATCAATATGGCTTTCTGGTTGATTGTTTTCTTCCATCGTCACTCCTAAGTCCTTTTCCTTTTTGACTTTCTCCAGTTCTATTCCATATCCCATCTTATAGATTCCCACAGGTCATCTTTCAGTCTTTCCCATTTCCATGACATGGCTTTTGTTCAAATTGAATTCCATTTCCCACTTCTTACTCCATTCCCAGATCTTATTTAGGTCTTCTTGCAGTATTTCACAATCCTCCTTTTGCTTTATAACTCTGCACAGTTTCGTATCATCCGCAAACAAATTTATGTAGCTGTTCACTCCTTCTGGCATGTCGTTAATATAAATGAGGAAAAGTAATGGTGCCAATACTGACCCCTGTAGCACTCCGCTTTCTACTGCTCTCCACTTTGACTTCATATCTTTAACTACCGTCCTTATTTCTCTCCCCCTCAAATAATTTTCTATCCATCTCAATGTACTTCCTTTTAAGCCACCCTTCTCCTCTAACTTCCACAGTAATCTTGCGTGTGGCACTTTGTCAAACGCCTTTTTTAAATCCAAATAGATGCAGTCAACCCATCCCTCTCTCTCTTGTACTCTATCAACTATTCTAGAATAGAAACTCAATAAATTAGTTACACAAGACCGTCCTTTTCTAAAACCAAATTGGCTATTTGATATTAATTTGTTGTCTTCAAGGAACTCCATCCATTGTTTCTTTATTATTCTTTCACACATCTTGCATATTACACTAGTTAGTGATACCGGTCTGTAATTTAAAGGTTCTTCTTTCCTTCCGCTCTTATATATGGGAACCACCTCAGCTCTTTTTCATTCTACTGGCACTGTTCTATTTTCTATTGAGCATTTTATGATGATGTATATAGGACTTGCTAGTTCTTACCTACATTCTTTCAGTATTCTGTCTGAGACTTCATCCGGTCCCATTGCCTTCTTTTCATCCAGTTCCTTCATTAACTCTTTTATTTCAAGCTTGGTTACTTTAATCTCTTTCATATAGATTGTCTCTCTATTATCCTGTGGCCTCTCAAATTTGGATTCTTTAGTAAAGACCTCCTGGAATTTTTTATTTAATAGTTCTGCCATACTTTTTGGGTCTTTCACCATCCCATTCTCTCCTTTTAACCTTTCTATTGTTTCTTTTTGCCTAATTTTTCCATTTATGAATCTGTAGAACAATTTTGGTTGCTCCTTACATTTTTCGACAATATCTTTTTCGAAGTTCTTTTCCTCTTCCTTCCTCACCTTAACATATTCATTTCTCGCTGCCTTGAAGTTTTCCTTATTTGTTGGATTCCTATTTCTCCTCCACCTTTTCCATGCTCCATCTCTTTTCTTCTTTGCCCTAGCACACCTTGCATTAAACCAATCTTTCTTTCCTTCTTCTTTTGGTCTATATATTGGGACATATTCTCTGACTCCTGTTTTGTATATTTTCAAAAATAAGTTATATTTGTCTTGCATTGTCTCTGAGTTTTCCATCTCCTCCCAGTCTACATTTTTAAAATAGTTCTTGAGATTCTCAATATCAGCCTTTCTGCAATTTAATCGGTCTCCTTTGTATGAATCGTCTCTATCTTCCTTTCCCTCTTCTATATCTATTTCTAATATTGCATGGTCACTCTTTCCCAATGGGCACTTATATCTTATATCGTCATTCATTTGTATACCCCTTGTAAAAACTAGGTCCAATCTCGCCATCTCGTCGTTTCCCTTGAATCTTGTGCATTCCTTTACTCTCTGCTCTATCATATTGTCTATCATTAGGTTCAAGAATCTTTCTCCCCAGGCTTCTTCCCCCATACCGTTTTCATAATTTTCCCAGTCCATTTCTTTACATATGAAATCTCCTACTAATATCACTTTTCTCCTTTCTTTAACAATTCTCATTAGACTCCTTATTGTGTCATCTATCATGTCTTTATATTCTTGATTGGTCCATGAATTTGTTTTTAGTGGCACATATGTTACAATGATTGTTATCTCTTTTTTATTAATATGCATCTTAATATACAATACTTCTGCTTTTCCTTCCCCACATTCCATTTCATTTATCGCTATCTCTTTCCTTAACATAATCATGACTCCTCCTCCTCCTTTACCCACTCTGTCTCTTCTCCATACATTATACCTATTGTCCAAGTCTATTTTGATTGCCTTATTTAGTTTTGTTTTAGCCAGACATACAATATCTGGATTTTCTTTCCTTATGTAATCTCTTAATTCTAATTTACTTGATAAAACTCCGTCTATGTTCGTATATATCATTTTTAGTCTTTTGCCGTTATCATTTTTAGTTAAACTTGTTCCACTTTTTTCTCTTCCTTCTGGTTTATATACCATTTTCTTATCCTGTCTCCTAGAATTCTCCAAAAAAATGCCTTCTTCTCCTCTTCTGACCTTTTATTATTCTTTTCCCTTACTGCTGCTGCCAGTTCATTGTATCTCTTCCTTTCTTCCTCATTTCTATTTTTCTTTATATAGATATCCTTGCAGCCTTCTGTTTCTCTAAGTTTTGTTGTTCTATATAATATTTCTTCTGTTGCTGCTTGTGATTTTAGTAGTATTTTAATTGGTCTCGTTTTTCCTTGTTGATATAGTCCCATTCTGTTTATTTCTTCTACTTCCTCTTCCAAGTTCTGCCTATCTTCATCGTTTAGATTCTTCAGTAGGTCTTTGACTGATTTCATTTATTCTTTTTCTCTTTTTGGTCTATATTTTATATTTTTTCTTTTATTCCAAATACGACTACACTCTTCTTTTTTTCTGCAATTTCTCTAACTAAATTTTCTTTTGTCTTGAGAACTCCTATCATTTTGCTTGTCATATTTTCTTCTTTTTCTTTAAGTTGTTCTTGAATCACTTCCTGAAAATCAGCCTTATCTTTTTTATCTTGGACTCGCCATGCTTGTACTTCTTTTTTAATCACGTTCTGTACTCTTTCCTCTTCCTTGTTTACTAGATCTTTCAGCTTCTCTTTTTCTTTCTCGGCTTTACCGAGTCCTTCTTCCATCTGCTTCTTGTAGTTAGCTACTTGCTCTTTTAGTTCTTCGTTTTCTGCTCTTACCCTAGCTTAATTTTCTTCCACCTTTTTTATCCTTTCTCTCAGTTTTATAAACTCTTTATCCTGGTCTTCATTCTCTTTCATTTCCATCTTCTCCTTTATCAGTTTATCTATTTTATATTCAATAATTGACACTCTTTTTAATAGTGAAGTAGTCGTTGTATCGAAACCTTCGAATACACGCTCACCCACATCAGCATAGTCATCATCAGCTTTCCCACCTTCTCCAATCTCACATCTGCATTTTGATGGTATCTCTTTTTCGCTCATACTTCCTTAATAATTGATTACATGAAGAAAAAATGAGACCACACTACCTGCCCAGGCCACTGTAAAAACTGTACAACTGGTATGTAGTGAAGATCAGCTGCTTGTCGGAACGGCGCCAGTGCGTCCTTCCGCTACCGTGTCTCGTGTATTTACCTAGTTGTATTTACCTAGTTGTAGTTTTACAGGGCCTGGGCTTTATGCTCGTGTGGCCCCGTCTCCATATCTACACTTATCCAATCTTACTTTAAAAGTGTGCACACTCGTTGCAGACACTACTTCTTCATCTAAACTGTTCTACGTCTCAATACATCTCTGCGGGAAACTATATTTTTTTATATCTCTCAGACATCTTCCCTTTCTCAGCTTTTTACTATGCGATCTTGTGCTTCGGGTGTCATATTCTTCTCTCAGGATCAGTTTCTCATTTTCCACTTGGTCCATTCCGTTGATCAATTTATAGACTTGTATCAGGTCTCCTCTCTCCCTTCTTTGTTCCAAGGTTGGTAGATCCATAGCCTTTAGTCTCTCCTCATATGTCATCCCTTCAAGTTCTGGGACCATTCTTGTAGCCATTTTTTGTAGCCTCTCCAATTTTCTTATGTTTTTCTTTTTATGAGGGGTCCACACTACTCCTGCATATTCCAATCTGGGTCTTATTATAGTATTTATCAATTTCTTCATCATTTCTTTGTCCATGTAGTGAAATGTTACTCCAATATTTCTTAGCAAATTATATGTTTCTCTAAAAAATTCTATCAATATGGCTTACTGGTTGATTGTTTTCTTCCATCGTCACTCCTAAGTCCTTTTCCTTTTTGACTTTCTCCAGTTCTACTCCATCTCCCATCTTATAGATTCCCACAGGTCGTCTTTCACTCTTTCCCATTTCCATGACATGGCTTTTGTTCACATTGAATTCCATTTCCCACTTCTTACTCCATTCCCAGATCTTATTTAGGTCTTCTTGCAGTATTTCACAATCCTCCTTTTGCTTTATAACTGCTCTTCTGAACTTGCTAACTGCATGCCTTCCCCCCTCCTGCGGCCTCGCTGCACAAGACTCTCTACTTCTTCTCATCCCTATTCTGTCCATCTTCCTAATGCAAGAGTTAACCAGTATCTTCACTCCTTCATTCCCTACACTGGTAAACTCTGGAACTCTCTACCTGTGTCTGTATTTCCACCTGCCTATGACTTAAACTCTTTCAAAAGAGGAGTGTCAAGACACCTCTTACGTTAACTGGACCCTCCTTTTAGATTTTTCTGTTTTTTCTCTTTCTACTTTTCTTTTAACAGGGCCTGGCAACCAGCGGGATTTTTTTTTTTCCAACACTGTGTTTGCCCTTGGCCAGTGCCCTTGTAATGTAAAAAAAAAAAAAAAAAAAGTTTCGTATCATCCGCAAACAAATTTATGTAGCTGTTCACTCCTTCTGGCATGTCGTTAATATAAATGAGGAAAAGTACTGGTGCCAATACTGACCCCTGTGGCACTCCGCTTTCTACTGCTCTCCACTTGGAATTCATATCTTTAACTACCGTCCTTATTTTTCTCCCCTTCAAATAATTGTCTATCCATCTCAATGTGCTTCCTTTTAAGCCACCCTTCTCCTCTAACTTCCACAGTAATCTTGCGTGTGGCACTTTGTCAAACGCCTTTTTTAAATCCAAATAGATGCAGTCAACCCATCCCTCTCTCTCTTGTACTCTATCAACTATTCTAGAATAGAAACTCAATAAATTAGTGTGTGTGTGTATTTACCTAGTTGTATTTACTTAGTTGTAGTTTTACAGGGCCTGGGCTTTATGCTCGTGTGGCCCCGTCTCCATATCTACACTTATCCAATCTTACTTTAAAAGTATGCACACTCGTTGCAGACACTACTTCTTCATTTAAATTGTTCCACGTCTCGATACATCTTTGCGGGAAACTATATTTTTTAACATCTCTCAGACATCTTCCTTTTCTCAGCTTTTTACTATGCGATCTTGTGCTTCGAATGTCATATTCTTCTCTCAGGATCAGTTTTTCATTATCCACTTGGTCCATTCTGTTGATCAATTTAAAAATTTGTATCAGGTCTCCTCTCTCCCTTCTTTGTTCCAGGGTTGGTATATCCATAGCCATTAGTCTCTCCTCATATGTCATCCCTTCAAATTCTGGAACTATTCTTGTAGCCATTTTTTGTAGTCTCTCCAATTTCCTTATGTGTGTGTGTGTGTGTGTGTGTGTGTGTGTGTATTCACCTAGTTGTATTCACCTAGTTGTAATTTTACAGGGCCTGGGTATCATACTCGTGTAGCCCCATTGTGGTAGTTGTCCTTAAGCAGGGGTAGCATGGATACACCTGAGTCCATTATGAACGTGTATTTAATAGTATCACAAGACACAACAGGTATAGCTGAGCAAACAAGAGGTTGAGGCGTACGTGTCGCCTGAGGTGGCGGCCGAGCGAGAACTGAGGTCAGAAAGAGGTCAGAAAGACATGACGTCACTTCAAGCCAGCCAAACTGATTCTATAAATAGAATGTTTTACAGAAAACAGAGCACAGGCAGTACATAAAGGACATACTAACATATGGCTCGGGCACGCACAACAGTGCGACCCTGCACTGAAGTAATGATCATGAGAGAGAAAAAAAATAAACACTATAAAATAAGAGTTCATCTCAAAAAAACAAAAAACAAAATGAGGTCAACACTGGAATGTTCATTTTTCTCAAAAACATGGTCATATCAGTAATTGTCATCTGATCACTTTCAAAAATATTAATTTACTAATTTTCATTACATCACTCATAAGAATATTAATTCTTTTAATTAATTTTCAAATTTTTATATTATCAGTCACAAAAATATTATTTTCACTAATTTTCAAGTTTTCACTTCATTAATTTTCATTACATGACAAACAAAAATATGAGTTCTTTTTATAAGGTTTGTAATCACTGATCACTAAATAGAATTTGTAAGAACATACAACATGGCACATAGTAAGTTCTCAAGGCGTCCCCCGGAAACATTACACAGTGGAAAGAAGTACATATATATATATATATATATATATATATATATATATATATATATATATATATATATATATATATATCAGCTGCTGATAAATATGGAATCATCAAAAAAAAAATATATATTACCATGTAAGCATGCACTTTATCAAAAAATTTTTTTACATGTAATCATGAGCTTCATCGACATATACGAGTAATCATCATATAACAAAGAAAATCATCATGGTACATAAAAGAAATCATCATGGTACATAAAAGAAATCACACAAAAATTATCTATAAGGAGTTCGCTCTGGAATGCAGGTTGTACGAGGACGAAGAAGGTAAGGAAGTAGATGAAGACACAGAGCTAGATGAGACAGGTGGAAGAGGTAAGGGTGAAGGCATAGCAACACAAACATCACTCTTTTTAAGTTTGTCTGCATGGACAACTTCTGACGTCTGAGCAGAAGGATAAAAAAATTTAAATTTATTTCCTGTTAATTTTTCTTGGATTAAAAAGAGACCTGAAAATTTAGTGTTTAATTTTGACTGTCGTTCAGGTGCAGATTTAAATACTACATCATTAATGTCAAAGGGGACAGGAGTAGCTTTTGCATGTTGACGTTGAGTCATTTGAGTACGTGACAACTGGAGTGTACTACGCACTTTATCATGAATAATTTGCATAGCTCGTGCTTGGTTTTGAACATAGTCATCAACAGAATATACTGGAATACGCGGTTGCTCTAACATGTCAAAGGGGAAACGTTTGTCATGTCCAAATACAATAGAATGTGGAGTTTTACCAGTAGATGAATTGATAGTGGCATTTATACAAGCATTCACATGAGGGAGCCAATCTTGCCAAGATTCATGAAATTTACCCACTAAATGTCTCAAAATGGTAAGAATTTTACAATTAGGTCTCTCTACCAATCCATTGGAAGCAGGATGGTAGGCAGTGATGAAAGTTTGAGTAATGTGAAATTGATGACAAATTTTCTGAAGCACTTCATTTTTAAATTCTGCACCATTATCACTAAGCAATACAGAAGGAGTAGTGTAAGGGCAAATAAAATGAGAAACAAGAGCATGTACAACGCTAGAAGCAGATTTGTTAGGCAAAGGAATGAGTACTGTGTATCGGCTGAAATGATCTACGCATACTAGAACATACACAAAGTCTTGTGTGCTACGAGGGAGCTGTAACAAATCAATCGCTACTGTTTCAAACGGACATGCGGGAGTAGGATACTCTTGAATAGGAGCAATCTTGGTATTTCCCTTGTTGAGAGCACAATCAACACACTGAGAAACATGATTAGTGATGTCTCGTGACATATTTGGCCAATAATACTTAGTAAGTGCCATTGCAATGGATACAATTGTCACGACCAGGATGACCTGCGTGAGGGAGATCATGAATAAGAGACAGTACTGTAGGAATCAAACTAATCTGGAATGACAAGTTGAGTCACTAGTTGATCATCAATCATTACTTTACGTAGCAAGATGTCATCTTGTGAGCTAAATTCAGACAAGGGAACAGGCAATTTTGGCAAAACAGAGTGATCATCAAACTGTAAACACTGGATGACTTTAGACAAGGTAGGATCACTTTTCTGAGCACTGGCTAATTCAGCAAGGCAAAAATTTGACACTTGAGTAATTGAAGTAACTGCAACCTTGCGGGACAACGCGTCCGCTACTAAATTAGCGCAACCCGGCAGGTATTTGATGTCAGGATTAAATTCTTCAATGGTGAGGAACCATCTAGCTAGACGGCCAGATAAATTTTTGCCTTTGAAAAGTTGTGTGACGGCAACATGGTCAGTATACACAGTAATTGGATAACCGTAAATGATGTCACGGAAGTGTTTAAGAGACCAAACTAACGCGAGAGCTTCTAGATTTGTCACTGAGTAACGTGATTCACAAGCATTAAGTACGCAACTCGCGAAAGCAATAACTTGGGGACGACTATCCAGAACTTGTTGCACTAGGACAGAACCAATACCTTGAGAAGATGCATCTGAACAAATCACAAAAGGCAAAGAGTAGTCAGGAAATGATAACACTGGAGCTTGTGTAAGAGCTGATTTAAGAACAGTGAAGCTGAAGTCATGAGTTGCATCCCAATGAAAGGGCACATCTTTCTTCAAAAGACGCGTTAGTGGAGACGCAATAGTGGCAAAATTCTTAATGAACGCACGATAATATCCTGCTAATCCCAAGAAAGATCGGACATTGTTAGTCGTGGTTGGGGTAGGAAAGTCTTGAACAGCTTTGACTTTAGCGTTCGTTGTGTGAATACCATGGCGATCCACCACATGGCCAAGAAATTCAATTCGAGAATGCAAGAATTGACATTTTGTGATGTTAAGCTTAAGACCAGCTTCTATGAATTTCTGTAACACTAGGGCAAGTTTGTGAAAGTGACTGTCTAAATCTTTAGAGATTAAAATTAAATCATCTAGATAAAGACCTTGGAAGAGTGAATTTACTAGTCTTTGGCAGGTTAGTGGAGAGTTACGAAGACCCATGGGGCAACGAAGCCACTCAAAATGACCTTTTGGCATAGAAAATGCAGTAATGGGTCTGCTACTAGGAGACAATGGAATTTGCCAAAATCCACTTTTCAAATCAAGTGTTGTGAATACTGTATTGTCCTTACTGATGGACTGTAAAATGTCGCTAAGTACTGGCAAGGGATAATGGTCAGGAACTGTGACTTGGTTAACTTTCCTAAAGCCAATGACTGCACGGTAAGAACCATCTTTCTTTGGCACAAGGAAGAGAGGCGAGTTCCATGGAGAGTACGACTCTTGAATAATACCTTCGTCAAGCATGCCTTGCACTAAATTTTGAGCTACTTGTTGCTGAGAATGAGGCAAGCGATAAGACAGAACATGGATAGGGCGCGTGTTAGGCTGAAGGTCAATATGATGCTGTACACAGTCAGTAACACCTAATGGTTCACCTGGTAAGGCAATAGCTTGTCTGTGAGCTACAAGAATGTCATAGAGACGCTGTGCTTCTGCAGGAAAATCTGCAATTTTGACATGCGCCTCCAACTGAGTGATCAGTTCAGCTGAAGAGCAGGAACTAGCAGACTGTGAATCTACAGCTCCTATCAAAGGTGAAGAATCCTGAAAAGAAACTTCATCTATCACACTAAAGGAACCAAGGTGCACGCCATCTTTAAGTGTAATGGACGAACCTGTGAGATTAGTGACTAAGGCATCAGTTAGGTGACCACATCGCATGGTAGAGAGTGTACCTTCTAAAGCTAAACGCTGGATCTTGGCACTATCAGGATGTGAGATCACGCATGCCCCAACTGGGGCACGAAGAACACGCACTGGAACTTTAGTTGCCGAAGTAGGACCTATAAACTGGTCACCAACAATGACAGCCGCACAACAATCCGAGGAGACAGAACGTTTCGACTCCGGGGAAGAAGGTGCTAAGTTTGACTGCGGGGACGAAGGATTCTGAGTACGCTGCAGTAATAGTGCTTCGTCAAAAGCAGGTAGACATGACTGTTCAAAATGTACGCATGGTGAGGCAACTGTAAGAACAGAAACAGGTGAGTCTGAAGCATAATACATGAATCCATTATGGCTGACAGCATGATAGCGAGGAAATATTGAAATATCATGCTTAACTAACTCATCATAGCCAAAGAGAGCATCACAGTTCAACACAAAATTTGTTACTACGAGTAAAAAAAAATTTACATCAAAGGTATAATCATGATTATGAAAGGACACAGGCAAAGTTACTAAACCAATAACATTGAGAGGAGAGCCTTGAGCTGCATGAAAAATCTGGTTCTCTTTTGATAGAGGAACATCATACAATTTATTAAGGTGCTGGTAAGCACCTTCTGTCAGTAAGCTACAGTCAGCTCCTGTATCAATGCAAACTGTGAAGGGAGAGCCATATGTGTACATTTGCAAATGAAGACGTCGCGCCGTCGCAGCAATAACTAGGAATCGACGGGACTGGCATGTCTGAAAGAATGTCTACGTTGTGGGAGGAGAATGATGATGCTGGTAAAAAGTTGACTGTGGTGAAGACACAGTAACATGTTGCTGACGCTGAAGGTGCTGAATTTTAAAGCATTCTTCAGAAGAATGATTACCTGGACCATGAATAAGGCAAGTCTTAGATGGTCGTTCAAGAATTTGATGCGACGCAGGACGTCCCTGTCGAGAAGACGATTTCGGGCGACTGGGCACAGAGCGTGTGACATGTCGGGAGTCTTGAAGAGACTCATAGCGAGAAAGACGCTGAGCTGAGGGAGAACGCGCTGCATTTCTTTCATGACGCTGTCGCAAAAAACAACGTTTAATGGTATGTCCCTGTTTGTGACAGTAAGTGCAAGCATACACAGCATGTTGCTTATCAGAAACTGGTGCACTGGGTTGTGAAGTCTGGTTAGCAGAATTTAAAGGTTAAGTAACAGTAGTGGAAGCTACAACGTGCACTTGAGCTGGATGTTCTTTTAATTTAGAAGCAATTTTGGATGAGAAATCAAGTAGATTATCTGTCTGAGTGTATGTAAGTGTAGACGCAATTCTGCGCTCACTAGGGTTCAAAAAGTTAATGTAATAGAGAAATTCAATTATATCATGAAATCGCTGCTCAGACATTGTACCAATCATTTGTAATCCAATTTGAAGCTTTAAGTGAATCAACAGCAGCAGAAGCTAATTCAGCAGAGCGAGGAAGAGCTCTTAAGCAATTGAGGACACCAAAATTGTTAGTCATTGTATCTGCTCCATCAAAGACCCACTGGAATTAATCTGGCTGATGGGGCATACCAAATGCTTGTAAGAAATTTGCTCTGAAACCGTTATAATCATAGTTCAGGGTTTTAGGATTGAAAGCAGAAGCCGACATTAAATCAGCAGCTATAGATCCTGGCTGTAACTGAGAATGCACAAAAGAAATTTTATCAACACCTGAAGTGATGTTAGAGTTACGAATACTGTCTTCACATTGTTGCAAGAATTGTAAAGGAGAATACTGAGAGATGTCATCACCACCAAACTTCTGGATTGAAGGGTCATGGTGTAAGAGTTTAAAGGTTGGAGCAAGCACAGGGCTTTGAAACAATGTAGAAGGAACAGGAGGGGCAGTAGGAGTTGTAGTAGTAGCTGTAGTAAGGGTAGAAGTAGTAGTAGTAGTTGTAGTAAGAGTAGTAGTCATAGTAGTGACAGTAGCAACTGTGGTAGTAGTAGTGTTATCATCATGAGAAGACATGGTGCAAGAATAAAGCTTACCACAGCGTAGCAACATAAAAAAAAAAAAAAAGGTAAAAACAGCAATAAAGTAAGGCGTTATAGTTACACTCTGAAGCAAAATGGAAGTGACTACATCCAGGGCTCACTCAAAAAACACACACTTGGGCAGTACATCTCGTAGCACAAGTGGAGTAACAGGGCACAACACAGTCAAGCTAGGACGAGCAAAAATATTAGTTTTTCATAATACACTAGGCATTGCAATTGCTATCAAAAGTACATGGAAGTACTGCTGAGAAAACTTCAGGCAGTGACTTCAATACTGAATAAAAAAAAATCAGAGATGGTACAATTACAAAAATAAATATAACACTTGGGACAAAATGCAAATCAAGCATGAGATACTAAAAAAAAATTCACTGGAGTGGTTACACTGAAAAACACTCAATAAGTATTCAATGGAACACAATGACATACATTACCATACACCATACACTGGCTGGAGTATCAGCAGCAATGAAAACACATCAGACAGACATTTCATAATCAGATGCAGTAGTAGTCTCAGTCTGCGATGAAAATCCAGGCATGAACATACAAAAATATAATGAAAATCACACATAAACATGAAAAAAAAAAAAAAAAATTCAACAGGGAAAAAAAATACACAGGAAAATAATTATAGATACAGTGTAAGAAAAATAACTAGCCAACAGCATGGGCAGACAGAAAATACAGAAAATGCAGAGAGAAAACAATGAAGTATAAGCAGAAAGCAATAGAAGAAAGCAAGAAACAAACAAGAAACAGAGAAAAATTTTCAAGGTCACTGAAGGAGAGAGAGACACAGTAAATAAAATAAACTGCACTAAAAAAAAAACATTGTTGCACTTGTAAATAACACTGTAGCACTAGCAAATTAAAGAAAATGCATCAAATAATTGAGTTTATGAGGCTGCAAGGGTAATATAATTAAAAAGCAGGCCTACACAAAGGAAAAACATATGATACTAGGCTACAAACAGACATTTAAAGCATCCGCGGCTGTGACAGCCAATCAGAGACAAGGGCAAGGTGCCGGAACCAATCACCGAAGAGCCCGGGAAAATATCAAGATGACGGCCAGACAGGAGCCAATCAGAGCACAAGATACAGGTAGCAGCGTCCCACAGCCAATGGGAGAAGCTGAAACACTCAAACATTAAGAGAACACAGGGGACGCCGGAATTATGGCGCCAAGGCAAGAAAAAGCACTATAAACACAATAAACACCACAAGATAAACTCTGACTCACCCTGAACAAACTAACCCAGCGTATCTGTGTAGAAGGGTGTAGAAGGGGCGTCAAATGAGGGGTGGAGCAGTTGAGAAGCATAAAATGGCGCGCCAGGACGGACCTTGGCGGGAAAACACACTGTAATCGCCTAAAAACTCACAGCAAAGCACAAAAGTATATGTTATACTTATACAAAAGACGGCAGAAGCTGGAGGGGTGGCGTTGGGGGTGACAGGTGGTGACTTGAAGCACAGCTCACGAGAGAGCAAAGGAATGTGTGGCGACTTGCTGCGCAACAGGAAAGGTGCACGTGGCTTCACAAGACTATGTAAGAGCACAGCAGTCTATCAGGCAGACAGCAGGGGGAAGCTGCAGGCAGAAACTTGCAACCCGAAACTGTAGGAAGATCCAATCGTTGATAAGCCTACAAAGACAGCAGGCAGTGGCAGCAGCCATTAGCACCACGAACACGCCACCTCCATACCATGGCGTCACCCGGCAAACTCGTCTCCTGAGTCACTTGCATATCACTGGTCCTTCACCGCTGCTACCAATTATGTGGTAGTTGTCCTTAAGCAGGGGTAGCATGGATACACCTGAGTCCATTATGAACGTGTATTTAATAGTATCACAAGACACAACAGGTACAGTCGAGCAAACGAGAGGCTGAGGCGTACGTGTCGCCTGAGGCAGCGGCCGAGCGAGAACTAAGGGGAAGACATGACATCACCTCAAGCCAGCCAAACTGATTCTATAAATAGAATGTTTTACAGAAAACGGAGCACGGGCAGTAAATAAAGGACATACTAACATACCGTCTCCATATCTACACACATCCAACTTTCCTTTAAAACTATGCACACTCCTCGTTGACACCATCTCCTCACTCAAACTATTCCACACCTCCACACATCTTTGTGGGAAACTATATTTCTTCACATCCTTCAAGCATATTCCCTTGACTATCTTTTTACTATGCGATCTCGTAGTTCTATTTAAATTTTCCTCTCTCAACATCATTTGCTCATTATCCACTTCATCCAAAATGTTCAACAGTTTATAAACCTATATCAAATCTCCTCTTTCTCTTCTTTGTTCCAAGATAAGCAAATTAATTTCTTTTAATCTCTCCTCATAGGTCATTTCTGCCAATTCCGGAACCATTTTTGTTGCCATTCTCTGCAATCTCTCTAACTTCCTTATATGCTTCTTTTTATAAGAGGACCAAACCACCCCAGCATATTCCAATCTTGGTCTAATTACCGTAATAATTAATTTCTTCATCATATCTTTATCCATATAATGAAAGGCTAATCCAATATTTCTAATCAAATTATATGTTTCTCCAAACATCTTGTCAATATGAGCCTCAAACTGCCCATGGTCTTGTATTATCACTCCCAAATCCTTTTCCTTTTCCACCTTTTTCAACACTACTCCTTCACCCATCTTATATGACCCTCTTGGCCGTCTTCCACTCTTCCCCATCTCCGTCACATGATGCTCAGATTAAATTCCATCTCCCACCTCTTGCTCCACTCCCAAATCCTATCCAGATCTGCCTGTAAAATTTCACAATCTTCTTCTTCACTCTTCACACACCTACACAACTTCACATCATCCGCAAACAAATTAACATAACTGTTTACTCCCTCTGGCATATCATTAATATAGACAAGGAAAAGTATTGGTGCCAGCACTGAACCTTGTGGGACTCCACTCTCCACCACCAACCAATCCGAATTTGCATCCCTTATTACCGTTCTCATCTCCCTCCATCTCAAGTAGTTTTCCATCCACTTTAACACTTTTCCCTTCAGTCCTCCATAAATCTCTAATTTCCATAGCAGTCTCATGTGAGGTACCTTGTCAAAAGCTTTTTTAAATCCAAATATACACAGTCCATCCATCCTCTCTCTCTTGTATTTTGTCAACCACTCTTGAATAAAAGCTCAGTAGATTTGTTACACATGACCTCCCTTTCCTAAAGCCAAATTGATGATCCGATAATAACTTATGATCCTCCAGGAACCGTATCCAATATTTCTTTATCACCCTCTCACAAATCTTACCAACCACACTTGTTAAAGACACAGGTCTATAGTTAAGAGGCTCTTCCTTACTGCCTCCCTTATAAATGGGCACCACTTCAGCTCTTTTCCACTCTACCGGTACTTCCCCAGTTTCTAATGAGCACCTTATAATATCATATAATGGATCTATCAATTCTTCTCTACATTCCTTCAATAATTTGCCTGAAACTTCATCTGGTCCCATCGCTTTATCATCTTTAAGTTTCTCCAACATTTTATATAACTCCTTTTTAGATATCAATGTCATCCATGTGCATATTTCGTTCTACATTCTGAGGCTTTACAAACATTGTTTCTATAATAAATACTTGTTGAAACCTATTATTTAGGAATTCCGCGATATTCTTAGGGTCATCTACTATCCCTTGCTCTTCTTTTAACCTTTCAATGGACACTCTCTTTTTAAGTTTACCATTTATGAACCTGTAAAACAATTTTAGATGTTCCTTACTCTTGTCTACAATATCTTTTCCAAATTTTCTTTCTTCCTCCCTCCTTACCCTCACATACTCATTTCTCGCCACTCTATAATTCTCCTTATTTAGTATATTCCTGCTCTTTTTCCATCTTTTCCAAGCCACATCTCTCTTTTCTTTAGCCTTAACACAAGTTGCATTAAACCAATCCTTTCTTCCTTCCTCTCTCGGTTTATACTTTGGTACAAATTTCATAACTCCTTCTTTATAATATTTCATAAAGATCTCATTTTTTTTTTTTTTTTGCACTTCTCTGATTTGTAACATCTCCCAATCTAATGTTCTGAAATAATTTTTCAAACTTTCTGTGTCCATCTTTCTATAATTCAATCTACCACTCCTGTATGTCTCATCTTTCCTTCGCTGTGTTATTGCCATCTGCATTTCCATAACCACATGATCACTCTTCCCCAATGGACATTTGTATTGTATATCCCCACATAGGTACACTTGTGTTAATACCAAATCCAGTCTAGCCAGTTCATCATCTCTTCTATATCTAGTATTTTCTTTCACCCTCTGTTCCATCATATTTTCCATCACTAGATTAAGGAATCTCTCTCCCCATGCTTTCTCTTCAACACCACTTACTAGATTTTCCCAATCCACCTCCTTACAATTAAAATCTCCTACTAGTATCACCTTTCTCTTTCCAGTTAATACACTTTCCAAACTCTGTAAAGTATCCTTGATCATATTGTCGTATTCCCTTAATGTCCAAGAATTTGTTTTAGGAGGTACATAGGTCACCATGATTATTAATTCTTTTCCATCACTTTTTAACCTTATGCTTATCACTTCTGCGTTGTTCTTCCCATACCAAACCTTATCCACATTTATCTCCTTCTTCTTCATAATCATAACTCCTCCTCCACCTTTACCCTCTCTATCCTTTCTCCATATATTATATTTATTATCCAAATTTACCTTTGTTTTTTCATGTAATTTTGTCTCAGTCAAACACACTATATCAGGCTTCTCCACCATCATATAGTCTTGCAATTCCAATCTACTTGACAGTATCCCATCTATATTAGTATACATTACGGTCCACCCACTGCTCCCTCTAGGGGTTCCTCCGCATTCCTTCTCTCCACATACCACTTTCTGACTCTCCTATAACTCTCCAAAAAAACTTTTCTTTTTCCTCTTCAGACCGTTCATCATTTTTCCTTCTCGCCTCTTCCAACAATTCCTTATATCTTCTCCTCTCTTCCTCATTTCTATTTTTTCTTACGTACACCTCTTTACAACCTTCTACCTCTCTTAATTTTGATGTTCTATATAAGATGTCCTCCGCAGATTGTTGTGACTTTAGTACTACTTTAATCTGTCTCCTTACTCCCTCCTTATACGGACCCAGTCTATGGATCTCTTCCACTTCTTCTTGTAGGTCTTTTTTTTCATCATCATTTAGATTTTTGAACAGATCTCTTACCATTTTTAATTCTTCCTTAATTCTCTTAGGCTTGTATGTTATATTTTGTTCTTTCATCCCAAATATTAACACACTCTTCTTCTTTTCTGCTATTTCTCTTATCAATGTTTCTTTATTCTTCATAACATTAACCAGTTCCTTGGACCTTTCTTTTTTGTCTTCCTTCAACTGATCTTTAATTATTTCTTGTAATCCAACCATCTCTGCTTCCCTCGACTCAGTCCATTGTGTTTTCTTCAGTTCCCACTCCTTTTCAAACCTTTCATTCTGCTCACTGATCATTTCCTTAAAGTCATCTTTCTCCTTTACTACTCTCTCCATTTTCTCCTCCAACCGTCTCTTGTATTTTTCAACCTCCACTCTCAAGTGTGCATTTTCATCCACCAATCATTTTTCATTTTCCTCCAGTCTCTTAACTCTTTCCTTCAAAGCCTTGTGGAATTCTCTATCCTGCTCCTCCTCACTCCTCTGAACTTTTAATTCCTTTACCAACTCCTCAAATTTCTTCTCCAACATTACCAATCTACCCTGCATTGTTGCTACTGTTGAAGATAGACTCATGCTTTGACTGGCCACTTTTGGTTTTGCTCATCGGCATATTTTGAATTTGGTAACTTATTTCTTACCGGTCTATCCATTTTATTTCACTCTTCCTGGGAGCATGTGGGTGTGTGATGGTGTGCACTGGGGGCCAGGCCTGGTAGCTACGTGTGTGTGGTGGGATTCGTTGGTGGCTGTTATGGCTGGCCTTTGTGTGGTTCCCGCTCTGTCGTTTGGAGTGCGGAAGTTCTCACACCTCTGATCACTCTTATGTACATGCCACCAGGCTACGTTCACTCTGTACACTCGTTCACTCGCTCTGGTCACCCTTTAATACCAATAGCGATTCTCACTCAAGCACATTGCTTAGCATGTGGAGTGTTAGTTAGATGCCACTCTGAGCAGGAGGCACGTCCGCTCTCCATGGAGCACGTATGGGGTGTGTGTGTGTGTGTGTGTGTGTATTTACCTAGTTGTTGTTTACAGCAGGAGTTCAAACTCGTGCTGTCCCGTCTCTATATCTACTCTTATCTAACTTTTCCTTAAATCCGTGAATTGTTTTTGCTTCAACCTCTTCTTTCTCCAGTGCATTCCAGATCCCCACAATTCTTTGTTGAAAACTGTATTTCTTTATGTCCTTTGTACACACTTCACTTTTCTTCCATGCTTCCTCCCATTTCTCATATCTCTCACCACCAGGTCATCATGGTCCAACTTCTCAATGCCAGACAGAATCCTATACATAGTGATAAGGTCTCCTCTCTCCCTTCCTTTTTCCAGTGTCAGCAGACTCAATTTTTCCAGTCTCTGCTCATAAAACAGATTCACCAAGGTTTGAGGCAGTTTCGTCGCTGCCCTCTGCACGCGTTCCAGCTTCCTCTTATCCCTTGCCATTCTTGGAGACCAAAGTACTGCTGCATACTCCAACCTGGGTCTAATCATTGTAAAAATCAACTTCTTGATCATCTCTTTATCCATGTAGCAGAATGCAGTTTTTATGTTTCTTACTAAATTGTACGCTTCACCAGATTTCCTCTTTACATGAACCTCTGATGAGAGCCCCTCCGTCACAGTTATTCCCAGATCTCTCTCTTTAGTCTTTATTTCCAATTCCTCATCCCCCATCTTATATCTGTACACTGGTCTCATACTGCTCTTACCAAAATTCATCACTCCACACTTCTTGATATTAAATTCCATTTGCCACTTTCTGCACCACTCCCAGATCTTGTCTAAGTCCCTCTGCAATGCCTTACAGTCTTCTTTTTAGTTATTTTCCTCATTAATTTGGCATCATCCACAAACAAACTCATATAGCTATTCACTCCTTTCGTCATATCATTTATGTAAACAGCAAACAGTAACGGTGCCAAAACTGACCCCTGAGGTACTCCACTAGTCACTTCCCTCCAAGCTGATTTCCTATCTCTTATTACTGTTCTCATCTCTCTTCCAGTCAGGAAATCACTGATTCATTCCAAAAGCCTACCCCTCAGCCCACCATGTTCTCTCACTTTCCAGATCAATCTCTTATGAGGGACTTTATCAAATGCTTTCTTCAAGTCCAGATAAATTCCATCCATCCATCCTACCCTTTCTTGTACCACATCTATGACCCGAGAGTAGAAGCACAATAAATTTGTTGCACATGATCTGCCTTTCCGAAATCCAAACTGCCCATTAGACAATATATTCTTCCTTTCTAGATAATCATTCCATCTTTTCTTTATTACTGACTCACACAGTTTAACCACAACACTTGTTAATGACACCGGCCTATAGTTTGACAGATTTTCCTTGTTTCCACTCTTAAATATGGGTACTATATCTGATTTTTTCCAGTCCTTTGGCACCTGCCCCTGCTGCAGAGATT
Source organism: Portunus trituberculatus (assembly GCF_017591435.1). Lineage (NCBI taxonomy): Eukaryota > Metazoa > Arthropoda > Malacostraca > Decapoda > Portunidae > Portunus > Portunus trituberculatus. Next base: position 25,360,950 of record NC_059285.1, read on the forward strand.
TTGATATGACGCCACAAATCTTTTTTTGCCAGTTGATCCTTACATTTCCTCAACACCCAATATGATACTCCATCAGACCCTTGTGCTTTCCTTACATCCAATCTTTCCATCATTTCACACACTTCATCCTCCAACACTTCAATTACATCCAGGCCTTCTTCTTCTGTCGGTTCGATCTTTGGTTCATTAAAGGTTCTTTCATTGGTAAAAACTTTTTGGAAACACTTATTCAACTCTTTAGCCATGAGTTTTTCCTCTTCAATGAATTCTCCATCAACTTTCAGCTTGCTTATTTCTTTCTTGTTTTTTTAATTTCCCATTAACAAATCTATAGAATAAACTTGGCTCATCCTTACATTTTTCCACAATGTCCTTCTCATACTTTTTGCCCTCTTCTCTCTTTATTCTTGTGTACTCATTCCTTGCCTTTTTTATACTCATCCCACACTAAAGATCCTTTTCTCTTCATCCACTTTTTCCAAGCTGTGTCTCTCCTCCTCTTTGATTCCTCACAGCGTTTATTAAACCATGCTTGGATTTTTTTTTTCTTCTTCACCCTTGGCACATATTTATTGACCCCTTCCTCGTAAATGTTCACAAACTCTCTCCATTTATCCTCAATTCCACATACATCCTCAAAAACACTCCAGTCCGCTTGCTCAAAGTAATTCCTTAATTTGATGTAATCTGCTTTACCATAGATGAATCTTCCTGTTCTGTGATGTTCATTCCTTCTCTCCATTCTTCCTTCCCTCAATACACACTCAGTCATCACTTGATCACTCTTCCCTATTGGACACCCACCTTTCATGTTTTCTATCAACTTCGCCTCTTTAGTGAAAATCAAGTCCAGTCGTGATGGTTCATCCTCATCTCTGTATCTAGTATTTTCCTCCCCCCACTGTGTCAATGAGTTTTCCATTCCCTTTCTTAGTAGCTCTCCACCACATGAATCTTCGCTATCATCCATCCACAGTCCACTCTTCCCATTTCACCTCTTTGCTGTTGAAATCTCCCATCATTACCAGTTTCTCTTTAGTTTCCATCAAATATTCTATCCACCTTTTTGTGTCCTCTATCTTCCTTTTATATTCCTTTCTATTCCATGAATTGGTTTTGGGGGGAGCATATACCACAACAAAGTCTCGTTTAACACCCCCACACACCACCTCAGCCCCAACCACCTCAACTAACCCATAGTCATTCCTCAGTTCATAGGCAACAAGATTTTTTTTTGGAGTCTGCAAGGAGTTAGGACACGGAGAGGACGTGTGATCGCAGCTCGTACACTCCACCTCTCCCACGGAACTCTACTTACCTGCTTGTGTGACACACATTTCGAACTATCCTGTGTTCCATCAGCACCTATTTTAGTGCCTTTACGCTTTGGGGCCATGCCACCTGGCCCTGCCGGCCCCGTGGTCATGGACCATGACTCGGCCTCCCAGAAGTGGGGACTGTCCCCCTCCCCATACATAGAAGGTTCTGGCAAGACCCCTCGCACCCTTCCCGACCAGGACCCTCCTCACACCATGCCAACCACAGCCTCCTTCCTTCTGAGAGCGACCAATGGGACCCGGGTTTTCTCCAATCCCAGCAACGTGTCCCAGGCCCTCCACTCTTCCACCTTGGGCAAGTACATCTTGGAGGGGGAAACTCGCTCACTGGGCAATGGCTCTGCTCTCATCATCGCCATCAGGGAATCCAACATCTCTAAGGTTCCCAAACTCCAGCTATCCACCTTCCAACTAGGAGACTGGACAGTCACCAGCCACCGGGCAGACAAAGGAGGTGACACCTTCAGATACGCCAGGGTGGGGCCGCTGGCAGATGATGTTGACCTGGAAGCCATGAGGAGGGGCTTCAATACCTTTGATGGAGGTGAGGTGGTAGAGATCACCTGGCTCCCTCCCCATTGTCTGCCCCGGTCCACCACAGGGAGGTGGCTGCGCCTTAAGGTAAGCGGGACCCTCCCCACTCGTGTAGCCATACATCAGCTGGTATACAGGCCCATACCTTACCTCCTGCCTCTACTTCGCTGTATGGGGTGCTTGAAGATTGGTCACTCCATCAACACCTGCAGGTCAAATGTCCGTTGCTCCAGGTGCAGTGGCCCTCATTCCTCCCAGACAGACGATGTCACATGCACCCGACCATTCCACTGTTTCCAGTGTGGTGGACCACACGGACCCAGGTCAGTCTACTGCCCCCTCAACCGCCAGGCCCAACAGACTTACATCAATCTGACTCAGGAAAGACACTCTCTCACTGACATCAACAGGCACCTGAGGTCCTTACAGCTCCCCAAGCAGCAGGCCACCCACAAGCCTGCCCCTCCTAACACTACACTGCCACCATCACACCCTCAGCCTCCACGACAAGTTCAGTCAGGTGTACCCTACTCCACAGTAGTCACCACAGGAAACAGGTTGGCTCTTCTGCAGGACCTCGAAGATGGAAATGCCTCAGACGTTGCTCCGGTCCCTGCACCTAACAGTACAGCCACCTACTCCTCCAGCAGGCGCAGCCGCTCACGACGTCCTTCCCACAGATGGCAGCGACATCCACCAGCCCCGCCACCTCCCACTCCACAAACCCTGGACTGTGACCTCGTGCACTCCCTCACAGTGGCTGACGTCCATCCACCATCTGCCAGTCCCACTCACATAAACGAAGAGATTGCTCCCCCACCCCAACCACCCCGCCTACCTACACCAACTGGTCCTGCACCTCTTCCAAGTCATACTGCTGCTCCTGTTCACCTACCTCAGTCACCTGAAGGTATGTCCTCCGCATCCCCCAAGGAAGACACCATCTCCCAACTGCTCACCCTCTTCTGGAAAGGGCTTTACCTTTACCAGAATGGCACTCCTATTCCCACCATACTCACCTCTCTGTGGCCCACTCTCTCCAGACTCCTGACCTCTCTCTTCCAATAATGGCCTTCACAGTTATGTTCTGGAATGCCAGATCTCTCCTCTGCAAGTCCCATGAGCTCCAGACATACCTAAAGGACACCCTTCCATCCGTCATCGGAATATGTGAGACGTGGCTCACATCTCTCTTACCCTCCCCGGATACACCATCATCCGTAGGGACCGCCCTCAAGAACGCGGTGGAGGTGTCCTTATTGCTTTCTGCAACAGCCTCATCCACACCCAGCTTACCCTTCCTCAGTGGCAGGGCGGCAGCATGGAGGTGGTTGCTGCCCAGGTCGACCTCCACTCGGACTGGCTCACTGTGGTGGCGTTTTACAACCCTGCCAGTAATGCCACCCAACAGGAGTATCACCACTACTTTTCCACCCTTCCACAGCCAGTACTCATCATGGGGGATTTCAACGCACACCACCAACGCTGGAATCCTTCCTTACTGCCACGCAACCACAACCCCACAGGAACTGCTCTCTTCCAAACCCTTCTGTACTCTCCTTACCTGTCCCTCCTCAGTCCACCTGACCTGGCTACATACACCCACCCTACAGTCACCATCCGGGGGGAGGCTGTCCCCTACTCCACCACCCACACCTTCCTCGGGCTTCGTCTGGAGGGTCCACGCCTGTCATGGCATGCCCATGTCGATTACCTCCGGTTTACCTGCTCCAAACGTGTAGATGTCATGAAGAGGCTCTCTGGTATAGGCTGGGGTGCCAACAGGGACCTCCTCATCAAATACTACCTGGCTGCCATCCGATCTAAGCTGATGTATGGGTCCTGTTTTTATGGGTCAGCTGCACCATCCATCCTTGCAAAGCTTGACCCCATTCAGAATGCTGCTCTGAGGATCTCTTTGGGTGCCATGAGCACCCAACAGTCTCCATCCATGCAAAGAGTGGCATTTTCCCCCTAAGTGCCTACAGGAGACAAGCTCTTTGCCACCAATACCACCGCATTATGAGCTTACCTCCCTCACATCCTCTCATCACTCTATACACCACCTCTGGAGTGGACCAGCACTCACCTGTATGGTTTCTTGGTGCCAGGCAACCACTGCTTGTGAGAGCTCTCCTAGCTCATGCCATCCTAGGCTTGCCTCCACCACCTTCACAACCCATCAGCCCACACTCACCACTACCACCCTGGCTGGACATCTCAGACAAGATCAACCTGCACCTTCCTGGCCTTCCTCCCACTTATGGTTCTGCTGGTGTCCTAGCTCCCACCTTCTTTCTACAGCTGGACAGAACCTTATTCCACCACCACCTCAGAATATATACTGATGGCTCCCACTCCCCTTCACCTTCCCTCCACAGCTGCAGCCATCTATTTACTTGCATCCTCTACCTGCACAACGTGGAGGCTCCCACCAGACACCGATGTCCTGACAGCGGAACTCTATGCCCTTCAGCAAGCCCTCAACCCCCTCACCACACTCTCCTCTACGGGCTCAGCAGTTATTTACACTGACTCCCTCTCCTCCCTGCACATCCTTCAATCCCGCCATCCAACCTCATCCACCTTCCTCGTTCACTCCATCCAGTGGACGCTGCTACAGCTTCCCACTATGGGTTGGGGGGTAACCCTACAGTGTTGTTGTTGTTGTTTTCGGGCTTCGACGATCCCATAGATCCTATGAGCCCTGGTGGAGGCCTGTGAGGTGATCACAGGCGGGGTAGTTGTCCACACTTCTTCAGGAAGACGCAGGTGAGGCGGAGAACAGCAGCTTGGTGTGAGGAGTGGGCGCCCGCCGCAGCCAGCAGGGTGGGCAGGTCAAAGGTAGACACACCCAAGGCAGCAAGGTGATCACGGAGCACAACACGGTGGGAGTGGAAGCGGGGGCAGTGTAAGAGGAAGTGTTCAATGGTTTCCTCGACGGTCCTGCACCAGGGGCAGTAGGGGTCCAGTGATAGACCAAGGCGATGCAAGTGTGCTGTGAGTCTTGTGTGGCCCAGACGGAGGCGGGTGAGTGCTACATCTAGGGTGCGGGACTGTTTCCTGACCCAAGGCTGTGGAGATGAGTCGCTACGGTAAAGGCCCATAGAGGTGACTCGGAGTGCGTTGTTGAGTGAAGAGTCCCACGATGAGTGGCAGAGGCGAGATATGAGCCGTTTGGCAGAATGAAGCTGGAGGGGTAGGGGGGTAATGTTTACATGGGTTAAGGCGATCTTGGCAGCAGCATCCACCACCTCATTCCCCCGGATGCCGCTGTGGGAAGGCACCCACTGGAAGGTGATATCCCAGCCAGTGTTCAGGAGATGGAGGAAGGTGTTCTGGATGGAGTTTTTTTTTTTTTTTACATTACAAGGGCACTGGCCAAGGGCAAACAAAGTGTTGGAAAAAAAAAAATCCCGCTGGTTGCCAGGCCCTGTTAAGAGGAAAGTAGAAAGAGAAAAAACAAAAAAATCTAAAAGGAGGGTCCAGTTAACGTAAGAGGTGTCTTGACACTCCTCTTTTGAAAGAGTTTAAGTCATAGGCAGGTGGAAATACAGACACAGGTAGAGAGTTCCAGAGTTTACCAGTGTAGGGAATGAAGGAGTGAAGATACTGGTTAACTCTTGCATTAGGAAGATGGACAGAATAGGGATGAGAAGAAGTAGAGAGTCTTGTGCAGCGAGGCCGCAGGAGGGGGAAGGCATGCAGTTAGCAAGTTCAGAAGAGCAGACAGCATGAAAACAGCGGTAGAAGACAGATAAAGATGCAACATTGCGGCGGTGACTTAAAGAATCAAGACAGTCAGTTAGAGGAGAAGAGTTGATAAGACGAAAAGCTTTAGATTCCACCTTGTTTAGTAAAGCTGTGTGTGGATCCCCCAGACATGAGAGCCATACTCCATACACGGGCGGATAAGGCCCTTGTACAGAGCAAGCAGCTGGGAGGGAGAGAAAATGGACGAAGACGCCATAGGACACCTAACTTCTTGGAAGCTGATTTAGCAAGAGTAGAGATGTGAAATTTCCAGTTTAGATTTTTAGTGAAGGATAGACCGAGTGTGTTTAATGTAGAGGAGAGGGAAGTTGAGTGTTATTGAAGAAGAGAGGATAGTTGTCTGGAAGGTTATGTCGAGTAGATAGTTGTAGAAATTGAGTTTTTGAGGCATTGAACAAAACCAGGTTTTCTCTGCCCCAATCAGAAACAAGTGAAAGATCAGAAGTTAGGCGTCCTATAGCATCTCGCCTTGAGTCATTTAATTGTTGTTGGGTTGGGCGTCTGTTGAACGCTGTTGAATAATGCAGGGTGGTATCATCAGCATAGGAGTGGATAGGGCATTGAGTCAGATTTAGGAGATCATTGATGAATAATAGAAAGAGAGTGGGTGATAGGACAGAACCCTGTGGAACACCACTGTTGATAGTTTTAGGGAAGAACAGTGACCGTCTACTACAGCAGCAATAGAACGATCGGAAAGGAAACTGGAGATGAAGGTACAGAGAGAAGGATAGAATCCGTAGGAGGGTAGTTTAGAAATTAAAGATTTGTGCCAGACTCTATCGAAGGCTTTCGATATGTCAAGGCCGACAGCAAAGGTTTCACCGAAGTCCCTAAAGAGGATGACCAAGATTCAGTTAGGAAAGTAAGAAGATCACCAGTAGATCTGCCTTTACGGAAACCATACTGGCAATCAGAGAGAAGGTTGTGAGCTGATAGATGCCTCATTATCTTCCTATTAAGGATAGACTCAAAGGCTTTAGAAAGGCAGGAAATCAAAGCTATAGGGCGGTAGTTAGAAGGATTGGAGTGGTCACCTTTTTAGGGACAGGTTGAATGTGAGCAAACTTCCAGCAAGAAGGATAAATAGAAGTAGAGAGACACAGATGAAAGAGTTTGACCAGGCAGTGAGCGAGTTCGGAAGCACAGTTTTGAGAACAACAGGAGGGACTCCATCCGGACCGTAAGCCTTCCGAGAATCAAGGCCAGAGAGGGCCAGGAAAACGTCTTTATAAAGAATTTTAATTTTAGGGATGAAGTAGTCAGAGGGTGGAGGAGTAGGAGGAATATGCCCAGAATCATCCAAAGTTGAGTTGGTAGCAAAGGTTTGAGCGAAGAGTTCAGCTTTAGAAAAGAAGAGACAGCTGTAGAGCCATCTGGATGAAGTAAAGGAGGGAAAGACGAAGAAGTAAAGTTGTTAGAGATATTATTGGCTAGATGCCAGAAATCTCGAGAGGAGTTAGAATTGGAAAGACTTTGACATTTTCTATTGATGAAAGAGTTTTAGTAAGTTGGAGAATAGATTTGGCATGATTACGGGCAGAAATATATAGGGCATGAGTTTCAGCAGTTGGATGGCTACGGAACCGTTTGTGAGCCGCCTCTCTATCATTGACAGCACGAGAACAAGCAGAGTTAAACCAAGGCTTTTTAGCTTTAGGGTTAGAGAAAGTATGAGGAATGTATAGCTCCATGCCAGAGATAATCACCTCTGTTATGCGCTCGGCACAAAGAGAAGGATCTCTGACATGAAAACAATAATCATCCCAAGGGAAATCAGAATAGTACTGCCTTAGTTCCTCCCACTTAGCAGAGTTAAAATGCCAGAAGCACCTCCGCTTAGGCGGGTCCTGAGGCTGCACTGGAGTGATAGAACTGGTAACGGAAATTAGATTGTGGTCGGAGGAGCCCAACGGAGAGGAAAGTTTAACAGAGTAAGCAGAAGGGTTGGAGGTTAGGAAAAGATCAAGAATGTTGGGCGTGTCTCCAAGGCGGTCAGGAATACGGGTAGGGAACTTCACTAGCTGCTCTAGGTCATGAAGGATAGCAAAGTTGAAGGTTTGTTCACCAGGTTGGTCAGTGAAAGAAGATGAAAGCCAAAGCTGGTGGTGAACATTGAAATCCCTAAAATGGAGATCTCAGCAAAAGGAAAGTGAGATAAGATGTGCTCCACCTTGGAAGTCAAATAGTCAAAGAATTTTACATAGTCAGAGGAATTAGGTGAGAGGTATACAGCACAGATGAATTTAGTTAGAGAGTGACATTGAAGTCTTAGCCAGATGGTAGAAAATTCTGAAGATTCAAGATTGTGGGCACGAGAGCAAGTGGTGTCGTTACGCACGTATGCGCAACATCCAGCTTTGGATTGAAAATGAGGATAGAGCAAGTAGGAGGGAACAGAAAAGGGGCTGCTGTCAGTAGTCACAGACAACTGTGTTTCGGTTAGGAAGAGAAGATGAGGTTTAGTAGAGGAGAGGTGGTGTTCCACAGATTGAAAATTAGAACGAAGGCCACGAATGTTGCAGAAATTGATAGTGAAAGTATTAGATGAAGTGTCAAGACACCCAAGGTCGACAGCAGAGGGCAGTCCGACCTGGGGACATTTATGGTCCCCTCCCCAGAGGGGGACTCCGAGGCAGGGCGTGGTGAAGCCATTATTAAATTTTGATTTGAAGAGAGTGTAAAAGTGTAAGGTGTTGTAGTGTAGTGTAGGAAGTAGTAGAAGTTGTCTTTAGAGGGCAGGCTGCAGCTGCTCAATTGTATAAATGAGACCACAAAGGGAACCGGGAAGAGAGGACACGGGGAATCACTCAGTCTGCAGCACTGCCTACATCCCCGTAAGTACCTCTCCTGGAGTATTCCACCGGGCGGCAGGTGACTACTGCCTACTCCATAGTGGACGAGGGTTGTGGCGGAGGATGGCTGCAGGGACAGGAGGAGAGAGAGATGAGCGGGAGTCGGTGTAAATTACCACCATGGACTTCGGGTGAGAGGTGCGGAGGTAGATGAGGGCCTGGAGAAGGGCAAAGAGCTCCGTGGTAAGGACATCTGTGTACTCAGGAAGCCTCCATGTCTTACAGATAGCTGTACTGGCTTCATATATAGCTGCTGCCGAGGAGGGCAGGGAAGCATCTCTGGAGCCGTCCGTGTAGATCTTGAGGTGGTGGTGATAAATGGACCGGTCCAGCTGTTGGAAGTGGGCTGCTGCTAATCCACTCACAGATGGTTTGGGAGGAAGCCCAGGAACATGGAGAGCAAAATTATGGGTGACGTCCAGCCATGAAGGAAAAGGTGAGTAGGGATTGACAGGCTGTGGAGGTGGTGGTGGTAAGTGGAGAATGGTTAGGCTTAGCAGGGCACGCACTATTAATGGCTGACGGGCAGCGGGGAGCCATACAGGAGCTTGCTGATCCACCCCTGAGTTGGAGTGGAGGGTAGAGAGGGGGTGGGACGCAGGCAGGCCCAGTATCCTGTAGTATTGTTGGCACAAGGTCATCCGTCTGTGGGTGGACAGTGGAGGAATACCACTCTCTGCTTGTAGAGAGACAACTAGGGAGGAACTCATGGCCCCCATAGAGATCCTCAAGGCAGCGTTTTGAATGGGGTCAAGCTTGAGAAGGTTGGAGTAGGCAGCTGACCCATAGAAGCAGCTGGCATACTGCATTTTGGCCCTGATGGTGGTCTTAAGTAGTGGAGGAGCAGGTCACGACTGGCTCCCCAGCAGATGCCAGCTATTCGCTTCATCACATCGAGGCGTTTGTTGCAGGAGGTGCGGAGGTAACTGATGTGATTTACCCAGGAGAGGCGAGGGCCATCCAGCCGCAGTCCGAGGAGGGTGTGTGAGTTGAGTATGAAACAGCCTCCCCACTTAAGTTGACGGTAGGTGGAGTTGGAAGCTTTTTCATGGTAAAACACATGAGAGAGCTCTTTGAGGCACTGACTTGTAGCCCCCAGGTTGTCATCCATGCACCCAAGGCAGTGGCAGCCTCCTGTAGGTGGTCCTGGGCCTTGGAAAGTGTGGGTGCTTGACTGACGATGGTAATGTCATCAGCATAGAGGAGAAGGTGAGAGTGGGTAAGAACCTGTAGGTCAAAGAGAAGAACATTGAACAGAAGGGGGCTAAGAATGGATCCCTGAGGTACGCCACGATGAATTCCTTGGGAAGGTGACAGTGATGCACCAACAGCCACTTGGAATGAGCGACCGGTAAGGAAGTTGCGCACCCAGGCAAGGATGGTGCCAGTGATGCCCATGAGTGCCAGCTTGTATAGGATGCCCTCATGTGGTGCAGAATCAAATGCTCCCTCCAGGTCAAGGAAAAAGGCCATCATGACTTGACATTGGCGGTAAGTGTCACAGATGTGATACTCAATTTGCCCCAGCACATCCAGGGTACTCCGGTGAGGGTGGAAGCCACATTGCTCCTCTGCTAGCTTGTTGTTAGCTTCTAACCACCAGGTGAGGCGGGTGTTGACTAACCTCTCCAGCAGCTTTCCAATGCAGGAGAGGAGGCTGATGGGCCTGTATGCTGAAGGGAGTGTAGGGTCCTTTCCAGGCTTGTGGATGGGGATGAGGATGGCGGGTTTCCAGGTGGATGGGAACTGCCCCGATTGCCAGCTGCTGTTGTATAGTTGAAGGAGGCAGGCACGTAAGGGTGGGGTGAGGTGGCGGATGAAGTCATATGGGACTTTATCAAGGCCTGGCGCCTTACCGGGTTTTAATGTAGCTAAGGCTGAGGAGAGTTCATGAGGCTTGAATGGTTGAGCAAGGGATGGGAGAGCTGGAGAGGAGACGGCAGTTTCAATAACTGAAGTAAGGGTTGGAGGCGGACGAAGAGGAGGAGGTAAACCAATCTTGAGGTGGAAGTGTTCTGACAAGATTTTTGCTTTTTCACGGTCAGCGAGTGGGGTAGAATCATCATCAGAAAATGGGATGTTCTGAGATACGAACTTGCCCTCCATGGAGCGGAGAAAGGACATGGTATTCTTGGGAGAGGAACGGAAGGAGAGAGTGGAGCAGTGCAGGTCCCATGCATTTCGCTTTGCCTTGAGGATGGTCCTTCATATATAGCTCCAGGCGGCGGTAAGCACGGCCAGCCTGGATAGTGGGGGTCCTACGCCACTGATTCCAAGCCTGGCGATGGTCCTGTACTGCCTGCGCACAGGCTGCATCCCACCAGGGCTTCCCAGGGCAGCGTGGATGACGACGGGTGATGAGTGGGAAGGCAGCTGTGCCAGCCTCGGACAGCACCCCAGCAATGGTTGTTGCGGCTTCATCCAGGGGAAGTTGTTGGGTGTCCAGTGAGGAGGGAAGCGCAGCCACGTACTGGGGCCAGCCAGAAGAATTGAGCCTCCAGCGAAACATGCAGCCAGGTTGGGGCTGTGGGGAGACTTGTGGGAGGGAGGCGAGGAGAGGGAGGGAGGTGGTCGCTGCCCATGTAAGGTCCAGTGCGGAAGGTGGAGTCCTTGAAGGTAGGGTCTCCAAGGAACAGGTCGAGCACCGAGGCGGCACCAGTATGGGGATGAAACCTGGTCACTAGTCCGGGAGGACTGAGGAGGGAGACATGTTTTAGATCTAACAAGGCTTGGAAGAGAGCATTGCCAGATGTGTTGTGGTGGTGAGGTAACAGGTCAGGCTCCCAACATGTATGATGGGCGTTAAAGTCCCCCATTATAAGCACTGGAGGCTGCAGGGCGGAGAAGTAGTGCATAAACTCTCGGTGGCCAGCTGTACCCCCAGGATTGTAGCAGGCTGCCAATGTGAGCCAGCCACCACCAAGTCCAACCTTGGCTGCAACAACCTCCAGACACCTATCTTGAGACTGAGGGATAGGGAGAGGCGATGAAACGAGGGATTACGTTCACCGGTTAAACTGGTAAGATTGGCATCGGAGAGCCGGTGAACAATAACAATAAAAAAAAACACTGCAGGTTCAACTGGTGAGGAAATGCAAAGGGGTCACTTTAAAAGCTATTTTAATAACCCATAATGAAATTGACACATATATAACAAGAAACATGAAACACAGATATATAACATGAAACACAGGAAAATGACATACACATATACATATAACACAGTAATAAATACAACAATAAAGAACCCAACTTAATACCTAACAATAATCCTAATCCTATATAGAGGCAATGTGGAAAACACGGACGAGGGGAAGTGATACTTATGCGGTGTCGCAGTGGTGAAATGCTGGGTGATGGTTGATCCCACGGTAGACCCAAGAGGCGTTGTGTTCACTGGTTGAGGCTTGGATCTCAACTGCCAATCCAGAAAGCCAAGAGCTGGCTCAACACTTTCGGTTGAGTCGAAAGGGGCCGCGTGAATCCAACTTCGGGACAGTAGCGGGCTTCATGAAACGGTGACGTGGAGGGTTCATGAGACGGTGGCGTGGAAGGTTCACGAGACGGTGACGTGGAAGGGAGGCGGAGAGGTGGCGAACGAGGTAACAAGCGGAGGAGGTGATGGTAGTAATGCATGTTACGGGCGGGCCGTAACATTTCCTCCCCCCTAAGACCTCCGTAATGGGCTCATGAAGGAGGTGAGACGGGAGATCTTGATAAGGCGTCGGCGATGATGTTGTCCACCCCCTTGATATGGTGGACTTCCAAGTTGAAGGTTGAGTTAACAAGGCCCACCTAAGAATGCGTTGGTTTCGGTTCTTCATGGCGTGAAGGAAGGCCAGAGGATTGTGATCGGTGAAGACCTTCGTGATGTGAGGACCAGGATGAAGATAGCACTCAAAACGTTGGAGCGCCAGGACGAGTGCCAGAGCCTCCTTCTCGATGGTGGAGTAGTTGAGTTGATGGTTTTCAGCTTGGCGGAGTGATAGGCGATGGGATGGAGGATGCCGCTTGTGGGGTCCGTTTGTAGTAGGACAGCACCCACTCCAACTCCACTCGCGTCCACTTGTAGATGGAAGGGCGGGAGTGATCCGGCGTCCAGACCACTGGTTCCGAGGAGAAACGCCTTGAGGTGTTGGAAGGCTTGGTCACAGGTCGGGGTCCAGTGGAAGGGGACGGAAGTGCTGATAAGGTCCGTCAGGGGCGGCCAGGGTGGAGAAGTTCCTACAGAAGCGTCTGTAAAACCAGCCATCCCAAGAACCTCATGAGAGCTTTCCTGGTGGTAGGGACAGGAAGCCAAGGATGGCCTCCACGTTAGCTCTCTTGGGGTGAACCTTGCCGTTCCCCACCACATGTCCCAGGTAGACCACCGTAGACTTCCCGAAGGTGGACTTGGCCAGGTTGATTGTAAGCCCGGCTTCCTGCAACCGACCCATCAGCCTCCGAAGACGGGTCAGATGTGTCGCCCAGTCGTCTGCAGTCACCACCAGGTCGTCCAGATATGCAGATGTTCCCTCCAAGTCCTGAGTGATGTAATTTATAGCCCTCTGGAAGGTGGCGGGAGCATTAGACAAGCCAAAGGGCATCACTGTGTATTGGTATAGTCCGAAGGGGGTGATGAAGGCGGATATTATTTGGGCCTCGTCCGAGAGGGAATCTGGTAGTAACCTTTAAGTAAGTCTATAGTGGTTACAAATTTGGCTACTCCTATACTATCTATAAGGTCCTCTATCAAGGGCAATGGGTAGGAGTCTGGCACCGTCACTTTATTTAATTTCCTGTAGTCGGTGCAAAATCGACTACTACCATCTGGCTTAGATGTTAACAGGCAGGAGAAGCCCAGGAGATATACTAGGTTCTGCAAGGTGATGACAGAGCAGATAGTCTACCTCTTTTTTCATCAAGTCTCTTTTAATGGGTGAAATGCGATAGGCTGGTTGTCTTATAGGCTTGATGTCATTAGATATTAATGTTATGTCATGTTGGATAGTATTACAAACTCCTGGAAGGTCACCTGTGATTTCAGAAAAGTCTAGCAATAACTTTTTAAGATCAGACTGTTGTGAAGGTGTTAAGGAAAGAAACACCTCATCAAGGTTGGACATGATTTGGCTGTTTGAGGGCGTCCTTTAGGTGACGAGAAGAGGAATTCGATGTCGGACTCTTCCTCGGGGGCACAGGACCAGACTCCTTCCTACCAGACATACAGGTACAGTGCGAGACAAGTCGTCCTCTGGTTCTCTGGAGTGGTAAGGTTTCATTAGATTAATATGAACTAGTTGGGAATCCTTACGACGGTCAGGAGTGTGGACCACATAATTTAATGGACTTAGTTTTTGAGCCACAACATAAGGTCCCATGAACTTACTGTGAAGAGCATTGCCTGGAGTGGGAGAAAAAGTAAAACCTTGTCTCCTGGTTTGAAACTTCTCATGACAGATTTGGGAAGAGAATTCTGTTGCATTTTAGTTTGAGATTTGAGGAAGTTTGATTTAGCAAAGATCTGACTTCACTGATTTTATTCTTAAGGTTACTGATGTAGTCAGACACACTGGGGCTTGAAGGAGTATTTTGAGTAAACCATTGATCCTTTAATATTTTGAGAGGCCCCCTGATCTGTCTACCATAGAGTAATTCAAAGGGAGTAACCTAAAGAATCTTGAGGAGATTCTCTTAAAGCGAAGAGAAGGAAAGAAATACTTTCATCCCAGTCTCCTTGATGCTCCAAGCAATACTTCTTCATCATGGATTTTAATGTTTGGTGAAACCGCTCCAGACAGCCTTGGGATTGGGGTGGTAAGCCGAGGAGGTAACATGGTCGATGTTTAGCTCATTCACTATCTGTTGGAAAAAATGGCTAGTGAAATTGCTACCCTTGTCAGACTGAATTTGTTTTGGAATTCCTACCGAGGTGAAAAAATGTATTAGATGTTTTACAATGGTCTTTGATGTGATGTTCTTAAGAGGAATGCTTCAGGGTACCTGGTAGTGGGATCCATGAGGGTTAACAAATACTGATTCCCTCGTTTGGTTTTGGGTAAGGGCCCTACGCAGTCTAGAATGATCTTTTCGAAGGGCTCCGTCTGAACTGGAATAGGCGTCAGAGGAGCTGGCACAAGGCGTTCGTTAGGCTTACCCACAATTTGACATATGTGACATGTTTTTACATAGTGTGACACATCCTTTTTCATTCCTGGCCAAAAAAATGTTGAAGAGCCTTCTTGTAGGTTTTTGGATGCCTAGATGACCTGACAATCCATCATGAGCTAGTTCTATAATGGCTGGTCTTACAGACAAGGGATGACAACTTGATGTGTTTCTGACCAGGTGTCTAGTTGTTTCAGTTCAGGAGGTCTGTAGGCACGCATCAGGACTCCTTCCTGATAATAAAAACAAGGCAATTTAGACATATCCTTTGTCTCACTGGCAACATGTCTGATCTTAGCCAAAGTGAGATCCTGTTCCTGAGCATTAATCAAATTCTCCTTTGAAATGATGTTATTATACAAGTTGTCAGTAGAGGCAATCATTGGTGGAGGAGGTGATGAAAGGGCAGGGGACTTGGACTGAGACCTGGTGACTGCACACACTGGGAAGAAGTGAGGGATGTTTCGTCCAGGGTCTTAGTGGGACTTTCTGTTAAGGGAGAATCAAGAACAATTAAGTTTGGAACAGCCAAGTTACCCGCAAGATCATTACCCAGTACAAGATGTACCCCGGTACTGGCAGTTCACCAGGTTTAATGGCTACCTCAACCTCTCCTGAAATGAACGGGCACTGTAAGCTAATATTAGCCAAGGGATAGGAGAGCTGTGATTCGAGACCTGTAAGGATCACCTTCTCCCCAGTGAAAGCCTGTTTGATGTTAGGGATGACATCTTCCCTTAAGATGGATTGGGCAGCACCTGTATCACGCAGAACCTTGATATTTATTGCCTTGTCTTTACCATCAGTCAGGGACACTTTACCTTGATACATGTACGAGTCATAAAGTTCTAGAGGAGAGTTGACAGGGTTAGCTAGGGCCACTGGTTTCTTGTTCTCAAATGTGTTAGGTCTAGGGGCCACAAAAGAAAATTGACGTTGAGAACCCTTGCAATTTGGGTGTCTACATTTCTGGATCGTGTGACCTGGCTTCTTACAGTATGTACACCAGGGGGAATTATATGCATTTGGCGAGAATCCGGTTGGCTTACCACCCGCGCCCCAAAACCTTCCCCAAAGGAGGACCTAACATTAGACAGTGAACCACGACCTCTACTACCCAGGGATCCCATCAACAAAGCAAACGCATCAGCCACTTTAGCGGCAGACATAAGATCACTCTCTCCCGTTCTTCCACATGCCTCAGAATATTAAAGGTAACTTGTTCTTCCATTCTTCCAGGACCATTAGATTGAGCAACTCCGAAAAGGTGGTAATGTTAAGGGCGGCTAACCATTTCTTAAATTGTCTTAGTTTCTCACTAGCAAATTCAACATAGGTGTGAGACTCTGGTTTCACATACTTTCGAAACTGTTGTCTGTATCCATCAGAAGTGATAGAGTAGGCGTCTAGAATGTTACCTTTGATCTCTTCATATTCTACCTCATCACTAAGGCCGTTGTATACCCTATAAGCTTTTCCTACTAGCTTAGGGACAAGGAGAGACACCCACTGATCCTTGGGCCATTTATTCCTATTAGCAATGCTCTCAAAAGCGCGAAATGACCCGTCAACATCAGATTCATCAAAAGGGGGAACTAGCGGAGCAGCTGTAGCAGGATTAAAGCTTGCTAACTGTTTCTTTATATCTATTTCTTCCCTCTAAACTTAGCGTCATTTCGTAGGGCTAACTCCTGAATTTCTAACTCTTTCTCCTGCCTTCTAAGTTGTAACTGAAATTCTCTCTCTTCTTTTCTGCCTGTAGTTGCATTTGTTTTTTTCTGCCTGTAGTTGCATTTGTCTTTCCTAATTCTCTCTTATCTTTATCTTCTTTTTCTGCCTGTAGTTGCATTTCTTTCTTTTTTTTCTGCCTGTAGTTGCATTTGTTTTCATGCATCCGGTATTCTAGTTTAAGCTTCTCAATTTCCCATTGACTTATCCTACTCTTATCCTGTTCTTCCTGGGGACTGTGTATTATAGTCCTCGTAGAGGCTGACATGGGAGTTAACTCTTCTATGGCATTTCCTAGCAACTGACCTTCTTGCACTAGATGTTCAACAACTACATTCTTAATGACCTCTTTAGTCATCTGAGACGTGATGGGAACATCAAAATGTTTAGCGATGGTCTTCCATTGGTCCTTCTTTATATTAGCATCTTTAAGTTGTTCCAGAGAAGGGTCGGCACAAAATCTTCAACGTTAAACTGAGCGGAAGCCATATTAAATAGATGTTAAACCACAACAAAAAAAAAATGATAAGCGAATTACTTAAGTGAGGAACTTGGCAGAGTGATAATAAAGGCAACCTTGGAAATTACCTAGATTATACTTAAGTAAACACTTATGAGTACAATCACTAATGAGGGGTAAACTAGAGAGTTACGGCATTAAGAGGGATCCGGATTACTCTAGTTACGAGACTTGAGAGTGAGGAGCGAATTGTACTGAGACTTGTTATTGATAAGGAGGCGGATTAGTCTGAGAGACTAGTTAAAATGGCCGATTCTAACTAGCGAGAAAAATGATCCGCGAAGTGAGGGATTGAGGGTTCGCATGAACATATGATGATCCCAACACTTGGATAACACTTATTACACACCTGCCTATGTGCAAAAATAGAGATAAGTGCTATCGGTGAACACGCCTTTCTACCTGGTTTCCTGCTCTACCACTGCTATGCGATACCAATGAAAGTCACGAAGCACGTTTAACCCAAAAGGAGCCACTTGATCGCACAAAGGTAAATTTAAACCACACGCAGAGTAAGTCACAGAAAAAAAACACATCAGAGTCACAACACCACAGAAACACAAGCAATCACAGAAAAAAGTCACTGGAAAAATGGAACACTGAACATGGGTTATAATGGTCCTGTCACGGTCGCCAATTGTTACGTTCACCGGTTAAACTGGTAAGATTGGCATCGGAGAGCCGGTGAACAATAACAATAAAAAAAAACACTGCAGGTTCAACTGGTGAGGAAATGCAAAAGGGGGTCACTTTAAAAAGCTATTTTAATAACCCATAATGAAATTGACACATATATAACAAGAAACATGAAACACAGATATATAACATGAAACACAGGAAAATGACATACACATATACATATAACACAGTAATAAATACAACAATAAAGAACCCAACTTAATACCTAACAATAATCCTAATCCTATATAGAGGCAATGTGGAAAACACGGACGAGGGAAGTGATACTTATGCGGTGTCGCAGTGGTGAAATGCTGGGTGATGGTTGATCCCACGGTAGACCCAAGAGGCGTTGTGTTCACTGGTTGAGGCTTGGATCTCAACTGCCAATCCAGAAAACCAAGAGCTGGCTCAACACTTTCGGTTGAGTCGAAAGGGGCCGCGTGAATCCAACTTCGGGACAGTAGCGGGCTTCATGAAACGGTGACGTGGAAGGTTCATGAGACGGTGGCGTGGAAGGTTCACGAGACGGTGACGTGGAAGGGAGGCGGAGAGGTGGCGAACGAGGTAACAAGCGGAGGAGGTGATGGTAGTAATGCATGTTACGGGCGGGCCGTAACAGATCAGCTGTCATGCCTGTGATAACATCACGGGCCTCCTCCAGGGCTCATAGGATCCTGCGGATCTTCACGGCCCTCAACAAGATCTTTTTTTCACCAATAACATCACACCGCCTCCCTGCTTTTCTGCTCTATTTCTTATCCATATGTTGTATTCACCTTCACCTATTTTATTCTCCTCAATGACTTCAGTAAGTTTAGTTTCAGTTATTCCCATCACGTCAGGCCTCTCTACCCTACGATAGTCATTTATTTCTACCAGAGCAGACTGTAACCCATTCACATTAGTGTATGCCATTTTTAGTTTCTCTCCCCTTCTCCTATTTTCCCAATCATCCGCTTTATCAGTTTCATATCCCTGACTCTCTTCCTCTCCTCCTCTGATCGTGATTTGTTTTTTTCCTTTGCCTACATCCATAAGTCACTGGTCTTATTTCTTTTCTCCGCATTCATGTCTCTCCTTATCCATATATCCTTATAATCCTCCTGCTTTCCAAGCCTCCATGAACCATTCAAAACTTCCTCTGCTGGTGCCTGAGATTTAAACTTGATTCTCATTGGCCTGGTTTTGCCCTCTTCGTATCTTCTAATCCTTGAAACCTCCTCAATTTCACCTTGGTACTCATCAGCCTCGTTAGTAGCAACTCCCACCAGTTTACCCGCCACATCTTTCTCCTTCTCTCGTTCCTGCCTCATTGGTCTTTTATCTTCTTTAACCCCAAATACCATAACACATCTCTTTTTCTCGACAGTGTTTCTAACCAATTTTTCTTTTTCCTTTATTATTTTGACCACTGTCCTTTTCATCACCTCTTCCTTTTCCTTTAACTGACTATTCATTATTTCTTTTAGATTCGCTGCTTCCTCATTCTTTCTCTTACTCCAGGCACTTTGTTGTTCTACTTTTTTTTCATTTTCTCTAACAACGACGTTGCATTCCTGTAGGTTACACTTAAACCTCAAGGCGTTTTATTTTTTACTCCACTGTTCCAATTCTTCCTTCCTCTTTCCTTCCAACTCTTCATATTTCTTCCTCCACCCCTCCCTTTCACGTTCAGTCTCTCTACTATTCTCCTCCAATACCAAAATTCGCCTATACAGGTCACTTACAACATTTTCCAACATCCCCAGTTTGCTATTTTCAATACCTCTTTCATGTCTCCCAAATCCCACATACTCATCATCCTCCTCCATGTCCATCCTGCCTGGTGTGTCAAAGAACCATTTCAAAATACCTGGGCTTGTATCCAAATCTCTCCTTTTCGGTCGTACACTCGGCAGATCAGCTGAGTCGGCCATCTTGGGTAAATCAAAACAAACCGCCACCAGTTACCCGATTCACCACTTCTTTCAATTCTTTCTCAATCTCTTGTCAAGCTGCTCATTGCAACACCACAAATTCACTAACAACCTAGGACAGCACGAGAACCAAAAATTCTCCTCCTCCTCCCCCCGCAAAAACACCAGGCTGCTGGGAGCTTCCTCGGCGATGTTGACGCTGCGACGACACGAGCAGGCCAGTCTCAGGATTCGATTATTTATAGAAAAGAAGGGTGAAGGAAGTGTTTTATGAAGTATAAGAGTAAAGTTAGAAATTATTGAAAGACAGGAGAAGATTATAGATGGTGGGCAGACCACCTTGCTATTTTTAGTTTATGTTTTATAGATTTGATATGTACTGCATTTTCTTCGTATTGTTATTTTCATTATTTCAATCAGACTTGTGTTAGCCTGCGGTACCCTTGTCCCAAGCGTATTGCTTGTTTCCTTGAATCTTTTCCCAATAGACGATAAAGAAAAAGGTGGCAACTGGTAAAGCTGTGACGTCATCACTTCAGCTCCCTGCCGCTATATAAGCCGGCACCCACACCACACCTTGCCCTCACAGACACAGCAGACGACATCCAAAAGAAAATCCTTATGTGTAACACTCTTGCAGCAACATTGAGCGGCGGGGACGCACACCTATACAAACACACACTCCTAACTCTATGGCAGGAAAACAATCTTCCAGTCCTCAACATCCCTGATACAGTCATCGAAAACTGTGCAGGCACCTTCAGGAAAACAACCAAACGCGGTAGATCTCACTCTACACACAAGCCCCGTTCTCTGGACTGCAGGGCCAGGAAAAAACACACATCTCCTACACCTCTCACGACGAACATGACACCAGCGCCACCAGGACCTCATACAAATGACACAAGAAACTCAAGATCTGCACCTCACACTACCCAGACAACAACCTCTAACCACAAACAAACAGAGTCACCCCAAGCAAGCTCCTCAATACCGACACAGCACTCTTCACCACCACAAAACTACACCACACATCAACCAGTGAACCATACAGACATGGACACTGCACCCACCAAGAAGGCTGCCGAGTCCTCTGCCCGCACACATCCAGATACCTCACACCGAGTTAACAGACACAAAAAACAAACATGTTAACCATTCTACAACTGAACTGTCGCGGTTACTACAATAACCGCCATCTAATAGCGGAAACGATCGTCAAAGAAAATCCTGACGTCATTCTCCTCAATCACATTGGAGCCCTCCCTCCAACACGCACTGTAAAACACTATGGTTACACAACACAACACACACAAGGAGCCCATAACGGCGTAGCTGTTATGGTCAAGACACACATACAACATCACTTCATCAAAACATGGGCCACACCCACTTCCTTGCCACAAAAATACAAACAAACAACAACACATTCATCATAGCAACAACATACACACGCCCCAACACGCACATTCCCTTTGCAGACATCAACAAACTCTTTAACCACAACACACCAACATACTTAATAGCAGACATCAACGCCTCACACACGGCCTTTGGTCACTCTTCCTGCAACACACATGGCAGACAATTAGAACAGCTAAAGACCCAGAAACGGCTAAGGTTTCTGGGTCCACACTTTAACACAGTCTACACACAGACGGGGACAGGAAGACCAGACCTAGCCTTCACCAACAGACACGCCAGCCACCTACACCACCACCTCTCCCCAGGCAGGATATGTGGGTCAGACCACATACCCCTTATTCTACGCATCTCCACCAACCCTCTAGCCATTCCTACTACCTCACACTACAACTACAAACACGCCGACTGGGAGGCCTTCAAGGAAACACTCCACAACACGCACACGCCACCTACACTACACAACCAACATCACACAACACTTGACAGACACATTGAAAACATGCACAAAGAAATATTGCAAGCTGCAGACACACACATCCCCAAAACGAGCTACAAAATTTTCCGAGACTTCACCCCGTCCGTAAAATCAACAAGATTGCTTACCTGCTATCAAAACACCTTTGAGAGAAACAAACACACACACATAAGGGCCGGCAGGACCCTAGAAATTCTACGAAACCACATTATCAATAGTCTTAACAAAGACCACGATAAATACTGGCTCAACCTAATTAAAAACACACAGGCACTCAGGACATCAAACCCAACAGAATTTTGGAGAAAAATTAAGCAACTAAAGGGCACAGATAAGTCACGCTTCGAGTACCTAAACATAAACAACACAAAAATTACAGACCCAGCTAACGTAACTTCCGCCTTCAAGGATCACTGGTCTAGGGTATTTAGGCCACACCAGCCAAACCCCCACCCTGCAGCTATAGCACACATTAACACAGTAACACACCACATGACAACAATAACACAAGAAACACACCCAGAACACACAATCAGACTTGACACACTACAACATGACCACCTACTCACCACACCAATTGGCGAAAACGAAGTGAAGAGGCTGCTACAGCGCGTGCCACGGCGCGCGCCCGGTACCACAGGCATCTCATGGGCCATGGCTCGCTATCTACCCCATAACATAATTTCCTCCCTCACAGCCATCTACAATGCCTGCCTTGCATCAGGCTACTTTCCCATGCCATACAAAACAGCCACTACAATATTAATCCCTAAACCTAATAAAAACCACCACCTACCAGAGAATTATAGGCCTATTAGCCTTTTGGAGATCCTGGGAAAGGTATTTGAAAAAATTATCAACAGCAGATTGAGGAATCACCTCGAACAGCAAAACCTACTGTCTCATAAGCAATTTGGCTTTCGACAGCGACACTCAACCGAGGACGCACTCAACACCATCGTATCTTATATCAACAACAGTTACCCTCACTATAAATGTGCCCTGGTTACCAAAGATGTAAAACAGGCTTTCGACACTGTCTGGCATTCTGGCCTGAAGTACAAAATTTGTAACAACTTCAACCTGCCTCTTAAAACACAGAAACTCCTTTGCAGCTTTCTTTCAGACAGAAAGATGCGAATAAGGCATTTTCAGAACCACTCAGACTACTTCACGCCACTAGCAGGTGTCCCACAGGGATCATCCATCTCCCCAACACTATATAACATGTACACACGACCTACCTAACCCAACACACACTGGATCCCTCACCATTCAGTACGCAGACGACGTGACTCAACTCGCCCGGGCTCGTACTCTGGACAGTCTCACCAACCGGCTCCAGGCCGAACTTTCAGCCACCAGCGAGTGGGAACTGAAGTGGCTCATACACTCACATCCATTAAAAACCAAGGTAACTTACTTCAGTAAAAAGTGGGTAAAACCAAGGCACCTTTATCTGTATCCATTTCTCCCTGACCAGACACCAATCAACATTTCCGCAACCAACACAGTCCTCGGGCTAAACATAGACAAGGATATGCGATTCTTCCAGCACATAAAACAGAAAGCAGCTGTAGCCTCCGGGGCACTTAGCAGTCTCCACAGATTCCGCGACAGTGACACTAAAACAAAACTACATCTATACAAGGCACTAGTCCAGCCACACTTAACGTACTGTCCCCTAGCACTCTCTCTTAGCGCAAAGACCAATCAGTTAAAGTTGCAAACTATCCAGAATAAGGCATTGCGCCTTGCAATGGATATAAAGTGGTACGAATTCAAAACATCGAAATCATTACACGAGGAAGCAAAATATTACCATTAAATCAAACACTCTTTAACAGGATACATAAGCAACTAGAGAAATACATCACCCTGCACGAAGACACCTACACGTTCATAGATACCTCCCCGCCCCCACGTCAGAAAAACATCCTTGACCTTGCAAATCACATACCTCCTGACCCAATTTACACGTGCCACGATTGAAAATATATAGCTTTAACAACACCCTAATCATCTTCACCCTCATCACCAACCACTCCTCAGGTTGCTGCACTCATAGCTAGTTATCCCCCAGTGTAACTCACAAACACTGAACACCAATACTCCCTGACACAAAGGCGCGGGGACTAAACCCCGAAATGTGGCTGGGACTGATTGAGGAAGCAGCCCCCAGCCTACCATGACAAGTTTAAAGGACCGACAGCAACTACGCCCCACCGAAGATGAACCGACGGCTCTTCAGTCCCCACGACCGCCCAGCAGAGAGTATGAGACACGCACTCACACACTCACTCACACTACACAGAGGAGAGAACTCCGCGGATGGCGTCGGGTCTGACGGCGAAGGCAGCCTTTTCCTTAAACCAACCAGCTTCAGAATTAAATGACACTGCATCCCACCGAAGACGCGGACCCGGGCTTCTCTCTCTCTAAACCGTACACATCCAAAATTGTACAGTGGCTTCCTAGAGGTAATGTAAATATTGTACAAACTATCATACACTACAAACTACCACTCCTACACACACAACACACTCCATAAACCAATGTAAATACAAGATGATGTGCCTCGAGAGGGATATCATCCTGTATAAATACAAGAATATTTTACAAATATTACAATTGTTACGGGTGGCTACAATATGACATTCTCACATGTATTACCAATTCAATGAAAATGTATCTAGAGCTGTCAGAAACAGTCATGTAAATACTAATCAATAAATACGGCTAGTGGGTAAGTGAAAGGATGGAGGAACCGGGTTTTCCCTGGCGGCTGGGGGTGCTGGGGGGGCGCTGGAACCTTGGCTTGGCGTGGTTGCATTGACTGGCGGACGAGTGCTGGCATGCGAGGCGAGAGCGGGGCGTGGCTGAACTTCACCTTCCCTCCTTTGTAATTCCATCACAAGAGCATCGCACTCCAAAAATCAAATGTCGATCTGCACCTGGGTTAAGCCCCAGTGACTTTTTCTCGCACTAAAATTACCTTCCTCACCCACCTATTCTTAATTCTATCCCCACTTCCGTTTTTTCAAATCTTTTCTATTACATTTCCTTCCTTCCAAAAAATGAAATAAAAACTGAAATTGAAGAAAAGAACACCTGGACAGCTAACCAAGTGGACTCGGTTTTCAAGTTTCCTAACTCACGTATACTCAAAATCACATTCAAACAAACAGCAATAGCTAAAAAATGTCAAACAAACGGCCTAAGAGCTTTCCAGATGAGCATCCCCTTCCATAACATTAAACAAGAATTTTTTTACAGTATCCAAACATGCTTTAAATGTTATGAAATAGAAAAACACAACACCAACCAATGTCAAAAGTATGCAGCGAATGTGCCAATCAAGGACACACATGGAAAGAATGTACCAGCCAACATAAAAAATGCCTCAACTGCGACGGAGATCATAGAACTCTCGCAGCAAAATGCCCAAGACGGAAGGAAGCAATAAAAGAAAAAAGATCAAACAGCCAACATAACAACATGACATACAGCCAAGCCACACAACACCAGAAATACACCAACACTCCACCACCACCACCACCACCCCAGAGCACTGGAGACACCTTTGCAAAGATAATAACATGTGTAATACATGCACACACGATCAACATGGCAAATCCTGGAACATATGAAAAGGAGCTTAATAATATGTTAAAGTTGAACAACCTGCCTACCATTAAAGCACCAGTAAACCCTCCATCACTGAAAATTATCACAAGTGCCGCCCCTACACAGACAACTACCTCAAGCAGCGACACCACAAAAAGCACAAATCAACAAGGATTGAACACAAACAACATAAACTCCACCAGAGCCATGGAGGAGGAAACAGTCGGCATAGAAGTAGAAAATGACACACCAGCAAAACACACAGACACTGTTACAAAAACTCTTTCCAAAGACATTGGCATCATAATTTACACACCAGAGTCCACTGGATGGCCTAAACAACAGCTCACTAAAACAGACCTAATAGAAGTATTAGAAAACAGGAAATATAAACTCACATTTACAGACAAAACATACACATACTTCCAGATCATACAAGGCATAATGGACGACAAAATAACACTCGAAAAGTGCTGGGAGAAGGTAGCAGATGATCAATTCAAAAAGATAAGACACGGCACAAACATAGAAAGAACACCACCCACAAGAAGAGAAAAACTACGTAAAAACTCATTCTAAATCTACATTCAATACGAAACTTAAGATAATACAACACAACGTCCTACAGTGGAAAAATCGTAGACATGCACTCTACAACACATACAGACACATAGACCCAGACATTATTCTCATAAACAGCCACTGTCTCCCAAACAGCACACCATTAAAAATAACAGGCTATAAGACATACCAGAAAAACACATTAGAATCTCCCTCTGACGGAACAGCAATAGCAATAAAACGTCATATTAACCACAAGATAATAGATCATTATATATCTGACCTTATTGCCATCAAAGTGGAAACAAGCACTGGACCAGTTATTATCTCCACCTTATACCAACCACCCTCTCGTGACTATCTTCCAACTCCAGACTTCACTGCTCTTTTCCGAATGAACCTACCTGTATATATGATCGCAGACCTCAATGCGAACCATCAAATTCTGGGCTACACATATACGAATAACAAAGGACGACAAATCAACACACTAATACAACATAGAACCATGCAACACGTAGGACCTCACTTCCCTACCTTTTATACTAGAAATAGAGGAACAACACCAGACATAGTTCTAACAAATTATAAAACATACCATAACACACACGTCATGCAAGGCCCCATCACCACCAGCGACCACATGCCAATTATCATGACTATATCGACAGCACCAATTCCAATTCCGGCTCCTCCTAGGATAAATTACAGGAAAGCTGACTGGGACAAGGTTAAAATGAAATAGAGTCAAGAATGGAAGTCCCAAACTTAGATCAAACAAACATTGAAGATATTGACCAGGCAATAGAAACTTGGTACACTATCATAAATGAGTCAATAAAAAAACATATACCGATTACACATTATAAACAGCTACCAGCTCCAAAACTCACCCATACCACAATATCCATAATGATAAGTTATAATGAACTACGGGATCATGCAGCAGTAAACGGATGGACAATACAACATTACAAACACTTTAAAATTTTACAGACACTTTTACAGGAAAAACTAATACACGAAGCTAACAAAAACTGGAACGACACAATAAAAAAAACAGCAGACATCTATCATGATCCACAAAAGTTTTGGAAAAAAATAAAAATTCTCTGTGACCAAAGCACTCCAGAACCTGACTACATACTAGATGACAACAACATAAAACTCTACACCCCAGAACAACAAGAAAAGGAACATAGAAAGATATGGGAGGAAGTTTTTGGAGAGAATGAGAACGACTCAGACAATGATAACGAAGAAGATGAACAAGCTTATGAACATGCAAACATACATGAATTCCTGCTAAATAATGCTCACAGAATCACTCCCTACAATAACTCTGACCACTCTCGCCTTAATAACACACCACTAGACCATGTTATAACCACGGAAGACATAAAACACACAATAAAACGCACAAAGAACACAGCCCCAGGTTCAAGCAACATAAGTAAGCTTGTACTTACCAACCTTCCAGAAAAAGCAATACACACACTATGTAATATATACAATGCCGCTCTATCTTCAGGATACTTCCCAGACATCTGGAAGAAATCCATCATAAAACTTATCCCAAAACCTGGCAAAACACCGCACAAAACCGCAAACTATAGACCAATATCTCTTCTTGAAGTGCCAGGTAAAATTTTTGAAAGAATTATTAACTCAAGACTGAAAAACTTTTTAGAATTTAACAACAAATATAATAACAACCAATTTGGATTCAGATCCAATAGAGGTACCCACCAAGCCCTAGCATTGATAACGGAACAAATAGCTCAGAATAAAAGTGATAATGGCCAATGTCAAGTAATTCTAAGAGATATTTCAAAAGCTTTCGATAAAGTATGGCATTTAGCGCTCAAATACAAGATTTTACAGCTAAACATCCCAACAACAATAGAAAAGCTACTATGTGACTTCCTTGATGACAGAACTGCCCAAATAAAATAAAAGATCACACAGGCCAAGTAATACACATACAATCAGGTGTACCTCAAGGAAGCGTCATCTCTCTGACTCTCTTCACAATATACACCAGTGACATCCCCCATCCTAGGCACGGAACCAATATATATTATGCTGATGATATTACACAAATCACAGGGTACCCAGGAAAGTCCAAAAAAATGCTGAACCTAATTACAGAACGAGAGATTAAAACAATGAACACTTATGAAAAAAGATGGAAAATTAAAACAAACTTAAATAAATTCACTCCATTACATATAGCAGTAAAAAACACTATTCCTCTTACAATAGATGAAAATTACATAGACTTCTGTAGAGAAGGCACAAGTTTGGGCTTGATAATTTCAAACGGTTACATCTCACACGTAAAAAATAGGAAAATAAAAGCAAATATGGCACTAAATAAAATCTACAGGTTAAAAAGTCTACCGGAAAAAATAAGAACCCACCTGGTCAAAGCACTAATTCTTCCAATTCTACAATATCCCCCTATCCCCTTACATGCAATAAGTGATACCCAACTAAGTACACTACAAAAGGTACAAAATAAGGCTCTCAGATTCTCCACTCAACAATACTACCCATACACAATGACAACAGAAGAAATACACATACATACCAACACAAAACCACTAAACATTTTCCTACACGAGCAAGCACAAAAAATATGGTCATCTCTGGAACACACACAGAATGAGACATACCTACAATTAATACAAAAGAAAGATAACATTCGAAAATACCACAGAGACTATCCTAGCAGTCTGGAAAAAATACAATTTAACATCATACCAAAATACAAATAAGGAAGTTTTACTTACCATCTCACTTCATCACTACACAAACCAATACTTAAGCTCTTCTGAAGAGCAATGGACCTGGGGAAGTTCGGGTGAGTCGTCCTCTGCCTCACGCCCTGAGTCGCCTGGGTGGGGGGGCTGTCAGAAGCGGTTGTGAGAAGCGGGGTGGCTTCCCGCGGGTAGCTTCTCCCAGGTGAGGGTGGTGTCTACCAGCTCTACCAGCATGGCATCTGGCAGTGGGGGGAGGAAGATGACGCCGTGCACCCTAGCGTCCACACTCAGCATTTCGGAAGGAAAGCAATGAGTGCTACATAATTCAATTCTCACACAAACCGAGTCCCCAACCTCTGATCTGGGCCCTGAGTCGTCGGGAGGGGGTAGCTGAAACCGATAACTGGAGTAGCTGGGTGGCTCCCCGGGCAGTTTTCTCCATGGCGAGGGGTGATCACCCCCAATGGTACTGCAGCTACCCGGTAGCGGACAAAGAGCTGGAAGGACTTGATAAGAGTGAGTGACATCAGTAAGTATTCTAGAAAGAAAATGCACTAATAACCCTCATATTTGTTCCTAGGACCCACCACTGACTTCTTGTTGTTAGACTTAGTTATTGTTTGGTAGGGTAGATGGGTTTTGTCAGGAAAAAAAAAAAAAAAAAAAAAAAAAAGGTAGATTAGATGAGATTTTTACAGAAATAATAAATTAATTATCTAGCAAATGAAATAAATAAAAGATACTTACCAACACTTACCTTTGGGAATCTTCATCTCATGACCAGATGACCTGAAAAGGAAAAGAAAAAAAAAAAAAAAAATCATATATACACACTCCAAACAAAGAAACATCCAACATAATACACACATACACACTATACATGCACAACAACGCCAGATTAGCACTATACACATAAAAACCCTAAAACATATTCATCCACGCAAACAACAACATATAAAAACATAAATTCTTCTAGGTTGGGGGGGGACCCTCCTCTCAGACTCGGCCAAGACACCGTGCTTTAAACACGTGTCGTCCTGCGCTCTGTCCTTCACCCACCTCTGTGTGGTTTTTTTGTACGCCCATCAGGCTTAGGTATTAGTCAAATAAAGTTAAGTTTCCCATTGTCCCGTGTTTTTAGCTTTGCCTTTTCACTATCCTCTCCTTAGCGGCAACAGAAGGTGTCTGTTGCCAGGTTGTCAGATTGTCTTTCCTCTCACACCTACGGAGGATCCGCCTCAGTGAGCGTGCTTTTGGGGTGAATTAACACCGTCCGGCCCCTAGAGTGGTTTGGCAGGACAATCTGACATTAGGTAACTCCTCCTGACCACCTCCCACTTGTGTCCTGCTCCTCCTGCAGGAGGGGTGTACCCTCCATGCCTGACGGACCTTCCTGCCCTCCCCGTAAGGGGAGGGAGGACACTGATCGACGACCCCCGACTGCCAGACTGTCTATTGACCCCTCCAAAACGACTTATGTGACTCTCCATTCTAAGACGAACACCCGCCTGTCTACTGTTAATTCTTTTATAATAAAGAAGGTCATCGATTGTAATATAGGAAATGTTGCTAATGTTAAAAACTTGCTAGTGGTGATTTACTTGTTCAGACAGTTAACGTAAGTCAAGTCAAATCATTGTTGAAGCTCCGGTTCATTCATGACATCGAGATCGAGGCTTCGATTCCAGTGTCCATGAACTCGTGTCGGGGAGTCGCTTCCCACCGCGATTTTGTGGATATGGAACCGACCGAGATCGTCGATTGCATGACTGATCAGGATGTCATTGAGGCTCGGAAAATTACTAAAATGGTTGACGGTACAAGAAGGAGCACAGCATCAGTCATTCTCACCTTCAGTGCTGCTAAGTTGCCAGAGAGGATTCATGTAGGGTACGAGTCGGTTCCCGTTCGTCCCTACATTCCGAATCCTCTCCGTTGTTTCAAGTGCCAGCTTTATGGTCACCATGGTAACGCTTGTCGGTCTTCCCACGCTTACTGCGGTAGATGCGCAGGAGAGGGCCACTCTGTGGACCAGTGCACATCCTTGGTAGAGAAGTGCCGTAATTGTGAAGGTGCTCACTCCACTTTTTCACGCGATTGTCCCGCGTGGAAAGTGGAGAAAGAGGTCTGCACGGTTAAGGCTACTGAAGGATCTCTTACTATGAAGCAAGGATGCGAGTGAAGCAGACGCAGGCCGCGCCTGCTTCAAACGTCTCCTACGCTTCAACAGTAAGGGCTCCACCTAAGATGTGTACTGTTGCTATCCAGACTGACCTCAGCGACCTGCTGCCTGCTCCATCTACCACCACTGATTCCCCTTCAACCTCTGCCTCATCATCTGCTAAATCTACTACTACTACTACTAAAACCTCTACTCCTATAACTTCCTCTGCTCCATACCTGTCTGCTATTTCTCGTACTCCCAGTAAGGGTGAGAAGACAGACAAGTCTAATAAATTAAATTTAACAAAGCTTGAACGTCAACGCCCTTCTCATGTCGTCGCCGCTCCCGCGCCGTCGAGAAGGAGTTCACACGCTCGCTCCCTCTCGACGAGCTCCGGGGAGTTAACAATTGATGAATCGATGGATGTCACCATTAGTAAGGGCCGGGAGAGGTCCCCCGGCAGCGCCTCTGAGCGCAAAAGGACTAAGAAAACGGCCGCCACCACAACTCTTAAGCCATAATGTTCAAGGTGTTACAGTGGAATTGCAGAAGTATTCGGAATAAAGATCCATATTTGTCACTTTTAGTGAACATACACAGGCCGTCCGTTATTTGTCTACAAGAGACGAGACTACAGGATCAGCCTGATCCTGCAGTGCTAAAACACTACCATCCGTATAGAAGATATGAGGGACACGGCGTTGCTATATACATACACAAAACACTGACACAAACAGAAGTGACGTTGAATACACCTCTGGAAGCGGTCGCGTGCAGGGTGAGATTCAACGACACGTATCTGGCTATCTGTTCCTCTACTTGCCTCCCAATACCTCCATTGTTGATGATGACATTACATCTCTTATTAGCCAGCTTCCGGGCAACAGGCTAGTTGTTGGCGACTTTAACGCCCATCATCAACAATGGGGAAGTGAGAGGTCAAGTGTACGTGGGGAGCAGATAGTAAACATTTTATTACAGACAAACCTCTGTCTTCTGAACGATGGAAGTGCGACTCGTGTAGATGATCGGACTGGTAACGCGTCTGCCATTGATCTGTCGTTGCTCTCGCCAGGTATACTCCTGACTTCTCCTGGGAAGTCATCGACGACTCCACGGAAGTGACCATCTGCCCATCTGCATCTCTTATGCACGCGACATCCCGCCCACCCCCGCCCTCCCAAGTTTAACTTCAAGAGAGCAGACTGGGCAACCTTCCGTGGGGTTGCCGACGTGGATATATCTGGCGAGGACATTGACACGATGGTCAGCAACGCAACACAATCCATATTACACGCCGCTGAGGCTTGTATTCCGAAGACTTCTGCAGTTTACACTAAGCATGGAGTCTCATGGTGGACAACGGATTGCCGACAAGCACTTCGTGAGCGCAATAGACGATACAGGTACTTCAGCCAGCAGCCCAGTCAAGCAAATTTCATAGCCTATAAAAAGGCAAGGGCTCAGGCAAGGAAAGTCATCCGTAATGCAAAGAAAGACTCATTCAGACAATTCATATCATCTGTTAACCGCACCACTCCTCTCTCCAAAGTATGGCAAACAATAAATATCTTAAACAACAGAAAACCATATATTCCTATCACTACCCTTAAAATAAATGATAATATAATTGATAACAAAACAGAAATAGCAAATGCCATAGCCCACCAATTCCATCAGGCCAGCAGCACAACTTATTATGACCCTACCTTCCTTCCAAGGAAGGAGGCTGCAGAACTCACTGTCCCAAACTTTGCCACAGGAGGCGTAAACTCAGACTACAACACAGAGTTTACGTTGGATGAACTCCTCTTTGCCCTGAAATCCTGTAAAGGCTCCAGTCCTGGTCCAGACAATATTTCATATATCATGTTACAAAATCTCGGCCACCACTCCCTTTCAAAATTATTAACGCTCTACAATAGAATATGGACCACCTACACTTTCCCTCAGTCTTGGCACTTCGCCCACACAATCCCAATCCCCAAAAAGACTGGACGCCTTACGGACCCCAGTGCGTTTCGTCCTATTGCGCTCACGAGCTGTCTATGTAAGGTCATGGAACGTATGGTAAAGCGAAGGCTACTTTTTGTTTTAGAAGCGAAGGGTCTGTTAGGTGATCAGCAGTCGGGCTTTCGGAAGTACCGAAGCACGATGGATCACCTAACACACCTGGAGCATTGCATTTCAGAGGCTTTTGCCAAAAAGAATTCATGATAGGGGTGTTTTTAGACATCCACAAAGCCTTCGACATGACATGGCGACACGGCATCCTCATGAAACTCTACGCTCATGGCTTCAGAGGTAACTTGCCCATTTTTGTTTATAATTTTCTTCAGGACAGAACATTCTCTGTCAAGCTTCCTGGTAACGTAATCTCGGACGTTTTCGTCCAGGAGAACGGGGTGCCGCAGGGTAGTGTTCTTAGTCCCATTTTATTTTGTATAATGATTAATGATATTCTGTCAACAACTCCCGTCCCAAGGAATCTTAAATACTCATTGTACGCCGACGATTGTGCGTTATGGCACTCCTCGCCTAACGCACAATTCTCAGCGGGCGGATTCAGGATGCTCTTGATTCCGTCCAGCATTGGGCCTCATTATGGGGATTTAAGTTTTCAGTTGCTAAGTGTATCGGTGTTGTTTTCACT
The DNA here is from genome assembly GCF_017591435.1 of Portunus trituberculatus. NCBI lineage: Eukaryota > Metazoa > Arthropoda > Malacostraca > Decapoda > Portunidae > Portunus > Portunus trituberculatus. The sequence continues at coordinate 25,394,112 of NC_059285.1, forward strand.
AGACGTAACGTACCTGATTTGCAAATAACTCTTCAAGGCCAACCGATACCGTTTCAAAATTCAGTCAAGTTCTTGGGTCTGCATTTTGATAGCAGACTCAATTGGAAGACTCATGTTAATGAATTGCTCATTCGTTGTCGTAAAAGATCAATGTCCTCAAATACCTTTCTGGTACTTCATGGGGAGCAGACAGAAAATCTTTATTAATGGTGTACAAGTCCTTAATTCGTTCTCATTTAGACTATGGCTCACTGGTGTATGGGTCTGCGTCGGAACCAACACTGAGGAGATTGGATGTACTGCAGAATGAATGTGTGCGAATGTGTCTTGGAGCCCTGCGCTGCACTCGTGTGGCGCGGATGGAGGTTGAGGCCAATACACCACCGCTACATTCGTCGCGACGCCCTGCTTTTATCTCATGGGATAAAACAGCTCGGAAAGCTCCCTCGGTAACAACAGCAAACAAGATTATATGGCAGCACCACCACCTCCACAATGCAGCTTGTCGTCCAGTCGCGACGCGTCTGAACGCTCTGCCAGCAAACGGGCGTGAGACTGGACGACACAGACCACCTGGTGCTACCTACTCTTCCCCATGGAAACTTCCCACCACCACCTTCAACATCAACTGGCTTCCGGGAAGAAGGCTGTTCTTGCCGAGGTGGAGCTCCACCAACACTTCCGAGCCCTCGTCGCTGGCCTCCCTCCATCCCTACATCTCTACACAGACGGCTCCAAGACGGATGAATGTGTGGGTGCAAGTGTGTGGTCGTGTGAATGTGCCCTCAGGCTCCGTTTGCCTACCCATAAATAAGTGTTTTCTGCTGAAATTTTTGATATTGACAAAGCCATAGATTATGCTTTAAATTCAATTCATAATTCAATCATAATTTTTCGGACTCTGTGTCAGCTCTTCAGGCATTAGAGTCCGGTCACACGGATGCAATTAAAATTCAGGGCAACATCATTAATAAGCTGAATTCATGTCATAAATCCTTCTCACTGGTTTGGGTGCCTGGACATTCCAATATACGCGGGAATGAACAGGCTGACATGCTAGCTCGGTCTGCTGCAGAGCTCGAGGGAGCGTGGAACCTCCGTCGGGATCTGCAGTCATGTCTCTCAGTTGTTAAATCATCAGCAAAACTCCTGTGGCAGAGTCACTGGGACAACCTCCACCTCCACACCACCAAACCCATCCTGGGCGAGTGGGCCTCCTCCAATCGCCCCACAAGGCGAGAGGAGGTGGTCCTCGCACGCCTCAGGATGGGCTGCACCCTCCCACCCACATGCTCCCCTACATCGCCAACGCCTTCCCACCACAGTGTTCCAGCTGTAATGTCACCCTATCTGTCGAGCACATCCTGCTTCACTGTGTGCGTTATCGTGAGGAAAGGCGGCCCTTGGCGGCGTATTGCCGGGGTCGCCGCCTCCGCTAACTCAAACCACCCTCCTGGGTGATGAACACCCGGATGTGGTCGATAGACTGATGATTTACCTGACTGAGACCAATTTAATCAGAGAGTTGTGATTTATGTGTATATATTATGTTATTTATCCTCCACTCTGTAAATATTTGAAAATATATATATATATATATATATATATATATATATATATATATATATATATATATATATATATATATATATATTTATTTATCCTCCCCATGCCCTGACAAAGGACAATAGTTTTGAGATAGGTATAGGATCCTGTGTGAATGAAGCGTGCATGAGAATGTGTGTGGATATTTAAAAAAAAAAAAAAAAATAAATAAATAATAATAATAATAATAATAATAATAATAACTATAAAAATAAAATAAATAAATAAATAAACCAATAAAAACTGTATATACATTCCTGCTCCTGCATCGGTAAGAAGAGGTTCTTACCCACCGAGTGCTACAAAGCATTACAGGCTCACAACAGCCAGCATTGAAGCTACCTTCTACACAGCAGCAGAAAGACCTCTACTCCAGGAGGCAAAACATTATAGACATAACGCTGTTCCAGCGTTTTCCCTACCCCTCTGGCCCTTCTCGCCTCTAGGACATTTCATACACGAGTTTCCCGCACGGAATATCAGATTGGGACAGACCCTGTGACCGAGGAAACCGGTGTGTTTTGCCATAGAGGTGGGCTGTTCGGCCTTCCCTCTGTCTCTCTCACTTCTCCAATTTCCTTTTTCACCGCCTCTGGGTGAAGGGGCTGGGGGACCTTAAAAGCCCCCAGAACTCCTGAAGCAGAGGCAGCCTGCGATGCGCTGAGGAAGCCCGTGAGCGTGCGGGTCCAGCCTCAGTTGCGGGGCCAGGTAAAGGAAGAACAAGTTTGTTTTGGAGGGCCTTCCATAACCTCCTTGTCATAGCTGTTTCGCAAGGCGGGACAATTTCGACGGCTTTTAGAAGCCGGGTTGTCTGCAGCAACCGCCAACTGCAAGGCAGGGCCATCTTAGCTGTGTTGTAAGTCGGGTCTCGGCCCCTTGTAGGCTAACTTCTTGGAACTCGGCAAATACTTGGAAATAAGAGATAACGATGGTACGTCACAAAACGGCAAGCCCAGACAGGAAGACCTCAAGAACGGAAAACACAGTTCCACGCACTGTTCGCTGCATGAGTCTGGACCGAACAAAGAGACGCTACACGGAAGATTCCGACGGAGAAGAACTGGAACAATGCAAGAGCAAAGCAAGAATCTCCAACCAAGAAAACTCCCAGGAAAGCTACTCCAACACCGCAGAAGCACAAACATGGACCACGGTGGGAAAACAGAAGAAGAAAGAAGAACCGCGTCTCGAGTCAACCATAGCCAGCAACACTGCAAAACCTCCTCCACCGGCTCCAGAGACAAGACCCCAGCACCAAGCTCTTCCGAAAGTCCTCATTCCTCGCACCGAGGGGTTCGAATCAGCCCTTCACCTAGCAGAAATCATAGAGAAAAGCTTGGAAACTCCAAAGATGAGGATGAAATTCCTACTGTCTGGGAATGTTCTGGTTTCCCCTCCGGATCAGGAAACCTTCACAAAGCTCATGAACTTGCGTACAGTACAGGGCAAACCTGTTCAACTGAAAGCAACAGGACAGGACACATGCAAAGGCATACTGCTAAAATACCCGATCTTGATGCCCCTCAAGCCAATTCTAGATCATCCACTGGTCTTAGAAGCACAGAGATGCCGAGTCTCTACAGGGGAGGCAACGAGGCAGGTGGAGATCACGGTACAGGGATCTTTACCAGGTGCTCTGGAACTGGGCAGCTGGGGGACGTTTACACACGTCCCTTCAGCCGCGAGCCATTGCGTTGTTTCAACTGCCAAAAGTTCGGACACCACAAAAACAATTGTACCCTCGAGACACGCTGTGGAGTATGCTCAGGGCAGCACCAGACAGAACTGTGCATAACGAAACACAAAGAAGGACAAATGACAAGCAAACAATGTCCCAATTGTGGCGAGAAGCACCTGGCATGGAGCAAGAGCTGCGAAGCACGAAGAGCTCTGGTAAGCTCACAAAAAAACACCCAGATGCAATTCATGGTGAATCATCGCCCAGCACTTGCCGCAACCTCGACATGGGAAAACCGCAAACTGGAACAGACCACCAACGAGCCAGAGACGGAGATGTTAACAGATCAAGACTTCCCATGTCTCGGCCAGGGCACAGGACGCCCAAAACTTCACCACGAACCACGCAGACGACTAGAATCACCGGCACAACAACAGAATACCGAAGAACAGATCACACTAACGAGAACCGAGCTAAAGGATCTCTTCACATCTTTCGCCGGAGCGCTCGCCTCGATGATGGGACACGAGATCCAGGAAGACAAGCTCTCACAGCTTGCAGACAACATCATAGGGAAAAAACTGAAGAAGACCCAAGACAGCCAAGATTTCACCAGCACCAACCCCAGCACCAACCCCAGCACCAGCACCAGCCCCAGCACCAGCACCCCAACAACCCACCCGGAAGCTTCCGGCAGGGACAACACCAGCAACAGCGGCGATAGAGAAAGAGAAGGCGGCCCTGGGGCTCTCAGTGAGACCGAAAGAACAACGGAAGACGAACAAAGACCAATTAGACTCCTACAATGGAACATACGAGGACTCTCAGGAAATAAACATATGCTAACAGCAGAAATGAGGAAACTAAATATTGACGTGGTACTCCTACAAGAAACTATGATAAGGAATGGGACTTTCAGGACACTCAGGGGATATACTGAGTACCACAATCCGGCAGAGGAAGGTGCTACAAATGGTACATCCATACTCGTTAAAAATACAATTCCCAGCAAGAAAATAGAGAACCCAGTGGACTGTGGAGAAGGAGTGGAAGTGCTGGCAGTCTCCATCACCCTAAAGGACACACAATTTCTTATATACAACATATATAACAAGCCTGGCAACACCAACATCGACACAACAGAACTGCTTGCACTCTGTGCCACAGAAAATATTTTCATAGGAGGAGACTTCAACGCCCACCACACAACTCTTGGATCTAAGAAAAACAATAGGATCGGCCACCATATCGCAGAAACTTTACACAACATCCCAGAAGCCAAACTCCTCAATACACAAGATCCAACTCACATTGCAGGAATGCCACGAAGGAAGTCAATAAAGGAAGCTGAAGGAAGACAAAGTTGACTACAGACGAAATAGACGAACGATTCAGCAGAGGCAAGATTGCCAAGATGGCACTTTTCATTAGATATATAATTTGGGTTTGATCTCTAACAAATTTTTGTAATATTATAGTTATAGCTAGGCTATATCACGTGTTTAAACTAAAGATGATTAAAGTGTAATTGAGAACCAAGTGAAGTCGATTACATTATTATTTTTAATCTAGCGCATTATTAGCGGTGTAATTCCAATGTTCTGCTATTGACAACCCTGCATGCGCTCAGCTGATCAAAGACTGTAAACAGATTCGTGTGTGTTTTCAGAATATCGTCTACTTTTGTTTGTTTTCTAATCCAGAAAGCTTGTTTCCTATCTCTTCGAGTTATCCCCAACATTACCCTCTCCATTCCTCTTTGGGAACAAGGTATAAACAACCATATTACATTTTATCAATAAATGTAAGATGAAACATATCATCACTCTATGAGCATTGTTCATTTTCGTTACTGGTAGCCTAACAGTTCCTTTTTCCAAGATTATACATCATGGGATGATGTACAACCTGCATATGCCAAATATGTCTCGCTGATGAAAACCAATCCCATAGAATCTTATGTAAGAGATGAGTTCAAGATTTGGCAGAGACATTGGTCATCATGTGAGAAAAAAACAACAACAGCAGTGGCAACAATCAACGAGTGTAAGGGTATGGAAGGGGTGTTTCCCAATATGATGACTCTACTAACTCTCTTGGCCACACTTCCTGTGTCAACTTGTGAGGCAGAGAGGATGTTCAACAAGGTTGACCGTACGTGCTCTGCTATCAGAAGCACAATGTCTGAAGAGAGATTGGAGGCTCTAGTTCTGCTTCAAACTCACCGAACTCGTCTTCCTTCTACAGAAGCAGTAATAGACAGATTTTCCATGTCTGCTCAAAGGAAATTAGCATTTACTTTATAGAGGCTTCATGAGTGATGACACCCAAATTCATTGCTGACTTGTTGCTCATAAAATTTATTGTATATATTTGCTTTGAAGTCCAGATTCTAGAAGAGATTTTGATTTAATTTCAGTTTGGTTTGGTTGTGTTAATAAGGAGAAAGGAAACTCTATGTTACAATTCTAGTCCATTTTCAATGTAGTTCATTTTATAATAACTAGAGAAAAGTAGAAAACCAAGATCTATTTAATCCTTGAAATTATATAATAACTAGGGAAAGTCATGATATATCTAGTCTTTGAAAGTATAAAACTTGCAAGTAAAATGATTATTTATTTCTTAAATGTACATTGATTATGATTGATATTTATTTCTATAAATATTTTGAATTAGAAAGTATTTTATTTGACCTATTGCAATTTTCTTGTGAACAAATACTAAATGACATTTCTAAATAGCAAAAAAATTATTGTTGAAACACAGGATTTTTTCTGAGAACCATTGCTCAGGTGGCTCCAAAAAACACATAAAATAGCTCAAAATCTCAAAATTTTCTCAGGGGGGCTGGGAACCCCCCAGCTGATAGGCTCGCTTCGCCAATTCCTCTCGCTAGAAAAAAAACGCCCCTATCCTCATTGGCCCCCCCCAGAAAACCTCTCTAGATCCGCCTATGTTGCAGGAGGAGTGCTGGACCTCTCCATCACAAACAACATGCTTTATACACAAGCAAGCTGGTCGCTGCACCCTCACCTAGCAAGCGATCACTTCGCAACTCTCACAACCATCTACATTCCCCAACTGAGACAGCCTCCCAGAGAAGCAAAATGGAACCTAAAAAGAGCAAACTGGCCTCTCTACAGAGAACGCATACATTACTACCTCAGCACACTGCCACAAGAAAATACACTCGCCGACAGAGAACACAGACTCACCAAAGCCATACACAAGGCGGCGAACGACACAATACCAAAGACCAAACCACCCATCAACAACTTCAAAGATCGCTGGTATTACAATAAAGACGTCAAAGAATATAACCACAGAATAAACCAAGCAAGGAAATTACACAGGAGACATAACACAGACACCACCAAAGAACTCCTCAGAGCCGCGATCCAAATTGCAAAGGACGCAACCAAAGACATACAAAAGGAAAAATGGTTGAACTGGTGTGGCTCCATAGGCCAAAATACGAAATTAGATGACATGTGGCGGGATGTAAAGCTTGCATCCGGGAAACTCTCTTCAAGACTTCCCATTCATCCAGAGCCTACATCAGAAGCCAACAGACTTATGTGGACAGAAGCAGCAGCGCACAACTACCACAAGAAACACGTAACACACTCAACCAGCTTAACACAACAAGACAAACCACTATTGACAGAGCATGTAATACAGTAACCGGCACCGACACACCCTTCACTCTACACGAACTCACCAACTGCCTTAAGAAACAAGACACCGCAGCTGGAGCCGACAAGATAACCTACAGAATGATCAGCGAGGGAGGCCCAGCTATGCATCACGAGCTTCTTGAAATTATTAACCAATCCTTCGAGGAAGGCAGACTCCCTCCAGCCTGGAAGACAGCAATTATAGCACCTATCCCCAAACCGAAAGAACCAGGAAAAACCAGACCGATCTCCCTACTCAGCTGCCTGGGCAAGACCATGGAAAGAATGGTCCTAAACAGACTGAAATGGATCGTAGGAGACCTACACAAAAACATCTATGCCTATACAGATAACAGGGGCACGAAAGACTGTCTTATGGAAATGATCCATTCCACCTACAACAAAAAAGCAATCATCACCTTTATGGATCTTGAAAAGGCATTCGAAACAGCTAACGCCTCTGCAATTCTAGAAGCTCTCACACGGAAAGGAGTGGAAGGAAAACTACTGAGTTGGACGGCTGACTTCCTGCACGAAAGACAAGCTAAAGTCAGATATCAGGGAGCTCAATCAGCAACAAAGAAATTTGAAAACGGCACCCCACAAGGAAGTATACTCAGCCCTTTTCTCTTTAATATACTTGTAGAGAACATAGCCTCCCTAAACATCGGCGGAACCAAGTACGCAGATGACATTGCAATCATTTCTACCGGCAGCAGGTATGAAAGGAGGGCAAGGGAGGCCGCAACAGCAGTAGATAATACATGCAAGAAGCTTGGCCTCAAGATTAATACCAATAAAACTCGAGCAATGCATATAGGCACAAGAACCATACTAGCACCAATCACCATCCGGAACGAGCCAATAGACTGGACCTTGTGTCACACATACCTGGGGGTCTGTATTGACACAAGGCTCAGTTTCAACGCCTACACAAATTCACTAAAAGAAAGGATAAATGCAAGGATCAGAATAATGAGAGGGATAACAGGCACCGAAGGAGGAGCAACACCACAAGTCCTGAGACTGTACTACATCCAAGCAGTCAGGTCTGTAATTGAATATGGAGCACCCTGCCTAGCTCTTGCCTCCCCTGCCAACCTTAAAACCTTGAAGGTGCTGCAAAACAATGCCCTCCGGATAATAACAGGCGCACCAAAATGGACAAAAGTATGCACTCTCCAGGCTGAAACAAAAATACCGCCAATCACGACGAGACTTTACTCAACAAATGCCAGTCACCTAGCTAAGTTCATTCGCCAAAAGAATCTTGAACCACTCAATAGCATAAAACAAGCTCTCGCACAAGACAGACAGCTCTTCCACAAATCTACATGGGCAACAACCATAATAGTCCATGAGCCAAAACCCAAAATTAGGGGTTCGGGTACCAAAAAGGTGAACAGATCCAACATGGATTTTCTGTTAGACTGACATCTGAAGTGTCCGAAATCACTTGATGGACTTCTCAGACTGGTAGCTTAATGCCTGTATGGAGGCCATCTTTAAGAATGGTTGACGTTTTGGGGGAAAAAATCAAGACATCATTAAAAGGACTGTGACTACTTACAGAAATGTTACAGAAAGGTCTAACATAGTTCATTGGATTTGTAATGAAATTCCACGTATTTTCATGTACAATTTTCTATATTATACTTTGTAATTAGATCAGAAATAACACAAATGAAAGTAAAAATTAGGCATTTTCTACATTTTTTCAGCATAGACTTAGCAAAGTTTTCATAACTCCTTTTTAAAGCAACACTGGACAAAGTTTCACCTTTGGGCATCTGTTTCACATCCTAAGCTATCTGTATAATAGCTTGTTTGTGTTATTAATGCATTCTCCGAATTCCAGAAATCGTATTAACGAGATAGCGTATTTTCGGCAAATATTCAAGCTTAGTAACAAGCCAATATACACTTCATATAAAACGCATATTTTCTATCTATCTATCTATGTATCTATTAATATGCCTGTGATGTAATTGAAACTGTCTTTATTTCAGATTGCTAAGATCCAACATGGCGGAGCAATCAATGAAGAGAAAAAGACCTAACCCTGATATTGGTACCTGCGCAATATGTGGGAAGGACTCACCTTTGGATAAGCTTATACTGCCAAAGGACAGTGACTCCTGGCAAACACTTTATCAAGCAGCACTGACAAGAAACGTCGACTCTATCATCAAACTGTACGTGGACGACAAGACGATTCCAAACATACTGTATCACCGAGAATGTCGGTCTGACTTCACGCACAAGAAACATCTGGCAAAATATCAGAAGTCTGTGGAGGTGTCTGTTGAGCCTACGCAGTCGGAAACAAGACACTCCCAACGCCGTGTCCCTGCTCAAACCTCAACAGTATATGACCCAATCTGTATATTCTGCCAACGGGTATCCAAGTATGTCAAGGGTACCAAAACCAGGGAGCCTCTAACCCAAGCTGTAGACCTAAGAGCCGACCAAAGGATTCGAGATGTCGCAACCCATCAATGTGATGATAGGATACTCTCTGTTGTGTCGAGAGATATCGTGGCTGCTGAGGCCCATTATCACGTGACCTGTTACAAGCTGTACACCCGTGGGCCACATTCTTCACCTGAATCGACAGAAAGAACCAAAGATCTTTATTCTGAGGAAGAGAAAACAGCGCTTGATTTCCTCTTCCATTACATCCGAACTGACATCTTTTTAAATCCGCGAATAGTTCCTCTAGCTGACATCACGGCGAAACTTGTAACCTTTCTAGTTGAGAAGGGGCTGCATCCAAAAGACTCCACAAAAAAGCACCTCCGCAGAAGATTAGAACTGGAATTTGGGGAATCTTTGCATTTTTTCACTCTATGCAACAGGGTGTATGTCAGGCCACAAAACCTTTCCATAGACTCAATTGCAACAGATTTCCTGATTCTTCAAAATAAATTTGAAGCATACATGAAAAGCAAAGATACTGAACATCTGCTCATGAAGGTAGCTCTGCTCCTGAGAGAAGATATCAAATGTTCTACCAATGAGCAATCTTGGCCACCACAACCGGATGAGCTGACAAATGCTTACGTCAAAATTCCTGAAAATCTCAAGATATTCTTAAATGTACTTCTTGGTGGTGACCAGGTGAATGTATCGGATCGAACCACTAGAATCTCATGGTCTTTGGGTATGGACATAATCAATGCTGTCACGAATGCTGTAGTTGTGACACCAAAGCATCTACTTTTACCATGGGCAATCAAGACACTAACCGGTAACACTGAACTCATAAGGACATTGAATCGACTAGGACATTCCTGTTCATACTCAAAGTTGGAGGAGATAGACACAGCTCTGTGTATTGAGAAGCTGAATGTGGCTGATGGCAAGCCGCACCTTCCGGCAGGAGTACACCCTTGTATTCCAACTGTTTTGGGTTTTGACAATATCGACAGGCTTGAGGAAACGCTGAGTGGAGCTGGGACCTCACATCGTGTTAATGGCATAATTATCCAGCCAACAGTGTCTTCCTGTGCGATGCAAAGAGGGACTCCAACAGTCAACAAAAGAGACAAAAGGCGTACCATCACATGCCCTGATGATCACCTCCCAGTGTATGTATCAGCTAAGAGAGAAGGTCCGCTGCCTTTGAAATCGCCCAAATTTTCCAAGCCTCTTGTAGATGCAACTGCTGATGCTCAGCGGGCTAACCACCTGTGGGTAATAACACGTTTGCATTATTTTTTACATCAAAAGACAGCTTCGTGGACAGGGTTCAACATCCAAACAAGAGATAACACAGTAGTGAAGCCTGACAGGGTTGGCTATCTGCCGACAATAAATGCACCGGCCACAGAGCTGTCAACAGTCCATGAGATTCTTTGTCAATCAGAGTTAACCAGGCAGCAGTTGCAAGTGGGAAAAGTTGCCGTTGTAATGGATCAAGCGTTGTATGCAAAGGCAACAGAGGTGGCATGGAAACAGAAATCGAAATTTGAGAACCTTGTACTAATGATGGGTAATTTTCACATCATCTGCAACTTGTTGTCAATCATTGGGAAAATGTTCCGTGATGCTGGACTTCGTGATTTGGCTGTTCAGTCAGGTGTTATTGCTGAAGGGTCAATAGACAAAGTGTTAGATGGAAGACAGTACAACAGGGGTGTTCGTTTACACAAGCTCACTTATGAAGCAATGATGCGACTTATCTGGTGTGGCTTTCTAGACTGGACAGAAATGGACAACCCAAGGAACACCATGATCCTCAACAAAGCCGTTAACTGTGTGAAGGAGCTTCAGAATAACCCATGTGCAGCACAGCTACAGAGGTGTCTAGATAATGAATCCTGTCAGAAAATCCTTAACCTGTTCAAATTATACCTGGAGCTTCAGCGACATGATGGTGGTCAGTTAGCGGCATTCTGGATGATGTACATTGATCTTGTAGAAATATTACTAGGGTTGATCCGTGCAGACCGTGAAGGAGACTGGCATCTACACATCGCATGCATCAGGCACATGATTCCATGGTGTTTTGCAATGGACAAAACCAATTATGCCAGGTATTTGCCAGTCTACTACTTGCAGATGTCCCACCTAAATGAGACAAGTCCAGAATTGCACAAATATTTTGTGAATGGAGGCTTTTCAGTGCAGGTGGGGGACGCAAATCCCTTTGGAAGAATTGCAGTGGATCAGACACTTGAAGAAACCGTAAACAGAGACACACAAACTGCTGGTGGGACAAAGGGTTTCAGCCTGAAACTCAGGGCGGTCTCTCGGTATTATCTCACAGCTGAATACAGAGCAGAAGCTTTGCGGAGACTACATGGTATTGTGTCAATAAAAAGCCCAGGACTTGGACACAGAGACCTCCAAAGATCCCGTATCGAGAAAGACGAGGAAGACGTTAAATCCATTGTTGAAATCTTGGATGGCAACTGGACTAATCCATTCAGCAATGACCCAACTGATCTTGTGAATATCTCCACCGGTGCTGTTCCACCACCTGATGTCTGTATGGACCTTCTGACAGCACGAGAGAAAGGTGAGAAGGCCTATGGTTTGCGTGCAACGAAGCTAGAAGAGGGTGTTGGATTCTATGAGTCTATTCCAAAACTGAAGCTGAAAACATTTAGCAACTTGCACAAAGTTGCTTCCAGCAAGGGTACCAATAGAGAAATAGTATTGAAAGCAGACAACAAGGTCTTCGGACACATGCTCCTTATTGCCCAAACCAGGAAACTTGACTTGCAAGAGGTCTTATGTTATCCCCTTGGATCGAAACCCTGGTCACTTGCTAACGCGGATGGAACGCTCAAGAAAACTGACAAGGCATCATTAAGCAGACATATTGAGAAACAAAGCATAAAGATCGACATTCCAACTGGCAAGCGAGCAACTGTGGTGGATGCAATGGCAATAGTGCAGAAAGTTCATGGTGAGAACCTGACATTTGATGAGCTTTCTCAAACTGTCCTTAAGCAAATTCTCACTGATGGCCATGGAAGTGAACGTATCGATGTAGTCTTTGATGTGTATGTAAAACAGTCTATCAAAACTGCTGAAAGAGTGAACCGTGGATCAAAAGAAGGCATTGTGTTCAACTGCATAAAGGGAGGACATCATATAAAAAACTGGAGGCGCCTATTGTCTAGTACAGAGACCAAGACTAGGCTGACAGAATTTCTGGCCGAAAACTGGAAGGCAGAAAAGAATAGAGACCAACTTGGGTCTGTAACGCTCATTGTCACATCTGGTGAAAAGAGTTTCAAGATCACAAAGGCAGAAGTTACAGAGGTGCAGGAACTTGCATCTTCGCATGAGGAGGCTGATACACGGTTGATGATTCATACTAGGCATGCCGCACAAACTTATCCAGAGGTGATCGTCATTTCAGAGGATACAGATGTTTTTGTTATTCTCCTTGGGGTGCACTCAGAGATGGGAAGTCATTCGAAGTTTATATTACGGAGAGGCAAGGGCAATAAGATCCGACTCATCGATGTCACCAGGCTTGCTGCAGTGCTTGGTAAGGATGTGTGCAGGTCCCTAATCGGACTCCATGCTTGGACTGGCTGTGACACAGTTAGTTCCTTTGCTGGACAGGGGAAAGTCAAAGCGCTTGCCTTGGTACAAAAGGAAAACAAATTTAAGGTGGCTTTTGGAGACCTCGGCCGGGAGTGGCGCGTGACAGAAGAACTGTTCGATATAATTCAAGAGTTTACGTGCAGGCTTTACTGCCGCAACACCAGTGTCTCAAAGGTTAATGCACTGAGGTATGACATATTTCAGGCAAAAAAGGGTGACGTGGTTTCTGGCCAGTTACCACCATGTGAAGATGCACTTCGACAGCACACCTATCGAGCTAATTATCAATCCGCGATATGGAGAAGATGTCTAAAAAATCAGCCTTCTGTACCAAGCCCAACAGATGGTCATGGATGGAACATGACTGATGGCGACATAGCAATTACGTGGTACACCGGAGCTGCAGCACCAAATGCTATTCTCGCTTTACTGGTCTGCAAGTGTTCCCGCTCCTGTGGCAGTGACTGTCCATGTGTTCTAAATGGCCTACAGTGCACACCTGCTTGCAAGCTACAGAACTGCAGTAATTTGCAAGATGATGATGATGATGAACCAGGAGGAGCAAAATCAGGATTTGAACGACAGTGAAACTGAAGATGAGGACTAAAACTTAAAAGACCAAAAGAAGCACAGGTTCCCAAGACACTTACAGCGGAGGACTATACCTGGTGTCGCCGTGAGCTACTGCTAACTTATACATGATTGATAGATGATCTTGATTTCAAAGCAAAGCAAATGTATCCACATTTTGTTGTCACTTTTATTTTATGTTTTAATTTTGATTTTTCAGCAAGTTATCTGGACGTTTGACTGCGAGCTACTCATAACTTGTATTTATTGCTCAAATGATAGGTTTCATTTTGCTATTTGTAATATACTGATAATGCTATTAGAACTCAAGTAAAGTATTGTAAATATAGCCTGGAATGTGCTACAGATGCCCAAAGGTGAAAAATTGTCTAATGTTGCTTTAAAAAGGAGTTATGAAAAACTTTGCTAAGTCTATGTTGAAAAAATGTAGAAAATGCCTAATTTTTACGTTCATTTTGTTTTCTGATCTAATTACAAAGTATAATATAGAAAATTGTACATGAAAATACGTGGAATTTCATTACAAATCCAATGAACTATGTTAGACCTTTCTGTAACATTTCTGTAAGTAGTCACAGTCCTTTTAATGATGTCTCGATTTTTTCCCCCAAAACGTCAACCATTCTTAAAGATGGCCTCCATACAGGCATTAAGCTACCAGTCTGAGAAGTCCATCAAGTGATTTCGGACACTTCAGATGTCAGTCTAACAGAAAATCCATGTTGGATCTGTTCACCTTTTTGGTACCCGTTTCCGACCTGGCTCATGGACTATAAGTGACACACTGAAACATATAGATGCCCAAAAATACATCACACAACTCCAACAAGACAAACAACACGAAGAATACAGGAAATCACCGCCCTGGAGTGTAGCCCAATTCAAGACAAGCGTGACCCCCCTACCACTTGCCAAAGGACACATGGATGAAACAACACTAAAAAGAGCAGCTCAAGAAGCTCTACAAACAGCCCCGGTAGTAAACTCTGACGTCTACTACACGGACGGCTCCGTGGACCCATACACCAAGCGTGCTGCGGCAGCCTATGTCTCACAGAACGTTACAGCGTTCTTCAGGCTTCCTGATGGAGCCTCCACGCTACAAGTAGAACTCGTTGCAATCCAACAGGCTCTCCGCGACGGCGAACAAGGACACAAAAACGTAGTCATTCATACTGACTCCTTAGGAGCCATACAAGCAATAAACAAAGACAACATAAAAGACAATGTAAACCTTATAACACATATAATAGCCAAAATTCAAAACATCAGGAGACAGGACAGACACGTTCACATAAACTGGATTCCCAGCCACGCGGGACTGACAGGAAATGAGGCAGCAGACCGTGCAGCAAATGATGCCACTAAGCTACCCAGCGTTACCATACACATTCCTACCAGCTTAACCCAAATAAAGAGTGCCCTTAAACTCAGAAGCAAAGACCACCTGCAGCGTAATCTGCAAGTTAGCGCACACGAGGGATCTCAGAGTGCAAAGTGGTACACAGAAACATCGAAAAACAAGACGAACTTCCCCAGGAACCTAACAAGAAAAGATCAAGTCGCTCTGTCCCGACTGAAGCTGGGATACAAGTGTCTCTCAGAGATCAAAGGCAATGTCTCAGACATATGCTGCCTCTGTGAAACAGCAACCAACTCACCTCTCCAGCACTATCTAACTGAATGTAGCACGACCGCTCACCTCATTGACAGAAACCTTGGCACTGCAGAACAAATAGTTCAAATGACCCCCCACGATAAACTAATTACATTAGTACAACATTATCCTCCACCAAGATAAGATAGCTTTCCTTTTACCACTGGAGTGAAAGCCACACTCCAAAATAGATGTGGGCCACACCTAAGGGCCCACGCCACCCAAAGCAGGTGGCACTCTACAAAAAAAAAAAAAAAAAAAAACACCCTCCTCGAGCCTCCAGACGAACCTCCTAACCCCATTTACAAATAACGGACTCCTTTTTCTCATCTTTCTCTAGCCTTTTCTCCCAATTATAATAACATTTTCCCTGAGGTGTGTGGAGGTCAGCTGGTGCGCCATCCGACCAATGATATACCCTTGCGATCCCGGTATCCTCGGGTAAACGGGGAATCGAGTTCCTTATTCATCTCTCGTTATGGCGGCGACAGCGGGCCCCATTCCACCCATCTTCCTCTTCCACCTCCTTCCAGTCATTATCTCCCATTTCTCTACTAACCTTTCTCTTGCGGCGTGTGGAGGTGAGCTGGCATGCCATCCGACCGATGATATACCCTTGCGATCCCGGTATCCTCGGGTAAACGGGGAATCGAGTCCCTTATTCATCTCTTGTTCGGCAACGACAGCAAACCTCATTCCGCCCATCTTTTTCTATACTCTTCCTCCCAGTCTTTATCTCTTTATCCCTATCAACACACCTTTTTCTGCGGCGTGTGGGGGTCAGCTATCGTGCCACCCGACCGATGATATACCCTTGCGATCCCGGTATCCTCGGGTAAACGGGGAATCGAGTCCCCTATTCATCTCTCGCTCTGGCGGCGGCAGTGGACCCCACTCCGCCCTTTATCTCTTTCCCTTCTCACTTCTCCCTAACCTAACTACTCCAGGTGTCAGAGTGGCATCACCCCTTCTCCCACTAACCTCCGTCCCCCCCACCAAATTGGCCCTTTTAATCGTTCTTCTCATCTCCATAGCAGGCTGATAACTCCAGGACGTACCAGAACATCAGGATCTCCAACACGAGCCAGCCAGCAAAGGAGATGGTAGACACCACCAGCTTCACTCATCACATTCATCTATTCACAAATAAAAGCTGCACATCCCCCTCTCACCAACCTCGCAAATAAAGTTATATCATTATCCCCCAACCCCCAATCATTTCACCAAATCTACTACTATTCGTGGTTCGGAACCCACGTAAAACTGTAGGTCCCTCCGCTATACGGATGTACTTCTCACTCCATCCTCTCTATTTGTCATCCTTTTCCCTTCTACTCCACCATATTCAATTTTCCTCCTTCACGGTGTTTTTGGTTGCTAAGGGACACCAGTATTTCGCCGCCATTTCCGTAGAGGTGCGGGGCCCTCGTTCGCTGTGTGGGCGGTCCGGCGCTTGCGTGTGCTTGGTGTTGGTGCGGTTTCCTTGTCTCCACCTGACCTGGCCCTCAAGATTTAAGAAGAGGAACCAAAAAGTAGAGTGATACTTTACTGAAAACTATCTTGCGCCTGGGTCAAGCCCCAGTGACTTTATTCTCCTACTAAAGCTCCCTTCTTATCACCCACCTATTCTTCCCCTATCCCCACTTCCCCCCTCCGCCTTTTCTATCTATATTTGATTCGATTCGAGAGGAACCTCATATCGTCTCAAGCTCTCGTACAGGCTACACCTCCTGTGCACAGTGTTAGCCCCTTCTCATCTTTATGCCCATTTACTGGGTTTTCTCCACTCAAGTTAGTTTTTTCGCTTCTTTTTGCTGCATGTTCCTTTTAGTATGACAACTGTGCTACAGTAGCGTCAGTTGCGACACTTGCTACTGATGCGACATGCTCACTACTTGTTCCCTCTTAGATGCAACAGCTGTGCAGCTGCGACAGTTGTGACTGCTACTTATGTCTTCTTGCCATGCTCGCTTTGTGCAACATGTGCGACACTAAGCGCCAGTTGCGACACATGCCACTGGTGCGACAAGGCGGCTGTCGCAACAGATGCGACAGTCGCGGTAGATGCGACAGTTGCGACTTCTACCATATGTGACTATGCGCTATGTTCGCCTGGTGCGACATGTGCGACAGAAGCGTCAGCTGCGACTCCTACTGCAACTGTTGTGTCAGATGAGACAGTTGCGACAGATGCGACAGAAGCGACAGTTGCGACAGAAGCGACAGTTGCAACAGAAGCGACAGTTGCGACATGAAGCGACAGTCTCTCTCTTCCATCTCCCTTGTGAACATGCGGCAGTTGCAGCATTTTTTCATAAGTTGACTTACAATTATGCACTTGACAAACTATGCACTTCTGCCCAATGCAGACTACTCATTTCCTCCCTCTACTTTCAGGCTCGCAATGAAGGACTGTCCAGACTGCAAAAACGAGCCTTACCAACATCCTTGCGTAAAGCACGCCCCCTGCGTCACCGTCCCGCACAAAGGTGTTCAGGGAGGTGTCAAATGGAACTCTGCCGTCTGCCCACAATGCCCATCCTGGGTGGACATCTTTCGCAAGGACAACACCAAAGGGGAAGAACTGCGTGCTGTCCTAAAACTGGTGCAAAGGCACCGCATAAGATCGCATATCAAAGGGGACGCTGTGCTAGACCTCTTCCAGACTCAAGCTCTGCGGGACAAGTTTAGCACACTCCTCCCTCGACTCCAGTCAAGAACACGGAGCGTTTCCCGAACCCCCTCACGGGGGCGCAGACGAACACGTTACCCTCCCCCAAAGCCACAGAGCTCCAAAACTGACCTATCAGCTATCTTCTCCTCCCCTGATGAAGCTAAGCTGTGGTCCTCTGAGAAGAAGAGTAAGAAACATTATAGGACGAGTTCTTCATCCTCCTCTGACGAGGTTGAGTTACAGTCCTCCAAGAAAGGTCAGAAAAAAAAGAGGACGAAATCCACTTCCTCCTCCTCTACATCTTCTCGAGACTCCTCGCCCCGGCAAACCAAGTCTTCCAGACACAAGCACTCGGAGAAGCACAGAAGGTCCTCCTTATCCCCAGCAAGGAAATCTCGGAAACACCGAAACAGGCGCTCACCACCTTACCCTCCTCCGGGGCACAGGGCCCCCCTTTATTTTCCTGAAGTTGGTAGACCTTCCAACCACTACGACCCTCATACTCCCTTCTTTTACCACTCCCCTAACGGACGTGTTTACTATCAAGCTTAACCTCCCATTTCCCAAGAGGATTTCCTTCACGATCCCCTCTATGATTACTCCTGTCATGAGGAAGTACAATTCTCCGAAGTGGAGGAAAACCCCGCGGTAGAAGCGGTAGACAATTCAGAAGACTGTCTTTTCTCTCCTGATAACACTCTGGAACGAACCACTTCCGTCACTCCCGTCCTTCCTCCCGAGGGTACGGTTGAAGCCCAAGTGAAAACAGCCGCCACGGAGGACTCCAACAGCCCCACCTCCCCGGAGGATCAACTTACCAAGGTTTTCTATCCCCCTGATGGAGCCTCTGCCATTTTTGAGAGTGACTAACCAAGTAATCTTTCATTACAAGTACAAATCCTATGGCAAGTTCGAGATCGTCGAGAGTGACCCCCTCAGCTTCAGAGTAGTTTACAAAAACCTCCTACAGTACGCAGCTCTATTCCTAGCGGACTGCTACGATAATCCGTCCTCCCGTCCGGCCTCATCCCAATCCTCGGGAGACCTCCAGGCCAGCCTTGCCATGTTCAACACTTCCCTAACGGACAAGCTCGGATTTTCAGCGGCCATGAACCCGTCCACCATCCACCTCCATAAGCAGTCCTCCCTCCACGGGGACCTTCTCAAGGGTCTTAACAAACACCGCCTAGCACGAACGCCCCAAAAAGACCTTCTCAAACTGGTCAAAGGTCACGGACATCCTGAAGCGTCTCGCAACCTCCAAAGACCGGCCACTCGTACCCAGGGTGCAACGGTTCCTTACCGTCACTGCAGCAGACACTGCAGACTCCGTTATTACCTTTTTAAACCTTCCCACGGCAGCAAGCTTCAATCACATTACGGATTTACCAACGGCTTACGCCTATCTCATGCTCCACCAGTACCTTATGCTCGCTCTCCTTCATTCTCTGAAGGAGGAACTTTTGTTCCTAATTGGCACTTACAGTTTCATTGCCGCGTCTCACAAATCGCTCAAATCTGAAAGAAACGTCATACATACCAAACCTTCCTTCCTACTCTGACTGGCTGACCCACAACCTCCGGTGGTCAGCATATGGCTACAAGTCGTTTGCTAAGATGGCCATTCCCGTCGCAGAGAAACTCGGAGCCGCCACCCTTCTGCTCCACATGGACTCGCTTTCTTACCAACGTGCACCCCATCTCAGCGACCTTCTTGTCTACAACGATGATATCGTTGGGCCAGCGATTCTCCCTCTTGCAGGTAAAGGCTCCTTCATTACTGCTATCCAGGACCACGTTCTAAAGGTGGTCCCCTCCTATAATTCTTCCTCTACGGCCTCCGGCGCTGTGTAAGGGAAAGACCGGACGCCCTCAACCTCTCGTTCAGCTGACAAGACCCCACAACCTCAAGGGTCCTTTCGCCCCCCATACCCTCGCGGACCCCACCATCCTCAGCTACAGCCGCGCTCCCAAACGGGCTCCTCCACACGGTTTTACAACCCCACCAGACAGTGGCGAGGCTTCAGAGGTATGGGAACACGAGGCTCCAGAGGGTCCCAACAGCACACCTCCCGAGGAGCTTCTAGACAACACTCTGCGGGACTGTATCAGCCCCAACCGGACCCCAGCAGAATGAATGTGGACCACAGAACCAAGACCAACCCCAAGCTTCCATACCATGGCAGCGCCAGGAAGTAACGCTCCCGGCGGTCGCCTCACGATCTTTTTGGATCAATGGCAATCGGCTTCCAGAAGCATCTTCAACATTATCAAAAAGGGTTTCCACTGGACCTGGCAGTCGCAAGCTCCACAGCTTTGCACCCCCATCCACCTCGATTCCACTCCAAATCCTGTCCTGTCTCTTGCGGTCGCGGATCTGCTTTCAAAACAGGCAATATACCAAGTCTCTCCACAACCTTGCTTCCTTTCACACGTCTTCTTGGTTCCCAAGCGGACTGGGGGCCTCCATTTCATCATAAATCTCACGCAGCTCAACAAGCACATACACTGCCCCCGCTTCCATATGTCGAATCACTCCGTTCTGGGGGACATGCTATCACCTCTCGCTTGGACAACGTCAATCGACTTATTCGACGCCTACTTCCATGTTCCCATCAAAGCCACATTACACAAATACCTAGCCTTCACACACGATGGAAAGCTTTTCTTCTTCCGCGCTCTACCTTTCGGGCTCAACGTGGCTCCGTACATCTTCACTCGCATTCTGCGTTACCTCTCTTCTCCATCAACAAGGCATCCCCGTCCTCGCTTACATAGACGACTGGATAATTTGGGGAAAATCTCCAGATCTTGCATCTCATGCCTACACGACTACTGCTTCCATGTTATCCCGCCTTGGCTTCCTTATCAACCACAAGAAATCACAACCAGTCCCAACACAAGATGCAAATTGGCTCGGTGTCTGATGGATCACCGACCAGGGCCTTTGAGGTATACCCACCTCAAAGCAAGAAGAACTTCGAGACCTCCTTCACAGGTTTTCCGTGGCTCCTACCACATCCCGCAGAGAATGGGAACGCCTCCTAGGAGAACTCAACTTTGTGACCTCCTACAACCCCTGCTCAAACCTCAACTCCTAAGCACTCCCACCAACAGGGACAAGAAAGTTCCCATCTCCACACGTCTCCGCCGGGCCCTAATACCTTGGCTCACGCAACCTCTCCTTCAAAATACCGAGCCCTTTCATTCCGCTCAAGATCCTGTCCTCCTATGGACGGACGCCTCCCTCTGAGGATGGGGAGGTCACACACACTCGGCTGCTGTCTCCGGGTCTTGGACTCCCCTCGAGGAACACTTACACATCAATCTCCTCGAAGTCAGAGCGGTTCTCCACTGTCTCCTTCACCTCGACCTATCCCATCAATGGATACATCTCTTTATAGACAATGCACTAGCCCCAATACGCAATCAACAAGCTATCCTGCAAATCACCCAACCTCCTCAAGGAGGTGACCCATTTGGTCCACCTTCTCCAGCTTCGCTCTCTGAAGATCAAGGCTTTCCGCATTTCAACCCTCCTCAATGCCAAGGCCGACGCCCTCAGCCGTACTTCCCATCCACTCCTCGAATGGGAACTTCCACAGAAGCTCTTCCATCAGCTCCAACTTCTCAGAGGTCCCCTCGAGATCGACCTCATGGCCACGAGCGAGAACTCAAAACTACCTCTTTTCATATCCCCCCACCCTCACCCCCGAGTGTGGGGCCACAATGCTCTAGCCTGGGACTGGAACCAGTGGTCCCAGATCTACGTATTCCCCCCGAAGTGGCTCATTCCTATTGTCATGTCCAAACTTCAAACCTACAGACACCACGGCCTGATAGTTCTACCGTGGTACCCAGCGGAACCCTGGTTCCCATACATCCTCAACAGGTCCCTCGACCACTGGACTCTGAACCTGTTGGACCCAACGAAAAATGGACTTCGCGCCTCCGAGAACTGGACCGCATTCCATTTTCAGCTAAATGGGGTGACACAGTCGCCTCCCGCCTGATCACAGCCCATCGCACCTCAACAGCTTGGCAGGCGCAGTCAGTCTGGAACACCTTCAAACGCTGGCTTTCCCCGACGCTCACCACCATTACTTCCCAAACTCTTATGAAGTTTCTCATACACTGTGAGGACAACCGCCGTCTAGACCCTCGTACCATCCTCAACTACTGGTCCCAACTAACTCTCCCTATGCTTCATGCCTTCAACATCAACCTTTCTACAGACACCTTCTCGCTACTGGCACGCAGCCAGTTCCTACGCAACCCTCCACTCAAGCAAAAAATTCCACAATGGTCCATAGACCGGGTCCTCGACACCTTCTCCTCCCCGGACTTTGAAGTAGAGTTGGCCTCTCCGCCTCAGTCAGGACGGGCCTTTCCCTCACCGACGCCAAAGCAGTGCTCCCAACACACCCCAGTTTTCTCTTAAAAAATCAAAACCCTAAAATTCCCGCACCACCGGATATCACTTTTTCGGCGATAGGCAACGCACATTCCTTGTGCCCAGTCACAGCTCTCAGAAAGTACCGAGCAGCTACTGAAACGCTTCCTCATCAGGACTTCATCTTCATTCATCCCAAGTCCTCTAAACCTCTCAAAGCTGGCCGCTTATCCTACTGGCTGGTGTAAGCCATTAAGATCGGAGACCCCCAAGCCTGTTGGCCATGATATCTGGAATGTCGGTCACTCCATTGCCGCCTTCAGGAAATCAGCTCCGTGTTCCATTCTGGAGAATGGTTTCTGGCACAACGCTTCTGTTTTCGTCAGCAAGTACCTCATCTCCTGCCGACCAACAACCACGAGTTTCGTCGCTGGACGAAGCATCACCTCCTCTTGAAACAAAAAAGGGGGGGAGAAGAGGTGCAGACCAAAGGTCCCCACGGCATCCTAACCTCATGTACAGCTACCAGCCTAGGGTTTTCCCAAAATATTTCTTTTTAACCTACGCTGTTTCTAGGTTACATGTTCTTATTGCACCTAATTGTTAGTAAATGTCTGGTCAGAAACCATCCTCAAGTATTCTTGTGTTTCTCATTAAACGTATAACCTCATAACAATTTGTTTACCTAGCCATGTGTTCTCCTGGTTTTACCTTTCACCTTTTCCCTCATTGACTGCTCCACCTCCCAATGTTCTTCTACCTTGGACGAAGGCAGGGTCTGAAATCACAAGGCTACCGCAAGCTAACACAAGTCTGATTGAAATAATTAAAAATAACGCTACTGATCTTGGAAATAGCAATGTTTTTATATTATGTAATGAGGACTTGTGTTAGCCGAGGACCACCTCCTCCCATTACCGCAGTCAAACCTTCGTCCGTCATCACTTCCCTTGATCCGATATGAGGTTCCTCGAATCGAATCGAATATAGATAGAAAAGGCGGAGGGGTTCCTTTGGGTGGGGGCCGGCTTATATAGCGGCCGGGAGCTGAAGTGATGACGTCACAGCTTTACCAGTTGCCACCTTTTATCGTCTATTGGGAAAAGATTCAGGAAACAAGCAATACGCTTGGGACAAGGGTACCGCAGGCTAACACAAGTCCTCATTACATAATGTAAAAATATTGCTACTTCTAAGAAGGTCAGTAGTGTTATTTCTGTACTGTGTTTGCTAATAAGCATCATTACCCTGCTTAGGTAATTTTTTTTTTTTTTTTTTTTTTTTGCCAGAGCCACAGCTAACCTACCAGCAAGATGTCCGAGGACATAACACAACTAATTCCCTATGTACGAGACTGCCATTATTTTACTGAACTTCAGTATTACTTTGTAGGTTACTTAAGGTAAGTATTTTCCTTAATTTATACACTTATTCCCGTGTTTGGTAGGAACCTGGAATTTATAATTTTAGCTTAACTTAAGTAATGTATTTTTGGAATGTGTTTGTGGAGTGTGTATATGTACTGTGTGTTGGCTTCATGTGATGGCACAGGCCGGGCTAAGTCTCCCTGTTGCACCGTAGGTTAGTCAAGCAGAGACTCCACCTCTACTCCCTCGCTGACACCTCACAACTCTTCACCCCCCACCAGGTGTGGTCCCTGGATGTCAACGACTCAGGATGAGATGCAACCCACTCCCTCACTCCGCTAGCTGGGGGCCAGCAAGCCCTACCAGTGACTGATACCCCTCGGCGGTGAACTACTAGGCGGAGCTGGCACGTACCCTCTCCACTGGCTTACAGCCGACTCAGGGTGCGGAGCGGGGAGAGAGAGGCTCAGCCGCATTACCAGTGTGAAGCGTATGCATGTGCTTGTTGTGTAGTGTGTTGGTGTAACATAATTCTCATTCCCTTTCAGATGGCCTGTGTAAGGTGTGTTTTGGTGTACGGTCATCTTCAGGTTAGATGGATATTGTGAGTATAAGGGTAAGTAATTCGTAAGTGTTTTGTGTCAGGTAAATTAACAGGAACAATGCAGGTAAGTGAGTGTAACTTTCCCTTTTCAGATTCCCTATGTTTGGTTTGTATTTGTTTATGGTCATGCACGGGTGAGTTGGAATGTGAATATATCTTGTGTAGTAACTAGCACCTTTGTTTTCAGTATATAGGCATTGGAATATTGTTACGGGCTTGTAGGGGGAGTCTCAGGAGCTTTTTGTCAAATGTTCTTATTCTCGTGGCGCGGTCCTGTCCCCCACCACTTCAAGATCAGACAGGGATTCGGTGCCTGGATCAGTGGGGCCTGAGGATTCGATTTCTCAGATTCCGGGATCCAAAGTGTCTCCTTGGGATAAGTCAAGTTTTTTTTAAGAAGTTTGCTGCTTTCCTCAGGTTTCAGGAAGGCAGTAAATATGTTTCCTTCCCTGATATGGTATCAGCTATGGTGACTAAGGAAGTAGAGGGCAGGTTAGCTCCTAATACTACTTCTCTTACAGCTGCCCCCTCACTCTCGGTTCAAGGTGCGGTGCAGTCCGCTACCAACCCCCCTCCCGGCCTCAGCACAAGACAGAGTGTGAAGTCACTCCTAGCTGACGTGCCGGTGGGGGGTAACCGGGAGCAGGAGAGGCCCGGGGATGAGTTAGGATTAGATCAGGCTGTCCTTTCACATGATCCATGGGGGGGGGGAAAATGCTCTAGGATCCCTAAGGATCATCCATGGAGAATTAAGCGATCCCGTCCTGAGGTGGAGGGAGATCTGGATCCTTCACATGTAGGATCTCCTTCAGGACGGGGTCAGGGCAGGAACAGGCGTGTGTGTCCAGTACAACGCCTCCACCCACAGACCCTGGGTGAAGGTCCAGCTGTGCAACGCCAGGGCGCTTTGACTGAGGACTCGGTCAAGCCCACACAGCTTGAGAGGGGTGCGATCCATGCCATGACTCCCGTCCCCTCTTGGTCTACAAGGCACACAGGAGTGCCAGGTACAGACGCCATCTCCTATGCCTCTTTCCACCATGAACAGTTTCACCCTGTTGCCCCTCACTCTGAGGCAACAGGATCTGTTCTAGGATCACTACAGGATCCAGGATCTCCTCTGCATACTAGAACACGAGGTCCATCAGGAGATCCAGGGTTGCCAGGAGTCCCCTCTTCTGGATACGTACTTTGAAGATCACGGCATAGATTCTTCTGAGGAGGAAGCTGACACAAGGGTTAACAGACTGTTTTCTCTCCGGTCTTTCAATCCATAATGGAATACATTGCCCAGTGTTTTCCGGAGGCTCTTGGATATGTGGAAGGATCTCATCGCCCAGTGCCCCCAGGGGAAGTCAGAATGGTGGAGGATAAACGCATCCGCTTTACCAGGGCACAGCCAATGGACTTTTGTTTCACATACAACCTGCTTCTTATATATTAGCATTTACAATGCTACCTATTACCCAGCCGTCTATTCCACATTCAAAACTTTCGTCGTATTCCACCCTGGTAACCCCTGGCAACTTACGGCAACACCGTCTCCCTCAGCCAGCCACGTCATTTTTTCTTGAGACGCGCTTGCGTGCGGACTCAGTTACAGTGCTCTGGAACACTTTTTGCCCAGCTGTTTCCTCCACGAGGACCTGTTTGCAATTATGGCTGACCATCAGGAAGTTCAGGATGGCTTGTCGTTGCCTTCTCCTTATGGCGACGGCTAGTTTGTCCGTAACGGTGACTGCGGTGTCGGCGGCGGCCAGGACTCAACCCGCCATGCCACCGGCTCACCGCTGGGCTCTTCATCACCTCTTTCCTCGGCCTCACACGTTGTCAGGAGAGTCTGTGCTTCGTCTGGATGCAGGAGAGTCCTTGGGAGTGCCCACAACGATCCACATTCTGTATGTATTGTCTGTCGTGATGGTTTCTGTGATGTAAACAACAGATGTCGGGAGTGTGCTGAGTGGAGTCCCAGGCTGGTGCTCAGTTCCCAGAAGTACCAACAGACTTTACAGAAGAGGTGAGACTATAAAGCTAGGAAGAAAGCCTCTAACCCTTCAGGCCAGTCTCAGGAGCTTTTTGCCAAATGTTCTGATTCTCGTGGCGCGGTCCTGTCCCCCACGGCTTCAGGATCAGACAGGGATTCGGTGCCTGGATCAGTGGGGCCTGAGGATTCGATTTCTCAGATTCCGGGATCCAAAGTGTCTCCTTGGGATAAGTCAAGTTTTTTTTAAGGAGTTTGCTGCTTTCCTCGGGTTTCAGGAAGGCAGTAAATATGTTTCCTTCCCTGATATGGTATCAGCTATGGTGACTAAGGAAGTAGAGGGCAGGTTAGCTCGTAATACCACTTCTCTTACAGCTGCCCCCTCGCTCTTGGTTCAAGGTGCGGTGCAGTCCGCTACCAACCCCCCTCCCGGCCTCAGCGCAAGGCAGAGTGTGAAGTCACTCCTAGCTGATGTGCCGGTGGGGGGTAACCGGGAGCAGGAGAGGCCCGGGAATGAGTTAGGATTAGATCAGGCTGTCCTTCCACATGATCCATGGAGGGAAATGCTCTAGGACCCCTAAGGATCATCCATGGAGGATCAAGCAATCCCGTCCTGAGGTGGGGGAGATCTGGATCCCTCACATGTAGGATCTCCTTCAGGACGGGGTCAGGGCAGGAACAGGCGTGTGTGTCCAGTACAACGCCTCTGCCCACAGACCCTGGGTGAGGGTCCAGCTGTGCAACACCAGGTCGCTTTGACTGAGGACTCGGTCAAGCCCACACAGCTTGAGAGGAGTGCGATCCATGCCATGCCTCCCACCGCCTCTCGGTCCACAAGGCACACAGGAGCGCCAGGTACAGATGCCACCTCCTATGCCTCTTTCCACCATTAACAGTTTCACCCTGTTGCCCCTCACTCTGAGGCAACAGGATCTGTTCTAGGATCACTCCAGGATCCAGGATCTTTTCTGCATACTAGAACCCGAGGTCTATCAGGAGATCCAGGGTTGCCAGGAGTCCTCTCTTCTGGGTACTTTGAAGATCACGGTGTAGATTCTTCTGGGGAGAAAGCTGACACAAGGGTTAACAGAGAGACTGTTTCCCCTCCGATCTTTCAATCCATGATGGAATACATTGCCCTGTGTTTTCCGGAGGCTCTTGGATATGTGGAAGGATCTCATCGCCCAGTGCCCCCAGGGGAAGTCAGGATGGTGGAGGATAAATGCATCCGCTTTACCAGGGCACAGCCATTGGACTTTTCTCTACAGGCTGCCACCAAAGCTCTTCGTTGTGCTAATGAAGGCTCCCGACCATCACTTGCTCGCTACCATTCCGGCCGGTACAGGAGGATCTATGGGGTCAGTGGACACGAGTTTGCTGGGAGGTGGTACAGCATGCAGATATGTTTTGCCTGGAAGGTATCTTAGCATGCCAACGTGAGGCACAGAATTTTCTGTTTTGTGCTATTGGTGCTTTTACAGACTTGTTTCCTTTGTTTTACATCCAGATCAGGAGGAGAAGCTCTTTAGCTGACCAACTGTTCTGCAGCATTCAGTTTGCCATGGTGGATACAACTCAAGATTCAGCCTTCGTTCCAACTAATGTCAAGGCCATGAGACGGAAGGCGATTCTCTCTCACCTTCCCTCTGTTTTTAAGACTGCTACCAAGGTTGATCTCAGGAAGTCAGCTATTGTCTTGGCCTTCCTCTTCGATGAGGACAAAGTCAAAGAAGCTCTTCGGGTGGCAGATAAGGCTGCTTCCATTTCTTTCCAGCAAGCAGCAGCTCGGGCACTGATTAAGCCAAGGCCAGCTACTGGCATCCCACTGGTGGATTGTCGTTCTCGCCCGGCGCCCACTGGTGATACTTCTCACCGGACTTCGCTTTCCACACAGCGCATAGACCTGGCCTCTCGTCAAGAGCACCGCAACATCAGAGGTCTTCCTCTAGTCTTCCTTCTGCTTCTCGCCCTAAGAAGATGGGGAAGTTTTTCGGAAGTAGATCGGCCGCCTTCCCAGATTCCAGTAGGAGGTTGTCTGGCCAAGAATCTAGACAGTTGGATGGCAATTGGTGCAGAGGCATGGGTTCTCTCCATCCTTCGCGAAGGTTACAAGATCCCTTTCACATCTCTTCCACCAGTCACCTCGGCACCTTTGGGGTTTCGTTCTTACCCCCCAGGTTCCGAGAAGGGCAAGGCACTAGAATCCGAGGTCCAACGTCTGTTGACAAAGGGAGCAATAGAGGAGACGTCTGCAAAACCAGGTTTTTACAGTCACCTATTTGTGGTGCCCAAGAATACAGGAGGCTTTCGCCCAATCCTCGATTTATCCACGCTGAATCGTTATGTGACTACCACTCCCTTCAGGATGGAAACAGTGAGGACGGTTATGTCCGCCATCCACAGACACGACTGGATGACTGCCATCGATCTCCGGGATGCTTATTTTCAGATCCCAGTCCATCCAGACAGCCGCAAGTATCTCCGCTTTATATGGAGAGGGCGTCACTTCCAGTTCAGGGTTCTTTGCTTTGGCCTCTCCACGGCCCCTCAAGTTTTTACCAGGATGATGGGTCCAGTTTCAGCGGCTTCACATCAACAGGGAATTCGCCTCCTCCGTTACTTAGACGACTGGCTGCTGTTAGCTCACTCAGAACAGATGGCACTCGAGGCAACCAGTTACCTCCTACGTCTGTGTGCATCGCTGGGAATCCAGGTAAACTGGGAAAAGTCATCGCTTACACCCTCCCAGACAAGGATTTATTTGGGGATGGAGATTCGCTCTCCTCTTTTGAAGGTTTTCCCGACACAACAACGCCTAGAGAATCTACAACATCAAATCAAGACTTTCCTAAGTGTTCAGTCCCTCCAGCAAAGGCTTGGTTAGCCCTCTTAGGCCACATGTCCTCTCTGCTGCATCTAGTTCCTGGGGCAAGACGGAGGATGCGCAGCCTTCAATTTCGCCTTTCCCAATTCTGGGATCGACAGTCCGACGGAGATGACCTACCAGTTCCTTGGGACTTCGAAATCCTGGACGATCTTCAGTGGTGGACACTGGACCACAATCTTTGGTTGGGACAGTCCCTTCAGTTAGCTTCCCCGGACGTTTGTCTGTACACAGATGCTTCCACCGTCGGCTGGGGAGCGTCGATTCTACACGATTCAGTGAGCGGTCTGTGGGCCACTCAAGAGCTCTCTCTACACATCAACCTTCTAGAACTCAAAGCTATACGTCTCGGCCTTCTGCACTTCAAGGAACATGTCCGAGGACAGACGGTGGCAGTGTTCTCCGACAATGCCACGGCCCTGTCGTATCTGGCAAAAGAAGGCGGGACTCATTCAGGAAGCCTCAATGCCGAGGCTCAAGCAATCCTACAGTGGGCGGAGGATCATGCCGTCCGGATCCTCACCCAATTCGTGAAGGGCTCGGCAAACGTCTTAGCGGGTTGCCTCAGCAGACAGGATCAGATCATCTCCACAGAGTGGACTCTCCACCAGGAGGTTTGCAATCTCCTGTGGAGGCTTTGGAGTTATCCCACGGTGGACCTGTTTGCAACGAGGCTCAACTTCAGGCTACCAAACTTCATCTCCCCGTTTCGGGATCCAATGGCAGTAGCTACAGACGCCTTTCTGTACAATTGGGATCAAGATCTTTATGCCTTCCCACCATTCCCGTTGATCAGGAAGGTGCTCAACAAGCTGAGAACGGCACGTCAAACAAACCTTATCCTGATTGCTCCGTTTTGGACACAGAGAGAATGGTTCCCAGACCTCATACAGGCCTCAGTAGACACTCCCCGGCGCCTCCCGCAGTGCAGAGATCTATTTCGCCAGCCTCATGTTTGCAAATTCCATCAAGCTCTCCCCATGCTACAGCTAACCGCTTGGAAACTGTCAAGCGAATTCTCCATCACAGGGGCTATTCCTCCCGAGTTACGGAATTCCTGGCAAAATCTAAAAGACCTTCCACTATTATGAATTACCAATACAAGTGGAAAAGGTTTCGGGAGTAGTGCAAGAGAGAAGGTCACACAGTTTCTAATCCCACCAGCTAGAAGATTGCAGATTTTTTGGTCTTTCTTAGACAGGATTGCAGAATGTCAGTCACTGCCATTAAAGGCTACAAGGCCATGCTCAATGGGGTGTTTGCCCTTAAAGGCTTTGATCTTTCTACCGACCCAGTTCTCCGCGAGGTCATAAAGACTTGTTCAAGACAAGTCCAACGCCCGCCTTGTAAGGCTCCTTCATGGAACGTAGACGTGGTCCTTAAGGCTCTGACATGTCCTCCATTTGAGCCACTTCACCAAGCCTCATTATGGGATCTGACTAAGAAGACCCTCTTTTTGGTGGCCCTGGCTACGGCTAAGAGGGGTTGGAGAACTTCATGCCCTTTCTCAGGTCATAGCCTCAAGAGGAGAGGATCTTATCCTGTCTTATCTTCCTGAATTCATAGCTAAGACAGAAACACCTCTAAATCCCGTTCCTTGAGAGTTCCATCTTTGAAGTCTCTCTTCGGTGGTGGGAAGAGAGGATGAGGAACATCTCCTATGTCCAGTGCGAGCTGTACAACGCTACCTTGCCGCAACAGCTTCCACTTCCCTGCCTCGGAGTCTCTTCCTACCTCACTAATGGACTCTTCCAAGACTTAGAAAGGAGACCAGTTCCAACCACAGCCTGGCCTTGGTCTCCTTCTCACTCTCCAGTCTCCAACCAGAGTGTCTTATTGTGGACCCTTTCACCCATTGGCGTATTCCACCCTTATGGCATGATCCACCTCCTATAATGTGGAAATCTGCTGATATATAAGAAGTAGATTGTATGTGAAACAAATACCATTTTTAGACATAAAATGTATTTTTCACTTACCTGCTTCTTATATACCCATCCTTCCCACTACTTGCCAATGCTTCAAAAAAGAATGACGTGGCTGGCTGAGGGAGACGGTGTTGCCTTAAGTTGCCAGGGATTACCAGGGTGGAGTCCGACGAAAGTTTTGAATGTGGAATAGACGACTGGGTAATAGGGAGCATTGTAAATGCTAATATATAAGAAGGAGGTAAGTGAAAAAATACATTTTATTATGTCTAAAAGTGGTATTCTTTAACCTTTATTTCTTTTCTTTAGATTCGACCAAAGAAACATTTGTGAAGAGACCAGAAGCAGCCATGTCACCTGCAACGTATTCGGATCGATCACGATTCACGGCATGGGTGACGTAATTAGGATTCAAGGGCACTTCACTGCAGTGAAATATTTCAAAATCTTGGATCAATTCCTTCTAGCATCTCTTTGGAGACATTTTTCTGATTGACGTGAGCTCTTTATTTATTTTGGATGTCCACTGTAAACAATGTTCCCATCCCTATAGTTCATATACACAAGTACCTGGGTGTTCAGATGAGCTTCAGGAAGTCTCTTCAAGCCATCCACTATGTTCGAGACCTCTGTCTGCCACAGCTAGCACCACTTCGGCTGCTAGCAAACAGGGGCTTGGGGGCTGGCATTCCAGTCCTAAGAATGTTCTATATATCTGTCATACGGTCCCTTATTGATTATGCCGCCCCTGTTTTAATACAGTTTAGTGCCACCCAACTCCATCCCCTGGAGCTTGTTCAGAATGAAGCCATGCGGATGATCTTTGGGATGCCCCAGGACTGCACGGATTGAAGTCCTCAGAGCTGAACTGCACCTGCCGAGTATTATGTGTAGGGTACAGGAAATTACTTGTCGCACAATTAGTCGGATGTTATGCACAGGCTCTGGCTCTCTAAAAGGATCACTGACCCCCCTGTATCATGATCCTCGCACTCCTACAACACCATACCTCAGGAAGATCATGGGGATACTGATAAGTGTAGGTGTAGCCGAGGCCTGTATTAACGTTGTTATGTCACCACTACAACCCGCCTGGAACCCTCACCGTGTCAGTGTTGATATTCAAACTCTGCATTAGCCCAAGAGGGACTGGCTCCCACATGTGCTGCAAGACATGTTCATGATGAAATTGTCCAATTACCCCAACGTTCAGGCTATTCATGTTTATTGTGATGGGTCAGTCAATGGCAGTAGGTCCGGATGTGGGCTGTTCATCTGTGACTACATCTCTGCCAATCCCTACACTGACACTGAGGTTTCCAGGTGGCTCCCTGCACACATGTCTTCAACTAGAGCAAAACTGTATGCTGTACTGGAGGCGCTCCATATTGTGGCGCCTCTCCATAAGAATGTATATTTTTCTTCATTGACAGTCAGGCTGCATTCTTAGCCCTTCAATCCACCTCCCCCCATGGACTATGATCTAGTTAATAAGTGCCTTGATCTCATCCACACCCTAGAAGGTGCTGGTGCCACGGTCCATTTCATCTGGATACCCTCTCATGTGAGTATCCCGCTAAATGAAAAAGCAGACCACCTTGCTTAGTGTGCCTTTCAAGATGACACAGTGGACCCTGGCACTGAGTACACTCTGGGTCATGTTAAGAGTAGCATTAAGGACTTTGTACATAGTAGCATTAGTGATCAGTTGGAGCTTTGTTACCATAGGGGCAGTAGCACTAGTCTTCAATATGCACGTGTCTCCCAGAGCTGTGCTTACACCTACGGGAGACACACTGCATCACACGACAGGGTGGCAATGAGGCTCAGATTAGGCTACAAATACTTTTGGGTAGTCAGTGTTTCTCCTGGTGTGTGCTGTGTGCTGTGTGCTGCACCAAGAGGACACACTCTTTGTCACTATATCATGGAATGTCCTCTCATTGCTAAATTTAGGCCACAAGATCAACATGACTTGTATAGCCTCATTGACTATCTCCTAGACTCAACCACTCTCAGGGATATACTCAGGCAATATCCTCAGTTTGCTCCCAGACTGTAGGATGTTCATGCAATAAAGTGTGCAAAATGTGTATTTGTTTATTGAAATACTTGTATTCTTATTATGTATACTGTCTAGTGTTAGATTTTTGATACTTTAACCTTAAGCCTTTGCCCAGGGGGTGGGTAGCAAGGTCCATCCTCCTCCTTTGTTGTAATTATTTATTGATTCAACAATAAATGTATCACAATCAATCAATTAATCAGTTTTTTATTTATGTGCAGGACAGAAGTCCTATCCATATGGCAAGGGACGTTTCGGCGTGGTTTCAGGACCATGCGCATGAAATCCAACTACTTGAATGGCCCCCGAGAGGATGTGACTGCAACCCAATTGAAAATGTTTGGGGACACATTGTGAACTGTTGGGAAAATGAAAGAGAAAGAAAGCACATGAAAAGGAAATGGGAAGAACTCCGGCAAAAACCTGAAATGATAAGAAACACTGTAGCCTCCATGCCTACTAGACTTCAAGAAGTCATAAAACATGGTGGCGGATGGACCCATTACGAGAGAGAGAGAGAGAGAGAGAGAGAGAGAGAGAGAGAGAGAGAGAGAGAGAGAGAGAGAGAGAGAGATTATCACCATCATCTTCAATATACAGAATTATTACTTTAATAAATGCTTTTACTACCATTATTACCAACATATCCCGGCTTTTGCAGAGAGAGAGAGAGAGAGTCAGGGAGGGGTAGAGGGGCAAAGAAATCAACTCCTACTACCTGGGGATTAACTATCATTGACCTTCCTGGATTCGCTATGCTACCTGTGTAGTTTAGCATTCGCTTCTGTGTTCGCTTGAAGCCGAGGTGATAGTACCTATATGGGATTATGCATATTTTGATGAAAGAACATTCAAGTGCTTACCAGCTTTTGACAATACTTGTACTCCATACTGTATCCACTGTGTTGTGACAGGCTTCCAGTCTTCTCTCATGGCCTTTGTTATCTTGTTACCATCCTTAAAGGATGGCCACTTGCCATGGTTCTCTGACTTGTTCAGTCAGCCACATGGGATGACACTTACATCACCTTCAGGCTAAACACAACAACAGTAAATTTTGGCTTATGGTGACTCATGCTGAGACCTGGACTGTGATTGAGTGGGTATGAAGATTAGCTCCAAGTAAACATGGTGGAGAAGACAAAAGACAAAGGTACTGTAGTGAAATAAAAAAGACCAGAAAAATGAAAATGCTTTTCAGCTATCAACTCAGACTTGGGCTTATGGGCTGGAGCCTACAGACAACACATGGCAATCCTTTCATTCAACTAAATTAGGTATTGACATTATTATATACATAAAACAAAATTTTGCATTTGCATTAAGAAATTTTGTAAGTGAACCTATTGATAAATTATATAAAAGGGTAGTCAAATTAACCTGAATCATTCTCTATGGGACAACCCATTGTAATTCATGCTTTCACAGCTACATTATGCTTAGTACTGTTGATTTGTGTTGATAAGAGGAAAGGCATAAATTTTTCTGCCAAGTGGGAATACTGAGTACTTCTGCTGGACTTGTTTATAAGAACATATTGACACTTTCACTTTTATGAACTGTCACATATATACCAAGACTTCCTGATTTCAGTGAGTACGTGTAAAGATCCTTGTATTACTTATAACACTGATAGATAATACAGACATCTTTGTTTTCCTTATTCTGTGCAATATTCACAACTTCTCTCACTTTGTTGTTAAGCATGATTCCCTTGTCACATCTGTCAACCTTAATGGTAAAGTTGTTTAAGGCAAGAACTTTACATTGAGTAAATTGAGAAGAAGGGTCCATGTCATCCATCAGGGGGGGCCATTGCTATGCTCCATTTCCAGTGCCCAAGCACCACCCTTTTGGGCCCCAGTACTTTTGGGAATCCCGGGCCCCGCCCCTTTAAAAAAAATCTGGAAATACCTACTCCTCGAACTCCTCGTGCAGTTAAAAATGCTTAAGTGCAGTGTAGGTGGTTTAAGTATAAATGACAGGAAAATGTCAAATTTATTTATTTGATCTGTATTTTAAGTATGGGTAGGCCTAATTGGAAATATAATATTCAATTAATGACATTTGAAATTAATTAATGTTTCCTCTCTGACCTTCAGTTTGTAGAGCTTGGGCAGAACGGTCGGGGCTGGAGTGATTGGCACGCGGGCGGGACCAAATTCATTAACTAGGGAACAGGCGAACAGCAAGCACTCAAGTGTGCTTTAAAATTTTAATGAAAAATTGCGAATGCTATAATAACAAATTCGTAAACAGTAACTGAAAGTAAACCATTAGCACTCATTTCTCGAGGCTTTATTTATCAATCCACGTTGAGCTTATGTAAGTAAATGATCTCAATGATCCGATGTCTGAAAACTGTGTAGTAATAAAGATATAAGCAATACTTTTACAAACCAAGCAAGTAAAGTCATGCCGTGATGCCTCGTGGAGGCAGACACACGCAGCAGGTCACACCAGCTGATCAGCTGAGACTGAGAGGCAGCAATGACAGCACTCGTATTCGAACGGTAAATTTAAAACCAAAATTTCTGCAATCAAGCTGATAGTTATGTTCACTTTGTGAAACAGTGAAACTTACAAAATCAATAATAATAATATTTTGTCAATAATTAATTAATGTTGCAATGAGCGAAAGACTTACTTACATGTGAATTTGCACAACGAATTGAGTATAACAGAAAACCTGCAACTGTACTGACGGGAGACGGGTGACTAATGGAAAATCGTTGTTTTCATAAAATGTAGATGCAATTTAACTTTGAATATAACAAGCACAGTTGAAGCACTGTATTTTTTTTTTTTTTTCAGTTTTACTAGCGGTACTTTTCTTTAAGCTGCCCCTTTAGTATTTGGGCTTTTCTTTTTTCAACTATCAAATTCAGGTTGCTATCACGGGCCCGGGCCCCCCTGGACTGCCGGGCCCCGGTACTGTAGTACCTTTTTCCCCCCCCATGCGGGGGCCCTGTCCATTTGTAGTGATGGAAATGTTTTTCCTGGTTCCGGCATCCTTGATCTTTTCTTCTCAAGTACTCTACACTGCTGGTCAGAGCGGAAGGTGCAAAAGGGACCAAGACTTCCACTCTGACCAAATTTCATTCATCCCTTCTTAACTCCTAAACATACAGCGGGATTCGCTGTATGTCGCTATCTGACAACTCTGCAGCTCTAGTAGTCAAACTAGATGATATGTTTCCTTATTAGTCAGCGTTTGCCTGTGGTTCATGTGCTTGCATTTGAATTTTCTTTCATCCCCCTCACGGCCCCTTTTTGTGGGTGTGTGAGCTTACCATTGTGCCCTGTTACTACCTATTATGGGACCTAGAAAACTAATCAGTTATTTGTGCCTTAGTGAGGGAGAATAAGTAAAATCAAGAAATTGCCGCAAACACTGGCAAAGCTCTCAGAACTGTTCAACATTGGACCAAAATTTATCATGAGGGAGGAAGAGACGCTTCGCCATTATCTTGCAAGCCTGAAGGGCATAAGCGTAGTGTGAGCCAGAGAACTCTAAACATTATTCGAAGACAGCTTGAGGCTAACCCTCGCATACACAGCAAGGGACTTAAGACTAGGAGCCCTCTGTGCTGGGTCGGATGAGTGAAAGGAGTGTGCGGATATATGTGAAAGGCGACATGGGATAACAGAGTTGCCACGCAGTTTCAAAACCTTGCTTCAGTCATGATTACCCTAACAGCAGGCTTGCAGTTTGTGTCTCAGCACAAAGATTGGGACTTAATTAAGAAGTGTAGAGGACTTTGGTCAGATGAGGCAAGCTTTCATACTACAGACAACCAGAGAAACCGTGTGTACAGCAGACCAGGTAGTAACCGTCATGATCCACGCTACACAACACACCATTCTTTGATGGTGTGGGGTTGTTTTTCTTACTATGGTCTTGAAAAATTAGTGTTTTTGCCTAAGAATGTTCGTATGAACTAAAATAACTACTTTGAGCTAATTCTAGATGAGTTAGATGAGTGTATGGAAAAGTGCAATGTTGATAACTTCATGCAAGATGCTGCACCATGCCATACGGCAAAGTTAATTGTTGGCTAGTTTGATTTCTGCAATGTCAGCCTTTTAAAATCTTGGCCCACAAGTTCGCCAGACCTGAACCCTATAAAAAATCTCTTGATAACTTCATGCAAGATGCTGCACCATGCCATACGGCAAAGTTAATTGTTGGCTAGTTTGATTTCTGCAATGTCAGCCTTTTAAAATCTTGGCCCACAAGTTCGCCAGACCTGAACTCTATAAAAAATCTCTGGGTGTACATAAAACTGAAGCTAAAGGAGAGAGATACCACCTCCCTCCCACCTCCAAGCCGCTATTCAGGACATTTGGGACAATATTGACGCTCAGTATCTCCACCACCTGGGTGATTCACTTCCCAAGAGACTCGAAAGGTCAAGAAGGCACAAGGGCACCCTATATTTTTTATCATTTACTAGTTTAGGTGAATACCCTCAGTGAAACATTTTCTGTCATTAATCTCTTTCACAGGATGTCACAGGTACTGCACCTTCCACTCTGACCAGCAGTGTATTAACAACTTGGCTAAGTTTACAGTTAGGTTTTCTAAGCATTTTAATAATCCTAAATAGTTCTCAAAGGGAAATGCAGATAACTGATCAAGTTTTCCATATTTGGCCACATCATCTGGTGAGTATATAAGATTATGCACATTATAAACTATGCCTGGATCCATACAACTGCTCAAAATACTGTACAAAAAACTTCAGTATTCTTCATGTCAATTCAACATTTTCTAATGCTTTAAGGAGTAACAGCAAAAAAAATACCTACATGGAGTAAAAGAATATTTTTGTACATATTATGTCGATAACCCCTAGCAGACTAATTGGTCCTGTATATAACAGAAATTATCTTAATTCAGTAGCTCTGAATCTGTCAATATCTTTAAGTGTTCATGGTTTCCGTGAGAACTCCATGGGCATGTAGGATGAAAGTTGATGAAGTTTATGTGATATGTGATTTTTGTTACTTGACCCAATTCTTGTAAAAAGAGGTCCTCTTAGAAAAACATATAGCAATTTCTTCATTAAACCAAGGTAAATTAGATGCATAGGATCCAAAACAATCTGTGTAACCAGACCAATATTAATAGACATAAGTGGACTTGTGCCTTTATGATGATCAGCATCATTCATGGAAGCAAAGTCTGCATCTGTCCTTTTTTGGAGCACTGGTATCAGGAAATGTGATTGCTCCCTCACAGTTTCCAATTTGAACACATATTTGACAATCATTGTATCCTGAATGAGAGACAATGCATTTCAAGAATTGACGTGCAGGAGCACCACATACAAAGGAGTGAATAGCAACTGAATATCTCACACTTCTGTATTCATAACCATCTTTTAAGAAGATCATTTCTGTCAAGAAGTCCTCAAGATAAGGTGTCACATTGTTAGGTTTGGTGTTACCCAAAAAAATGCCAATGGGATATGATTTTGATGTAATCTGCATATTTCTCTCTGTGGAAAACTGAATTACATTGGCCAAAACTGTTCGAAGAACTTTCAAATAATGGGATTCCATCACAATTAATTTTTGAGTAAACAAAATCATTAGCAAATCTTTAATTTTCATTTAAGGAATCTAGATATTCTTTTAGATCATCAATGACACCAAAAGGGAAGTATGAACCCCCACAAATATGTTTAATCTGATCAGACTTGTTGAATGGTGATTTACAAAGAGTGTGAGGTTCTAAGGGAATACTTGAATCATAACAGCGATTGATTATACCAAGCAGGTCTCAGAGCAAAATGAGGAACATCATGCTTCAATGCCCATTCTCTAATGCAGTGTCTAGGACTGACCTCACTATTGACTTCCTCTTCGCTACTAGGAACAGAAGCATCACTAGAAATACTAACACAGTGTTGTTTCATTACTAGTATGACTAGTTATCTCAACATTTCCCCTAGCAATAGGATTCTTTTTCAGCTTGCATTAATTCCTTAAGTTTTCTTTTCGCTTTCCTCTCAATTGTCCATGCTGATGACATTATCTAATAAGAATAAGCTAACAAGATATAGACTGTATTGCATGGTCCTACAGCATTTTTCCTGAGTTGAAAAGGAAAACCATTAAGGAGACCATCCGGTGGCCATGGTACCGAAAAATCTGAAAAATATAAAAAATCCCCAAAACACCACCAGAGCATCCTCGAACATATGGCAACATAGTGATGGAGTATTTTGGGGAAATACACTAAAATAAAATTTAAACTTTAAAGGGCCCCTGCCACGCCCACCGCAGTCCGGGGCTTCACCCTCCCACTCGCTGTACCATAAATGATGATAGTAAGCATGGAAAAAGCCATAAAAAGTGGTTTCTTTGGTAAGGAAAGGCGGACGCAGGCAACTCAGTACTATGGCGTACACAGGAAACATACCCTCTCCCAGTCTCCCCTTCCATTTCAGTGTCCAATGTCCATGTGACATTGTTTCATGCCTTGCAAGCCACAATCCAGCCTATTTTACCTGCCTTTTTTGCCTTACAATGTCTAAACAAACAGTGCAAGGGGAAATTACAAGTTGTGCCGACCATGCCATGGATGGGAGACACCCTCATCTTCGAGCGACTAATATCTACAGTCATTGTAGGGGAGGGCTAGGTGCCATATGAGTCTTACAGAGTATTCTAAACATGCCTATAAAAACATATATGATGTACATGGTGATGTATGAACACGAAATATCCAACCCAAATAAATGTACAGGGTCATAGAGGACGAAAATGACATCTCTGGAGTTTTTTGCCTTTTTCTCAGTTTTCACTTTTTTATCATTCAAATGGTATCTTCTCCCACATTTCTCAATGGATTTTCAATTTTGAGGTATCATTTTGAAGCTCAACGAAGCTGCTACATTTCCATCTCAAAGAATTTGGAAAAAAATTATGTTCTGTGCCGCAATGTAATTTTATAAAAAAAATGGCCATCAAAATAAAAAATAAAAAATTCTATGAGATGGAAAATTTTGTTATACCACATACTTCATATATGTACCGGCAAAATTTAAATCTGCCCTCCGGTAACAAAGTTTATAGGGAAAATGTTCTTTTGAAAAAATTGGTCTTTTATTTTTCATGCAGTTATTTATGGTTTGATTTGCTTGTAACTACTAAAGTAACATCGTGTAATAATCATTTATCAGTGAAAAAAACAAAAATTACCCACGTACCTCTTTATTTAAATTTTTTTTTTTAAACCCAACCGTACGGTCCCTCTGAGGGCTACTATTATCTGGATAGTGGATACCTAACACATAAACACACAGTTCAGTGGAGAGGGTGATAGGTTAACATGGTATTGTGTTCACGCACAATAATGTGTGTAACGTGAATAATGATATATGATAAGGAAAAGCTTACAGAACATAGTACGTAGCAGATTAACCTGGTATTGTGTTCACGCACAATAATGTGTGTAACGTGAATAATGATATATGATAAGGAAAAGCTTACAGAACATAGTACGTAGCAGAAGGAGAGGTGGCCTCTGCACTCCGCAGGTCAGACAGTGTGGGAGACTACTTGTAAACATGTTCCAAATAATTATTTTAACATTGAATTATATTTCAGAACTATAATGCTACACATAATAAATTACACATATAATCTATATTCTTATTAAACAATCTAATTACAATTCTATGACATTAAGCTTTTATTTACATAAGATTGATTGATACATTTATTGTTGGATTAATAAATAATTACAACAAAGGAGGAGGATGGGCCTTGCCAATCACCCCCTGGGCAAAGACTTAAGGTTAAAGTATAAAAAATCTAACACTGGACAGTATACACAACAAGAATACAAGTACTATTTCAGTAAATAAATACACATATTGCACACCTTATTGCCTAAACATCCTACAGTGTTGGGGAAAACTGAGGATATTCCCTGAGTATATCCCTGAGAGTGGCCAAGCCTAAGAGATGGTCAATGAGGCTGTACAAGTCATGCTGACCTTGTGGCCTAAATTTAGCAATGAGAGGGCATTCCATGATATAGTGACGCAGAGTATGTCCCCTTGGTGCAGCACACAGCACACAGCACACACCAAGAGAAGCACTGATTTCCCAAAAGTATTTGTAGCCTAATCTGAGCCTTATTGCTACCCTGTCATGTGATGCAGTGTGTCTCCAGTAGGTGTAGGCACAGCTCTGGGAGACACGTGCATAGTGAAGACTAGTGCCATTGCCCCTATGGCAACAAAGCTCCAACTGATCACTAATGCTACTTTGTACAGTCCTTAATGCTACTCTTAACATAACCCAGAGTGTGCTCAGTGCCAGGGTCCACTGTGTCATCTTGTAGGGCACACTGAGCAAGGTGGTCTGCTTTTTCATTTAACAGGATACCCACATGAGAGGGTATCCAGTTGAAATGGACCGTGGCACCAGCACCTTCTAGGGCGTGGATGAGATCAAGACACTTATTAACTAGATCACAGTCCATGGGGGAGGTGGATTGAAGGGCATACAATGCAGCCTGACTGTCAATAAAGAAATATAAATTCTTATGGAGAGGTGCCACAATGTGGAGCGCCTCCAGTATAGCATACAGTTCTGCTCTAGTGGAAGACATGGGTGCAGGGAGCCGCCTGGAAACCTCAGTGTCAGTGTAGAGACTGGCAGAGATGTAGTCACATCCAGACCTGCTGCCATTGACTGACCCATCACAATAAATATGAATAGCCTGAACATGTGGGTACTCAGACAATTTAGTCATGAACATGTCTTGCAGCACATGAGGGAGCCAGTCCCTCTTGGGCTGATGCATAGAGTGAATATCAACACTGACATGGTGAGGGTTCCAGGCGGGTTGTAGTGGTGACATAACAACGTTAATACAGGCCTCGGCTACACCTACACTTGTCAGTACTCCCAAGATCTTCCTGAGGTATGGTGTTGTAGGAGTGCGAGGATCATGATACAGGGGGGTCAGTGATCCCTTTAGAGAGTCAGAGCCCATGCATAGCATCCGACTAATTGTGTGACAAGTCATTTCCTGTACCCTACATATAATACTCGGCAGGTGCAGTTCAGCTCTGAGAACTTCAATCCGTGCAGTCCTGGGGCATCCCAAGATTACCTGCATGGCTTCATTCTGTACAAGCTCCAGGGGACGGAGTTGGGTGGCACTAAACTGTATCAAAACAGGGGCGGCATAATCAATAAGGGACCGTATGACAGATATATAGAACATTCTTAGGACTGGAATGCCAGCCCCCAGGCCCCTGTTGGCTAGCGGCCGAAGTGGTGCTAGCCGTGGCAGACAGAGGTCTCGAACATAGTGGACGGCTTGAAGAGACTTCCTGAAGCTCATCTGAACACCCAGGTACTTGTGTATATAAACTCTAGGGATGGGAATGTCATTTACAGTGGGCAGCCGAGAGACCTTCCCTTTAGCTTGAAATTTTGTTTTACATTCATTAATCACTAGTCCCATTTGGACACACAAAGCTGCCAGTTGTGACAAAGCTAACTGGAGAATCCTGGGTGTGGGGCATTGGTCATCAGCATAGATGAGGACCTGGGTGTCCTGCGGAGAGGAACAGCACGCAATTTTGTCCATTAAAACATTAAAAAGCATTGGACTAAGGGCTCCACCCTGTGGTGTTCCAAGCTCAAAGACTTCTTCAGAGGAGACTGCATCTTGAAACCAAACCTGTGCTGTTCTATTGTACAAATAGTCCCTGATCCATCCTAATAATCTACCATGATATTTATGTTTTCACTCCTCTATTGCTTGCTATAATGGATATCATTTCTTAGTATTCATATACGCTCATGCCATGAGTATAACCTCAACTCCGTGGCACTGAGTGATAGTGAATTACTAATGAAATATT
Organism: Portunus trituberculatus; assembly: GCF_017591435.1. NCBI lineage: Eukaryota > Metazoa > Arthropoda > Malacostraca > Decapoda > Portunidae > Portunus > Portunus trituberculatus. Next base: position 25,437,184 of record NC_059285.1, read on the forward strand.
GCGGTATTTCATTAATAAATCACTATCACTCAGTGCCGTGGAGTCGAGGTTATCCTTGTGGCATGAGCGTATATGAATACTAGGATATGATATTCATTATAGCAGGCAATAAAGGAGCGGAAACAAATATCATGGGGAAAGACAACATACAGGCTAAAAGGGTCACAAGAAGAAGAAGCGGCTGAGTCGCCGCAAGTCTCCCGTTTCGTCTGTGGCTCATCTCATCTCTGCTTTATTTTTTGGTATTCCATTTCAGATTTCACTTTATGCATTACAAAACAATCCTTTCTTAGGGGCAAGGTTTGTAAAAAGCTAACAGAAATGTTGTTTTGTGAACATAAATGCGAGAATTTGAGAGAATTTGTACGTAGCTTCTCTAACTTCCTATGACTCATATGACATCATAAAGTAGTGGTATACCGGTGGCCCAATGTGCTGCCAAACGTATATATAATTTTTTTTTTTTTAACCCATGTGGTATGTTGGGGACCAGCCCAGAACGCATCTCCCCCCTATTTCCATTATTTCCTATGGGAAAATTACGTCCGCTTAACGAATTTTCACTCTACGAACAGCTTTGACACCCCCTATCCTGTTCATTAAGTGGAGTATTACTGTATTTGAATTTCTTCAGACAAAGAGATTAAATTCATTGTTCTTTTCAAAACAGTTGAACATGATTTAAATTGCAATAAACACAAGGACATAAATGAAGAATATTGTTGTAATTTGGATCTTTGTTGGTGTTCTTACTACATGGCACGTATTGGTTGTTATTCACCAGAATTATAGAAGTACATGAGACTTACCATAGGTCAGTTGAAATGTGCTTCGGATTTTGCGAAGCAAGCCACCGCTGCTGGAGAGAGCTTTCACATGAGATACGCAAAGATCAAGGTACTGGCAGACTTTAAAGAACTGAGAGCCACCCACATGCCACAAGGTCCCTAAAATGCCCGTCGGAAAGCTAAACCCCAAATTCAAAAGCCCATCTTTCCGAAGGGTGGGAGTGGAGGGCATGTGAAAGCTCTCTCCAGCAGCGGTGGCTTGCTTCGCAAAATCCGAAGCACATTTCAACTGACCTATGGTAAGTCTCATGTACTTCTATAATTTTACTTCAGCAACCCACCGCCATTGCTGGAGAGGCTACACATGAGATTTTGAAGCCATGTGGGTGTACTCTCAGAACTACACAATACTTAACATTCTCCAAGTGAGTGATTGATAATTAAACAAACTAAATATGAATCCAAACTTCATTGTATGAAAAAATCCTCCTCCTTCCACAGATATGGCCCTTACAAAAAACATATAGTACATGTATAAAAAACAAAATAAGTCAATTGAGTTCCAACGCAAATGAATAGAGAAACCTGTTAACATTACAATACAGAATCCAGTATGGCCTCTTGAAAAGAATCTGAAACCTGAGTGATCTCCTTATTATAGTGTTTAGCAAAGGTTGTCTCCTGAGTCCAACCCGCCTTAGATAAGATAATGGGAACTGGGACGTCCATGGCTTTGGCCTTGGAAGCAGAGGCTGGTCGAACACTTCCAGCCGTGAATTTCTTAGTATTGATACCACAGTCGGCAAGGACAGTCTTAATCCACCTTGACACTGTATCTTTGGAAACACTTTTATGTGGCTTCACCAAACTGATGAGGAGTTTCCCATTATCCTTCCCAAATTCCTTTCTCAGATTCTCCGTTCTGTTAAGATATTCCTTCAAGGTATTCACAACACAAATTCTAGAATCAGGTAAATAAGCATGAAACTTAAGCATTCTAACATTAAACTTAGGACGGCACTGCTTAATGTTGCCCCCTAACAAAAGAGATACAGAATACAATAATAAATGTAAGGTCTGTACTCTCGCAGCCTGAGTCAATGCCATAAGCATCACCAATTTCAAAGTTAAAGACTTCAAGGACAGGTCTGGTAATGGGCCCATGGACCTCAGCTTCTGCAATACTGGCTGCACATCCCAAGTTTCAGCATACCTAGGGCAAGAGGGTCTCAAGTTAAACACACCACGCATAAACCTATTGATAAGTGGATGATTCCCAGCTCTACATCCTTCCAACATAATTCCTAAAGCAGAGAGAGCACCTCTTGCCGTGTTAACAGACTCATACCCCACCCCTCTATGAAATGTCTCCGAAAGAAAATTCAAAACATTAGTTACAGAGGGAGTAGAGGATTGATATTCCATCTATCACAAAATGATGACCATCTGTTAATGTGTGGTCTATATTGTCGCATCGTACCTGGTCTCCACGATGCCATGATAATCTCTGTACCTTCTGACGATACACCTCTCCTCTAAGTTGTTGCCTGACAAAAGACATGCCATCAATTGGGTGTGGGTCATAATCGGATGTTCTTCCGCTGATGAGGGATGTCGTAGTACATTCGTTTTCTGAGTGATGAGCCTGGGGGCCTTGACCAACATTTGCAGAAGAGGGCCCATCCAAGGTTGGGAAGTCCACATTGGAACAACAATCCACCCCTTTGCTCTCTCCTCCCTCATTTTCTGTAGACACCTAGTAATAAGAGAAAATGGTGGGAAAAGGTAAATCAGATCGAAACTGGCCCAATTTAATGTGAACGCATCCACATGCTCTGCTTCTGGATCAGGTGTCCACGAGCAAAAACAATCTATTTGCTTGTTTAAGCGAGAAGCAAATAAGTCAATGGAGGGAGTTCCAAAAACTACACACAACTCCTTAAAAATCTTTGGATTAAGTTTCCATTCATGTCTGTCATTAAAATTACGAGAGGCTGTATCCGCCAACACATTCTTCTTTCCTGGTATGTGTGCACAAGTAATCCAGATGTCATTGGAAATACACCAATTCCAGATATCAATGCAGATAGAGTTACACACTAGTGATTTAGTTCCACCCATCTCATTAACATAAGCAATGGCTGTGGTATTATCACACATAACTTTAACATGGCAGCCTTTAAGCAAGTAAGCAAAAGATTGAAGGGTAAACAAGATGGCCTTGAGTTCCCTTGCATTAATGTGTAGGCAGCTTTCTTTTGATGTCCATTTACCATTGGTGGAATGCTTTAATACACAACCACCCCAACCTAAGTCTGAGGCATCAGTAAAAAACTTCAACAGAAGGAGCAGGCCGAATAATTTTCCTAACTTGTGTCCCTACTTCAGAGATCCACCAACTCAGCTCCATTTTCATTTCCTTTGAGATAGTCATAACTTTGTCAAAGTTACCCTTTTCCATCTTTATTGCAACAATTTTGGCCCTTTCTAAAATTCTGTAATGAAGCTTACCTAATTCAACGGCTGGAATGGCAGCCACCAACATGCCAAAAACCCGAGCTACTTCTCTGATCTTTGCCTTATTTCTACTGGCCAAGGATGAACAACTTTCCACAATCTTCTCCACTCTACGAGCAGGGAGTGTGACAGTCATGGCATCAGAATCGATGATGTTACCAAGATATTCTATGCATTTCGTAGGCACCAAAACTGATTTTTCCACATTAATACAAAACCCAACATTTTGCAAAATCTCCACAGTATCCTTCAAACAAGCAACACAATCCTCAACTGAGTTGCTACACATAAGAGTATCATCTATAAAGGAAGTAATGGTGTAGCCTTTTAATCTCACAAAAGAAAAAAACTGGCTTCAAAAGTTTAGTGAAAAGACGAGGGCCTGCAGAAACACCATTAGGAAGGCAAGTGAATTGGTATATCTTCCCTGCCCATTTAAAACAAAGATATTTTGCTGCTCTTCTGCAATTTTGACTGAATAATAAGCATGCTTCAGATCAACAGAAGCCATGAAAGCACCTGAACTGATTAGCCTAATTGCCTGCTCAAAATTTTCCATTTTGAAATGGTTGTAATTCATGAATTTGTTGAGTTTCTTCAAATTAAGCACCATCCTATAGCCACCCTCTTTTTTCTCTCTCAAGAAAACTGGCAAAATAATCTGGCACACCTGTCTGTGAGTCTCCTTGATAACCTTCAAGCTCAACAATTTATTTATTTCATTAGTCATAATAACTTTCTCCTCATCACTAAATCTGTATTCCACTTCCTCAGAAAATAAATGAGTAATGTTCTGTTCATCGATCTCAAGATGGCAATGTTTAACAATGTCCAAAATGAAAGGATCATTAGTAAGTTTGCACCACTCATCAATAAACTTGTGAAGCTGACCCGCTTCAAATTCATGCCTTACCTGAATTACTGCCGGGATTGTAGTGTCCCCGGCCCCTTGAGTTTTTGAGGAGTTCCTCTGAGATAAGAAGGGCGGCTGTCCCCTCTGGTGGCAGGTTTGTGTAAACCGTACGGTTTAAACTGGGTTAACATACCCCGGAAAGCTGGCTTCCCAAAGAAACCACGTTGCTTGCCACCACTAATCTTCCCAAGACCTGGAGCTCCAAAATGGGAAGTCTTCTTGTTGGTAAACTTGTTTTTCAGCCTCTCAGCCTCCTCAATCTGTTTGGTAGCTTGAGTAAGATCATCCCCAAACAGTAAGCCAGTCACAGGAGTCTTATCAGTGCATAAGTGGGCATACTTTTGGTTTATCTCACGTTTGAGGAAATACCGTCTATTCATATTCAGTTTAAAGTTAGCATGCCCTAACAACCCCAAGGCCCCATTAAGCATAGCCACCTCATGACCAATAACCTGATTGTGCTCCTCATTAGTAAACTTGTCCAGAACAGTAAGTGATTTAACAATGATAGTGGCAGCCTTAGTTATATCCTTGCCGACTTCCTTTAGTCTGAAATCAGCTTTCTTTGCCTCAGTGGGTAGGGCATCCAGCACTTGTGAGTTGCACTCGACTGGAATAAGTGCCTTACAGTTTCTAGGACGTTTAGAAACCTCATCTGCCAAAATCTCCTTATGGTCTTCATCTTTCAAACCATGAGAAAACCAGTGATTCACCATTGCAGCAATCGGTTCTTCAATAGCTTCAGAACAGTCATCCACGGGCACATAGGCCTTAGCTGCTTGTAACAGAATACTGCCAGAAGGAACCTCATCTTCAATCTCACCTTCTTCAGCACTCACTTCTTTTGACCTAAACCCAGAAAATTCACCAGAGGTAGAAGGGGGATGGGAGGCAGAAAATTCATGAGTACCACCTAAGTCCTGTGCTGGCCCCTTACCAACACTTGCACTGTCACCTCTGTCACTCTTAAGTTTATTCACATCCTCTTGAAGTACAGCCAAAGCCTCCAAAATCTTGGATAAAGAAGTATTGCTAACTTCTCCAGACTGGCTAACTGGTGGTCGGGCGTCCATCTTAGACACACGATCACTTGCAACGGCATCCTCACCAGCAGAGGCCCCAGACCGTTGAATATTCTTCCTCGTCTTATGCCTAGTGGACGAATAGAGTCGGCTTCCACGAGAATGTGAGGAACCGCTTCTTGGAGGTGTAGAACCACCCGAGGAAGACATACTGATGTACCGAACACCTTCACAACGGCACACTTATGTTACATGTCCCACTCCTGAGAGATAACGGGAAAAAACACAGGCACAATACAACACCCACAAGACCACAAGTAAATAACAATAGTCAATGAATAAATGACAACCTGCTCCAAGTTTGGATAACAGGTAACATGGGTGCATAACCTCACCTTGGTCCACACCGTGTCCTCCTGCTCCAGATGGATAACAGGAAAGGAACACCAGGCACTCTTTCCGCTCCAACGGGATCACGGGGTAATAAAGTAAGGTATTAAATAAGTGCCAACCCGCTCTGAAAAACAGATAACGGATAACCAATCCCAAAATGGCAAACTGCAGCTGCAAGACAAACACGTCTTGCCTGTAGTGTGTGAGTCAGAAACATGTAACTCATTTTTCAGTAATACACAAGACTTGAGCCTTGAAATATGTATCACTATAAAGATTACTGCTTCATTGTTTAAGAAAGATCAGTGTAAAATAGAAATCACATTATCTATCATATAGTTGGCCAGAAACAGTGTGTGACTCAAAAGCAAAGCATTTATGTAGCTCATTTTTCAATAATACACAAGACACAGTCCTTTAAATGTGTGTCATTTTAAAGAGTAATGTCTCATGATAAAATAAAGAGAAGTATAAAGTAAAAATGTCATATTCTGTATCATATTGCAGGCCTGAAACATTGAGTGAATCAAAACAGTTTTTCACACAAGACCTGTCATGATGGGTGTCTCAGTACCATCAAATACCAAGCATAGAAACATAATCTATAAAATTCACACTGATTTGTCTGCATGCGATTGTGTGAGATAATGTTGACATAGCATGTGTTGTCAGTATATGTGATTTTTGTTTTGAATTGTGTATCTTAATGTTCAAGATTTATGTTTCGGTAAAGATATTATTCTTGTATGGGGACTTCAATGTTCCTTCCCTTTCTTAGGCATCTGACTGTATGGAAGCCTCTTCCATCCCCCTACAGACACACTGCTTCTTGGCTGTTGTACATCTCTAGGACTGATGTGATGAGAACACTATTATCATACACATATCAAAAGCTTTTGATAGAATTTGGCACAAACCTATGATTTCAAACCAACCTTCCTTTGCTTTGTATCCTTCTCTCTGCAACTTTATACGTATTAAGTTTCTTCTCCGAGCATTCTTGCACTGTTGTGGAAGACAGCTACTGTTCTCCAAAATTTATTAACTGGTATTCCTCAGGGTTCTGTCCTATCACCGACTCTCTTCCTATTATTTATCAATGTTGTCAACCAAACTTCTTGTCCTATCTACTCTAACACTGATGACACCACTCGACACTTTTCTTGTCTTTTCAGAGACGACCAACCCTTTAGGAAATTAATAGATCACAGGGGTGCCACAGATACCTGACTTCTGATCTTTCTAAAATTTCTGATTAAGGCATAAGAAATTTTGTAATGTTCATTGCTTCAAAAACTCAATTCCTTGATCTATCACCTCCACACAACCTTCCAGACAACTATTCCCTCTTCAATGACATTCGACTGTCCCCATCTTCTACACTGAATATCCTGTCTGTTTCTTACTTATAATCTTTACTGGAAATTTTACATCTTATCTCTTGCTAAAACAGCTTCTAGAATTCTGAGGCATCTTAGTCAATTTTTCTCACCCCTCAGACTGTTTACTGTGTACAAGGACCCTGTATGCCCACCTATGGAGTACTTTTTGCATGTGTGGGGGGAGGGGGTTGCAGTCATAAAGTTTTATCGGATAGCGAGAAATCAAAAGTTTTTTGTCTTAACAACTTCTCTCCTCTGACTGACTGTCCTCAGTTTCTTTTTCACAGCTGGAATGTTGCATCTCTTGTGATCAACTGACTTTTTTTTTTTATTATATTTTCTATTGCCATTGGCCAGCTTTCCCTATTCCATGGGAAAAAAAAAAAAAAAAAATATATATATATATATATATATATATATATATATATATATATATATATATATATATATATATATATATATATATATATATATATATATATATATATATATATATATATATATATATATATATATATATATATATATATATATATATATATATATATATATATATATATATATATATATATATATATATATATATATATATATATATATATATATATATATATATATATATATATATATATATATATATATATATATATATATATATATATATATATATATATATATATATATATATATATATATATATATATATATATATATATATATATATATATATATATATATATATATATATATATATATATATATATATATATATATATATATATATATATATATATATATATATATATATATATATATATATATATATATATATATATATATATATATATATATATATATATATATATATATATATATATATATATATATATATATATATATATATATATATATATATATATATATATATATATATATATATATATATATATATATATATATATATATATATATATATATATATATATATATATATATATATATATATATATATATATATATATATATATATATATATATATATATATATATATATATATATATATATATATATATATATTCTGTAATTTTCATGCTAACTGCTCTTCTGATTTGGATAACTGTATTGATCCTCTCCTCCTGCACTCTTGATGCACAAGGCTTTCTTCTTCCTCTCACCCCTACTCTGTCCAACTCTGGAACTCCCTACCTGCTTCTGTATTTCCAACTTCTTATGACTTAATTTCACTTAATTAAGAGGGAGATTTCAAGACAATTTTTCTTGCCGACTAGGTGAGCCTTTTTCCTGTTGCACGCTGCCCTCAGCCAGTTTTCCTATCTTACGTGAAAAAAAAAGACCTGGCACTTGTGTTAAAGGAAAGGGGATTCTATGTCTACGCCTCATGTATTTGGGCTTACTTTATTCACTGAAGTGAGATTGTTGCAGACTATCTTTATTAAGCATTGCAATTTTTCATGATCTGTCCAGTTTGTGCCAGTGATGTGTTTACTATGGCTCCCACTATTGGCACAACATCATTATAAAATCCTTGTTCCTTACAAGCATTTATGATGATTGTAAGGATTGTATGATGATCCTGTGGTGAAAGAGTGGAACTCATTTCCCATCTATGTGGCAGAAGCTGATTCAATACTTTCAAAAAGGATTGACTGACTTTATGAATGACCACCTATTTATTTTGTGCTGTTATTTCGATTGATATATCTTTAATTTTTGTTGTAGGCTTGTAGCACACTTTGTAGCCCTTTTATTGATATGCATTCCTTGGTGATACTCTTTAGGTCTGACATGCTGGCTGTGCTGTGCTGGGATTCCACTCTTGTCACTCCCATCAAGTAAAACTAGGAAATTCATGCAGTGATAATTGTGACCTGAAAAGGCATTTTTCCTTTAGTAAGTAACAAAGTAACACTCACAGAGTGCTCAGTAGAGTACATCTCATAATATGTCCCTTGACCTTGCAAAATACAAGTTTCTATTTTTTTAATCAAATAAGCTGAATTAATGCATATTCTACTGCATTACAAGCTGTGTTATCCTTCATTTGATGTGTTGCTTTATCTATTGCCACACCAAGTACTGCACAACTTGCACATATTCAGTAATAGTACTTGATACAAAACAATTTATGCAAAGTATTTTATTATTTGAATATCATTGGCCACTTTCATACAAGCTATCAGTTAAATGCTATCAATCTATCATACATCAGGTACTAAATCACCTGTGATTCTAGTTTAGGGTGTAGCCCACATACATAGGTACAATGCCATTAAAATAATTGGTCTTTTGGTTAATAATAAAAGCAACATGTGCTAAAACTGCATAGTTTTAATCTGCAAAAATATTTGAAACAATAACGCAGAATATATATGTTCAGTACATATACATCAGTGAAGCCAGTAATGCATGGTGTTGCTATTTATCACAGTGCCTCAAGTTATTAAGGTGTGTGTAATGCTGACCCATCACACTTCAACAATCTTGAACTTGTACTCATGTACTATAAGTAAATGGTAGAAAAGCATTTTCTGTTGATTTGATTAATGATTATATAATAACAGAATACATGACATCTACATAAAAAAAAAATTTCCTTTCTTTTTATTTTTATAGAGGATCAACATTTGAAATAAATTCAGAAAATATAAATACATTCCCATGAAATTTCTAAAATTTATTATAAAAGTATGAAGGCATATGGAACAATTCTCTCTCTCTCTCTCTCTCTCTCTCTCTCTCTCTCTCTCTCTCTCTCTCTCTCTCTCTCTCTCTCTCTCTCTCTCTCTCTCTCTCTCTCTCTATATATATATATATATATATATATATATATATATATATATATATATATATATATATATATATATCCACACACACATACATACATACTGCATTACAGTAAATAATGCATGATTCTTGAATTATTTACAAAGTTACTTAAGAACATGTGTTGGTATTATACAATTTATTTTTTTATATTAAAAAGTCACAATACGCAAAAGGCCATGATGGGCTGAATGCTGCACCACGATTTAACATTAAATTTTGATAAACCTTGTCTTATGCTAAGTCACATTTTTTGGTTTTTATGTAGTGTGTAAAGTATTGTAGTGTTGATAGTTTCAAGGTTGAGGAATGAATATGTCATGTAATATGGAATGAAGTTCTGAATAATAGATATATAGGGATATATTTAAGAGGAAAGGAGACAGACTAAAAGATAAGGGTTGACTGCCACATTAGAGATTGACAGATAAATAGGAGTTCGAGTCCCCGTTTATCTCTTAAGACAATAAACCCTTGGAGAGAATGGTGTACAGAGCATGTTTGAGTGTAGTATTGTGAATGTGTGTGTGATTGTCATCTCATTATCTTGAAACAATTCAAGATTTTTCCACTATTTACTGTAAGAACCTGTATAAACACTTGCCCTAAAAAATAAGAAAATAAGCCAATACAGTGGCACCTCAGTTTCCAAACTTAATTTGTTCCTGAAGACTGTTTGTCAACCAAATTCTTCAAATTCCAAAACAATTTACCCCCATAGGAGTTAACTGAAAATAGATTCATCCATCTCTTGATTCTAGTGCTGCGTTTGTGAGAGCAACACGACACGCACCCTGCACTCCCTGCACCATACATCCTGTATCAAACATTTTTTGTGTACCCCTAAGCTGGAATAAACAAAGGGTCACCATTGCCATAGTAAAGGTGTCTAACTGACAAAACAGCATACACTGATATTCCTGATGACAACTGATTGCAACACAGAGATGCTTCATCCCAATGACAGTTAGTGATGCATGATAAACTTTGTCAGGAAGATCAGCGTATGCCGTCTTATTGTAAGTTAGACGCCGCTACTACAGCAACAACCATCCTTTGTTTATTTCAGCTGAGGTATAAAAATATTTTGAAAAGGATGTGTGCTGCAGGGAGCACAGGGTGCGCGCCAAGTTGCTCTCGAAGTCATACCACTGGGATCAAGAAATGGATTAATCTATGACACCTGAGGTAATTTTAAGCTAGAATTTTTTTTTTTTTTTTTTCTAATCAATTTACTCAAAAAGAGAGACATTCAGTAACCGAGGTTTCAGTGCGTGTGTGTGGTGTGTGTGTGTGTGTGTGTGTGTATTTACCTAGTTGTAGTTTTACAGGGCCTGGGCTTTATGCTCGTATGGTCCCGTCTGTGTGTGTGTGTGTGTATTTACCTAGTTGTGTTTATCTAGTTGTAGTTTTACAGGGCCTGGGCTTTATGCTCGTGTGGTCCCGTCTCCATATCTACACTTATCCAATTTTTCTTTAAAACTATGTACACTCTTTGCTGATACCACTTCCTCACTCAAACTGTTCCAAGTCTCAACACATCTTTGCGGGAAACTAAATTTTTTAACATCTCTCAGACATCGTCCCTTCCTTAGTTTCTTACTATGCGATCTTGTGCTTCTAAAGTCATATTCTTCTCTCAGGATCAGTTTCTCATTATCCACTTCATCCATTCCGTTAATCAATTTATAAACTTGTATCAGATCCCTCTCTCTTCTCTGCTCCAAGGTTGGTAGATCCATTGCCTTTAGTCTCTCCTCATATGCCATCCCTTTAAATTCTGGAACCATTCTTGTAGCCATTTTTGTAGTCTCTCTAATTTTCTTATGTGTTTCTTTTATGGGGAGTCCACACAACTCCTGCATATTCCAATCTAGGTCTTATTTTAGTACTTATCAATTTCTTCATCATTTCCTTGTCCATATAGTGAAATGCTACTCCAATATTCCTTAGCAAATTATACATCTCTCTGAAAATTCTATCAATATGGCTAACCGGTTGATTATTTTCTTCCATTGTCACTCCCAAGTCCTTTTCCTTTTTTACTTTTTCTAGTTCTACTCCATCTCCCATCTTATAGATTCCCACTGGTCGTCTTTCACTTTTTCCCATTTCCATGACATGGCTTTTGTCCACATTGAATTCCATCTCCCATTTTTTGCTCCATTTCCAGATCTTGTTTAAGTCTTCCTGTAGTATTTCACAATCCTCTTTTGTTTAATGACTCTGCACAGTTTCGCATCGTCCGCAAACAGATTTATGTAGCTGTTCACTCTCTCTGGCATGTCATTTATATATACGAGAAAAGTATTGGTGCCAATACTGACCCCTGTGGCACTCCGCTGTCTACTGTTCTCCACTTGGACTTCATATCTTTAACTATCATCCTTATTTCTCTCCCCCTTAAGTAATTCTTCATCCATCTCAATGTGCTTCCTTTTAAGCCACCCTTCTCCTCTAACTTCCATAGTAATCTTTCATGTGGCACTTTATCAAAAGCCTTTTTTAGATCTAAATAAATACAGTCAATCCATCCTCTCTCTCTTGTACTTTATCAACTATTCTAGAGTAGAAACTCAATAAATTTGTCACACATGACCGACCTTTTCTAAAACCAAATTGGCTATTTGATAATATTTTGTTGTCTTCAAGAAACTCGATCCATTGCTTCTTTATTACTTTTTCACACATCTTGCATATTACACTAGTTAGTGATACCGGCCTGTAATTTAAAGGTTCTTCCTTCCTTCCGCTCTTATATATGGGAACCACCTCAGCTCTTTTCCACTCCACTGGCACTGTTCCATTTTCTATTGAGCATTTTATGATGTTGTAGATTGGACTTGCTAGTTCTTCCCTACATTCTTTCAGTATTCTGCCTGAGACTTCATCCGGTCCCATTGCCTTTTCCTCATCCAATTCCGTCATCAACTTTTTATTTCAAGCTTGGTTACTTTAATCTCTTTCATATAGACAGTCTCTCTATTACCCTGTGGTCTTTCAAATTTGGATTCCTTAGTAAAGACCTCATGAAATTTACTATTTAACAGTTCTGCCATACTTTTTGGGTCTTCCACCATTCCGTTCTCTCCTTTTAACCTTTCTATTGTTTCTTTTTGTCTTATTTTTCCATTTATGAATCTGTAGAACAATTTTGGTTGTTCCTTACATTTTTCGACAATGTCCTTTTCATAGTTCTTTTCTTCTTCCTTTCTCACCTTAGCATATTCATTTCTTGCTGTTTTGAAGTTTTCCTTATTTTCTGGATTTCTGTTTCTTCTCCACCTTTTCCATGCTCCATCTCGTTTCTCCTTTGCCCTAGCACACCTTGCATTAAACCAATCTTTCTTTCCTTCTTCTTTAGGTCTATATTTCGGAACATATTCCCTGACCCCAGTTTTGTATATTTCCAAAAATAAGTTATATTTCTCTTGAACCGTTAATGAGTTTTCCATCTCCTCCCAGTTTACGTTTTAAAATAGTTCTTGAGATTCTCAATATCAGCCTTTCTGTAATTTAATCGGTCTCCTTTGTATGATTCATCTCTATCTTCCTTTCCTTCTTCTATATCCATCTCTAATATTACATGGTCACTCTTTCCCAATGGGCACTTGTATCTTATATCATCGTTAACTGGTATATCCCTTGTAAAAACTAGGTCTAATCTTGCCGGCTCGTCGTTTCCTCTGAATCTTGTGTTTTCCTTTACTCTTTGGACCATCAAATTATCTATCATTAGGTTCAGGAATCTATCTCCCAGGCATCTTCCCCCATACCACTTTCATAATTTTCCCAGTCTACCTCCTTACAGTTGAAATCTCCTATCAATATCACTTTTCTCCTTTCCTTAATGATTCTTGTAAGACTCCTTATTGTGTCATCTATCATGTCTCTATATTCTTGGTTAGTCCATGAGTTTGTTTTGGTGGCACATATGTTCCAGTGATTTTAACTCCTTTTGTTAATATGCATCTTAACATACAGTATTTCTGATTTTCCTTCCCCAAACCCCACTTGATTTACCACTATCTCCTTCCTTAACATCATCATGACTCCTCCTCCTCCTTTACCCTCTCTCTCTCCTCCATATATTATACCTTTTATCTATGTCTATTTTATTGCCTCATTTAACTTTGTTTCCACCAGGCATACAATATCTGGTTCTTCTTTCTTTATGTAATCTCTTAATTCTAATTTACTAGATAAAATCCCATCTATGTTTGTATACATCATTTTTAATCTCTTGTTCTTATCATTTTTAGTTAAACTTGCTCCATTCTTTTCTCTTCTTTCTCTTTTATATACCATTTCCTTATCCTGTCTCCTATAATTCTCCAAAAATGCCTTCTTCTCCTCCTCTGACCTTTCATTATTTTTTCTCTTGCTTCTGCCACCAGTTCATTGTGTCTCTTCCTTTCCTCCTCGTTTCTATTTTTCTTATATATATATATCTTTGCAACCTTCTGTTTCTCTGAGTTTCGTTTTTCTATATAGTACTTCTTCTGCTGCTGCTTGTGATTTTAGTAATATCTTAATTGGTCTCACTGTTCCTTCTTGATATGGTCCCATTCTATGGATTTCTTCTACTTCCTCTTCTAAGTTCTGTCTATCCTCGTCATTCAGATGTTTTAGTAGGTCTTTTACTGATTTCATTTCGTCTTTTTCCCTTCTTGGTCTATATTTAACATTTTTTTCTTTCAGTCCAAAAATAATTACACTCTTCTTTTTTTCCGCAATTTCTCTTACTAAATTTTCTTTTTTCTTGAGGACTCCTATCATTTTGCTTGTCATATTTTCATCTCTTTCTTTTAACTGTTCTTGAAATACTTCTTGAAATGATTCCTTGTCTTTCTTATCTTGGATTCTCCATGCTTGTGTGTGTGTGTGTGTGTGTGTGTGTGTGTGTGTGTGTGTGTGTGTGTGTGATGTGTTAGCTTTTCTTTTTCTTTCTCGGCTTTACCGAGTCCTTCTTCCATCAATTTCTTATAGTTCGCTATTTGGACTTTTAATTCTTCATTTTCGGTTCTTAGCCTAGTTTCGTTTTCTTCCACTCTTTTTATCCTTTCTTTCAATTTCTGGAGCTCTTTATCCTGTTCTTCATTCTCTTTCATTCCCATACTCTCCTTTATCAATTTATCTAATTTACGTTCGATAGTTAAGACTCTATCAAATAGTGAATATATATATATATATATATATCATATATATATATATATATATATATATATATATATATATATATATATATATATATATATATATATATATATATATATATATATATATATATATATATATATATATATATATATATATATATATATATATATATATATATATATAAGAGAGAGAGAGAGAGAGAGAGAGAGAGAGAGAGAGAGAGAGAGAGAGAGTCCTTCCTCTGCTGCGTCTCGTGTGTGTGTGTGTGTGTGTGTGTTCACACTCACAGTCGCCTGCTGGTCAACCAGTTAGTCTTCCCCATTACGGAGCAGGCTCTGAGCTCATGGACTGGTCTTCAAGTAGGACCAAGAGCACACATCACACTCCACACACTAGGAACGTGAGGCCACAACCTCTCAAATTACATCCCATACTTATTTTACTGCAAAGTGAACACATTAAGAGGGTTGCCCATTTGTCTCGCCGCTCCCATGACTCAAACCCAGACTCCTTCAGTTGTGAGCTGAGTGTGCTAACCACTACACTACGCACTGTGTGTGTGTGTGTATCTTGTGCTGACAACTTGAATTGCTCATAAGCCGAGATGCTCATATCCTGAGGCACCACTGTATTCCTATTTTTTTTTTATCTTGCATCTCCTGTTCGTAGTACGTCTAATTTTGATCACATATAAATTCTTTAGCACTTTTCAGCTTTATCTTTCAATATGATCGTTAGTAGTATTGGTCATGTATAAATTGTTTAAATCTCTTCAGCTTCATCTTTCATTGTGATAATATAGTACCCTACGAGATTACTTTTCACCACTCCATGATACACACTACTTGCACAGATGCCACAAACATCTTACAATCTTCTTTTACTCTCACCCTCTCATCTCATCACTCTACATTCCTGTCACATCAGTCACTTCCACAACAAGCACCCACTATACCACTGTGCCCTATTTCACATCCAGGTCTATATTAGGTAAAATTCACTCATTATGTATATGTAAGTCTCTTTTGTTTTCTTCTATTCATGATCTGATACCATTCACAACTTTATATTGTCTCTATCCATCTCATAGTGTTTACCTCCCACTGATCTCAGATGCATAAATCCACTTTTATAGTTAAGATTTTCACATTTTTTGGGGGAGACAATAAACAAACTTACGTACATCCTTGTAACTTCTACATATCTCTACAACCCTTCCCTTGATGTAGATTTAGAATAACTGTCTCCATCCACTCATCAGGTACACTAATACTTTTGTTTCCATGCCAGTTTACACAATCAGAATTATTCAGTCTCCTATAACTTCACCATATTTCAACATCAATGCAGTCATTCCATGTGCTTCTATATAGAGCTACATGACACTTATTATTTCTTCTCTCATTTCATTACTTTAAAAAATCTGACTTTAACACACAAACAACAATTATTTCTTACTGCTTGCAAGAATTGTATACTCTTTAGTCTCATATATCATGTTCTTCCCTCCCCCGCCCTTTTTTTTTTTTTTTTTTTTCTACATCTGGAACAACTTAATATTGTCACTGATTTTTGTACACTTAGCTTTCCACCAAACATCTCATCCACTCTCATCTTTCACTTTCATGTTCAAAGATCAACACTGTTTTTTTACATTTTCATTTTTGACACTTCTTTGCAATATTTTCTCATATAAGCCCTCTTCCCTTCAATGTTCTCCTTCATCTTAACCATCCGCCATGTACTTGCTTTTACTCTTATCCCAAAAGACTTCTTCCAGCTGCTATTTTCATTTCTATTTCACTGAATACTTTAATATCTTTAGCCTTTAATTTCTCCCCAACTGTCCTCTAAGTTATTTTTCACATATCTTTACTACGATGATCTCCACAGGCATGGATCTCCAAACATGCAAAACATCGCATCCCTCTCATACTGCAATCCAAAAAACTTACCACCAACTAACACAACACAGTGGTTTGTCCACAGTTGCATTTAACTCTGTGGATCACGCCCATCAAACATTTTTTGACGCGCGTCATCTCACATTTCCTCATCTCTCATCCACTCTTCTTTTTACTGCACATACAGGCATAAGATACATTAAACACTGAATGCCCTAACTATTTCCATACAAACAATGCATCAATATGCCACAATAATGCCAATCTGAGCTTGTTCCTTGACATGCATGGCATGAAGACGTTGTGTTGAGAATAAGAAATACTTTCATCATAGCATGGCTCGCTTTGTTTACTACACTTGCAATAATATACTACATTGAATATTAAATTTTCAGTCTATTTACACACAAACAACATCCAAATATGCAATAATAATGCCAAAATGAGCCGTTTTTCCGTGCAGTCATGGCCCCATCACTATTCAAACACCAATTATACGTTTCTTGCTTCACAATGGCGTACTTTTCCCAACACACAATATTCTTTATTGAACATGCAACACTCAGATATATAATTGTGTCGTAAATGTACACATTAAGCACACTTACCTTCTCCATAATCCCGTTGGATGCTTCCATGCCACACTTTGTCACAGCAGTCGCGGCGTCATCTACTCACGGGCCGCGCATGCGCAGAAGCCGCATCTAAACACTTTGTCACAGCCACACTATATCACGGGACACCTGTACCGAGAACAAAGCATCACTGCCGGTACCTTGATCTTTGCATATCTCATGTGTAGCCTCTCCAGCAATGGCGGTGGGTTGCTGAAGTAAAATTCAATGTTTGCTGGGATAAGGATGAGAGGAATAAGAAAACCTTGTGCAGTGAGGTTGCAGGAGGATGGGAAGCATACAGCTAGCAAGATCAGTAGAACAGTTAGCATGCAAATAGCGATAAAAGATAGAAAGAGATATCCAACATTTTGGTAGTGAGAAAGAGGCTGAAGACAGTCAGTCAGAAGAGGGGAGTTGATGAGACGAAAAGCCTTTCATTCCACCCCATCTAATAAAACTGTGTGAGTGGAACCCCCCCAAACATGTGAAGAGTACTCCATACAAGGACGAATAAGGCCCTTGTACAGAGTAAGCAGTTGGATGGGTGACAAAAACTGGCAGAGACGCCTCAGAACGCCAAACTTCATGGAAGCTCTTTCAACATGAGATGAGGATGTGAAGTTTTCAAGTTAAGATTATTAGTAAAGGACAGACTGAGGATATTCAGTGTGGAAGAGGGAGATACTTGAGTGTCATTGAAGAAGAGGGGATAGTTGCTGTCTGGAAGGTTGTATCGAGTTGATAGATAGAGGAATTGAGTTTTTGAGGCATTGAAAACTACTAAGTTTTCTCTGCCACAATCGGAAATCTTAGAAAGATCAAAAGTCAGGTATTCTGTGGCGTTCCAGTGTGATCTGTTAACTTCCTGGAGCGTTGGTCATATCTGAAAGGATGTGGTATCATCGGTGTAGGAGCGGATAGGGCAAGAAGTTTGGTTAAGAAGGTTATTAATGAATAATAGAAAGAGTGGGTGATAGGACAAAACCTTGAGGAACACCACTGTTAATAGATTTAGGAGAAGAGCAGTGGCCATCTACCACAGCTCTAATAGAATGGTTGGAAAGGAAACTTTAGATAAAGTTGCAGAGAGAAGGATAGAAACCATAGGAGGGCAGTTTTGAAATCAAAGGTTTGTGCCAGACTCTATTAGAAATTTTTTATGTCTATCGCAACAGCAAAAGTTTCACTGAAATCTCTAAAAGATGATGACCAAGACTCAGTAAGGAAAGCCAGAAGTAGAGCAACCTTGGCAAAAGCCTTACTGGCAATCAGATAGAAGATTGTGAAGTGACAGATGTTTAAGAATCTTATTATTGAGAATTGATTCAAAAGCTTTCGAGAAGCAAGAGATTATGGCTATAGAATGGTAGTTTGAAGGATTAGGAACAGGCTGAATGTAGACAACCTTCCAGCAAGAAGAAAAGGTAGAAGTCGATAGACATAATTGAAAGAACCTCTCACCTCTTGGGATGATGCAGAGAGTGAATATCTACACTGACAAAGTGAGGGTTCCAGGCGGGTTGGAGTGGTGACATAACAACGTTAATACAGGCCTCGGCTACACCTACACTTCCTGAGGTATGGATTAAGTTGTAGGAGTCTGAGGATCATCATCCAGAGGGATCAGTGATCCCTTCAGAGAGTCAGAGCACGTGAAGAGCATCTGACCAACAGTACAACAAGTAATTTCCTGTATCCTATACATAATACTCAGCAGGTGCAGTTCAACTTTGAGGACCTCAATCCATGCAGTCCTGGCGCATCCCAAAAATTATCCTCATGGTTTCATTCTGAACAAGCTCCAGGGAATGAATCTGGGTGGCACTAAACTGTATTAAAACAGGGGCTGCATACTGCATAGTCAATGAGGGACCGTACGATAGATATATAGAACACCCTTAGGACTAGAATGCCAGCCCCCAGGCTCCTGTTTTCTAGCAGCCGAAATGGTGCTAGCCGTGGCAGACAGGTCTCGAACATAGTGGATGGTTTGGAGAGACTTTCTACAGCCCATCTGAACTCATCTGAATTCTAAGGATGGGAGCATTATTTACAGTGGGCGGTCGAGAGACCTTCCATTTAGCTCGAAATTTTGTTTTACATTCATAAATCACAAGTCCCATTTGGACACACAACGCTGCCAGTTGTGACAAAGCTAACTGGTAAATCTTGGGTGTGGGGCAGTGGAGGAGTATATCATCAGCATAGATGAGGACCTGGGTGCCCTGCAGGAAGCAACAACATGGAATTTTGTCCATTAAAACATTGAAAAGCACTGGACTGTGGTGTTCCAAGCTTAAAGACTTCCTCAGAGGATAATGCACCTTGAAACCAAACCTTTGCTGTTCTGTTGTACAAGCAGTCCCTGATCCATCCTAATAATCTACCTTTGACACCTTTGAGAATGAGTTCCTCCATAATAACATCTTTGTTGGCCCTGTCAAAGGCACCCTTGAGATCAATGAAAGCTCTGCGGATAGCATCCTTATTTATAAGGCACTCAACAAAACAATGACTTGTAGAGTGATCTTTTAGGAAACCATATACATTGCCAGAGAGTACATAGCCCACCTTATATATAAGCCTGTTCAATATTACCCATTCCATCATCTTACACAGACAGCTGGTGAGAGAAATAGGGCAAGAGGTTCCATCACCTTTGGGTAATGGGATGATAATGGCTGGTTTCCAGGAGTGGGGAAGCTTGCCTGTGGTGAGAGACATGTTAAATAAGTCTAAGATGGGGTTGTCTACCTTTAACTCCAGGAGAGCATTGAAGATATCATAGGTGATGCCATCCTTGCCAGGAGCTGCTGACTTGCCCAATTTGACAGCTGAGAGGAGTTCATCATGCGTGATAGGCACACCACACAGGTGTCGTCCAGTAGAGAAACACTGTGGCATATCATCTCCATCCTTTGTGGGCTTTGCTGATTGAGTGCCTCTTGGTGTTCCACAGGAAGGCCAGAGAAGGATGAGGCTTCCTTCCACAGCAGGACAAGCTGTCATGCCCAGCCTGCAGGATCAGGATCACACACCTGTCGCCTGGACTTGCCCTGGACACTGTTGATGTGGTGCCACATCTCCCAGAGGGACTGGGTCCAGCACACCCGGTCCAGGGAGGAGACCCAGGACTTCTTCCTTTCCTACTGCCGCAAATTTGTGAGATGTCGAGCCACGGTAACCATGGCATCTCGTGACTCTGTATCTGCTGGGTTGCCAACGTCTCTGGTAGGCAGCGAGCATCTGTTAGCAGTTCAGAATCACAAGGTTGGCAGCATAAGTCCAGCAGCGTGGAGCATGGATCCTTGCCAGAACCCTTGGAGTCGTGATGAATCCCTCGATGGTGTGCAGCAGTCCATCGTACAGTGGCCTCTGCGTTAGTGAAAGAGATCTTCATGACAGAGTACCACACCACCTCATGGATGACGAGGCCCACCATCCTGGATGGTGGCACCATCAGGCACTGCCAGGACCAACTGCATGGGTAAGGTTATTTCCAGGGTGAAGTGGTCACTCAGCAAATACTTCACAAGAATGGTTTTGGCAGTACTGTTGGCATATTGATAAGGGCTACATAGTCAAGTCTGCCTCCTTGTACATATGTGGGTGCATGTTCCTCAGTGAGCACAGCTGTATTTGTGGTGTCAAGGAAAGCCTTCCAGCGCACACCATTAGCATTGGTAGTGAGATGACTTCTTAATTCCTTATGCCTGGCATTAAGGTCACTCATGATAACACTCTGGTTCTCAAGAACATATTCAGAAAAATTTGCAATATTTAAACCTTTGACGCCTGACAAGATCTACGGTTCCCGGCTTATATTTATGGCCGTAGAATTTTTATGGTTGTATGCAAGGTGACGAAAGACCTGTGGGGATATTCAGTTCCCTCACAGTGACGGACTGGATTGCGAATCCAACAACTTCAGCAACATCGTGGCGCACAATAACACAAGCAGAAGACCTTTTCTGGGAAGTGATCATGCCTCCATTTCTCCTCACTTTTAGACCCTCCTCTACTAATGCAATGGTGAGTTACATCATGATACTTTGCCAGTTTTATCTTTAGTGTGTCAGGAACACACAGAATGTACAAAACTATGCATATACATGTTATTATTATTATTATTGAAAACATAGATTATTATCTCAATTCCCGACAGGAAGCCAGTTGTCATTTAGGGTATTATGTAGAATTTGAAACTGCGAAAGGATTATAAATTACGAACGTAGGAAATCGCGTATTGGTACCTAGCCTATTTTCATGTATTTTAGTAATAATTGAGAATTAGTGCCAAAGAATCTTTTACCAGTGCCAAATTATTACCGGACAGTGCCAAAATATTATCTAAGAATTATTGAATGTTTTTTCTCTCTCTCTCTCTCTCTCTCTCTCTCTCTCTCTCTCTCTCTCTCTCTCTCTCTCTCTCTCTCTCTCTCTCTCTAGTTACCAATACATTGTGATATAGAAAACACGAGTAGGCTTCCTGTATCGTAAAAATAAATTACTCTATAGGGGTAACTCTTGTATTGAGTATGATACAACATGCAGTAGACATATTACATTACTTAACTATAAAATACATGTATAGCTTGCAGTGTGTGTGTATTTACCTAGTTGTATTTACCTAGTTGTAGTTTTACAGGGCCTGGGCTTTTATGCTCGTGTGGCCCCGTCTCCATATCTACACTTATCCAATCTTACTTTAAAAGTGTGCACACTCTTTGCAGACACTACTTCTTCATTTAAACTGTTCCACGTCTCAATACATCTCTGCGGAAACTATATTTTTAATATCTCTCAGACATCTTCCTTTCTCAGCTTTTTACTATGCGATCTTGTGCTTCGGATGTCATATTCTTCTCGCAGGATCAGTTTCTCATTATCCACTTGGTCCATTCCGTTGATCAATTTATAGACTTGTATCAGGTCTCCTCTCTCCTTCTTTGTTCCAAGGTTGGTAGATCCATAGCCTTTAGTCTCTCCTCATATGTCATCCCTTCAAATTCTGGAACCATTCTTGTAGCCATTTTTGTAGCCTCTCCAATTTCCTTATGTGTTTCTTTTTATGAGGGGTCCACACTACTCCTGCATATTCCAATCTGGGTCTTATTATAGTACTTATCAATTTCTTCATCATTTCTTTGTCCATGTAGTGAAATGCTACTCCAATATTCCTTAGCAAATTATATGTTTCTCTAAAAATTCTATCAATATGGCTTACTGGTTGATTGTTTTCTTCCATCGTCACTCCTAAGTCCTTTTCCTTTTAACTTTCTCCAGTTCTACTCCATCTCCCATCTTATAGATTCCCACAGGTCGTCTTTCACTCTTTCCCATTTCCATGACATGGCTTTTGTTCACATTGAATTCCATTTCCCACTTTTACTCCATTCCCAGATCTTATTTAGGTCTTCTTGCAGTATTTCACAATCCTCCTTTTGCTTTATAACTCTGCACAGTTTCGTATCATCTGCAAACAAATTTATGTAGCTGTTCACTCCTTCTGGCATGTCGTTAATATAAATGAGGAAAAGTATTGGTGCCAATACTGACCCCTGTGGCACTCCGCTTTCTACTGCTCTCCACTTGGACTTCATATCTTTAACTACTGTCCTTATTTCTCTCCCCCTCAAATAATTTTCTATCCATCTCAATGTGCTTCCTTTTAAGCCACCCTTCTCCTCTAACTTCCATAGTAATCTTGCATGTGGCACTTTGTCAAACGCCTTTTTTAAATCCAAATAAATGCAGTCAACCCATCCTCTCTCTTGTACTCTATCAACTATTCTAGAATAGAAACTCAATAAATTAGTTACACAAGACCGTCTTTTCTAAAACCAAATTGGCTATTTGATATTAATTTGTTGTCTTCAAGGAACTCGATCCATTGTTTCTTTATTATTCTTTCACACATCTTGCATATTACACTAGTTAGTGATACCGGTCTGTAATTTAAAGGTTCTTCTTTCCTTCCGCTCTTATATATGGGAACCACCTCAGCTCTTTTCCATTCTACTGGTACTGTTCCATTTTCTATTGAGCATTTTATGATGTTGTATATAGGACTTGCTAGTTCTTCCCTACATTCTTTCAGTATTCTGCCTGAGACTTCATCTGGTCCCATTGCCTTCTCTTCATCCAGTTCCTTCATTAACTCTTTTATTTCAAGCTTGGTTACTTTAATCTCTTTCATATAGATTGTCTCTCCATTACCCTGTGGCCTCTCAAATTTGGATTCTTTAGTAAAGACCTCCTGGAATTTTTTATTTAATAGTTCTGCCATACTTTTGGGTCTTCCACCATCCCGTTCTCTCCTTTTAACCTTTCTATTGTTTCTTTTTGCCTAATTTTTCCATTTATGAATCTATAGAACAATTTTGGTTGCTCCTTACATTTTTCGACAATGTCCTTTTCGAAGTTCTTTTCCTCTTCCTTCCTCACCTTAACATATTCATTTCTCGCTGCCTTGAAGTTTTCCTTGTTTGTTGGATTTCTATTTCTCCTCCACCTTTTCCATGCTCCATCTCTTTTCTCCTTTGCCCTAGCACACCTTGCATTAAACCAATCTTTCTTTCCTTCTTCTTTTGGTCTATATTTTGGGACATATTCCCTGACTCCTGTTTTGTATATTTCCAAAAATAAGTTATATTTGTCTTGCATTGTCTCTGAGTTTTCCATCTCCTCCCAGTCTACGTTTTTAAAATAGTTCTTGAGATTCTCAATATCAGCCTTTCTGTAATTTAATCGGTCTCCTTTGTATGAATCGTCTCTATCTTCCTTTCCTCTTCTATATCTATTTCTAATATTGCATGGTCACTCTTTCCCAATGGGCACTTATATCTTATATCATCATTCATTTGTATACCCCTTGTAAAAACTAGGTCCAATCTCGCCGGCTCGTCGTTTCCTCTGAATCTTGTGCATTCCTTTACTCTCTGGTCCATCATATTGTCTATCATTAGGTTCAAGAATCTTTCTCCCAGGCTTCTTCCCCCATACCACTTTCATAATTTTCCCAGTCCACTTCTTTACAGTTGAAATCTCCTACTAATATCACTTTTCTCCTTTCTTTAACGATTCTCATTAGACTCCTTATTGTGTCATCTATCATGTCTTTATATTCTTGATTGGTCCATGAATTTGTTTTTGGTGGCACATATGTTACAATGATTGTTAACTCTTTTTTATTAATATGCATCTTAATATACAATACTTCTGCTTTTCCTTCCCCACATTCCACTTGGTTTATCACTATCTCCTTCCTTAACATTATCATGACTCCTCCTCCTCCTTTACCCACTCTGTCTCTTCTCCATACATTATACCTATTATCCAAATCTATTATGATTGCCTCATTTAGTTTTGTTTCAGCCAGGCATACAATATCTGGATTTTCTTTCCTTATGTAATCTCTTAATTCTAATTTACTTGATAAAACCCCGTCTATGTTCGTATACATCATTTTTAGTCTTTTGCCTTTATCATTTTTAGTTAAACTTGTTCCACTTTTTCTCTTCCTTCTCGTTTATATACCATTTCCTTATCCTGTCTCCTAGAATTCTCCAAAAAAATGCCTTCTTCTCCTCTTCTGACCTTTCATTATTCTTTTCCTTACTGCTGCTGCCAGTTCATTGTATCTCTTCCTTTCTTCCTCATTTCTATTTTTCTTTATATAGATATCCTTGCAGCCTTCTGTTTCTCTAAGTTTTGTTGTTCTATATAATATTTCTTCTGTTGCTGCTTGTGATTTTAGTAGTATTTTAATTGGTCTCGTTTTTCCTTCTTGATATGGTCCCATTCTGTTTATTTCTTCTACTTCCTCTTCCAAGTTCTGCCTATCTTCGTCGTTTAGATTCTTCAGTAGGTCTTTGACTGATTTCATTTCTTCTTTTTCTCTTTTGGTCTATATTTTATATTTTTTCTTTTATTCCAAATACGACTACACTCTTCTTTTTTCTGCAATTTCTCTAACTAGATTTTCTTTTGTCTTGAGGACTCCTATCATTTTGTTTGTCATATTTTCTTCTTTTCTTTAAGTTGTTCTTGAATCACCTCCTGAAAATCAGCCTTATCTTTCTTATCTTGGACTCTCCATGCTTGTACTTCTTTTTTAATCACGTTCTGTACTCTTTCCTCTTCCTTGTTTACTAGATCTTTCAGCTTCTCCTTTTCTTTCTCGGCTTTACCGAGTCCTTCTTCCATCTGCTTCTTGTAGTTAGCTACTTCCTTTTTTAGTTCTTCGTTTTTCGCTCTTAGCCTAGCTTCATTTTCTTCCACTTTTCTTATCCTTTCTCTCAGTCTTATAAACTCCATTTCCTGTTCTTTATTCTCTTTCATTTCCATCTTCTCCTTTATCAGTTTATCTACTTTACATTCAATATTTGACACTCTCTTAAGTAGTGAAGTTGTCGTCGTATCGAACCCTTCGAATACGCGTTCTCCCTCACCGACATAGTCATCATCAGCCTCTTCTCTATTCTCATGTCTGCATTTGGATGGGATATCTTTTTCACTCATTATTCCTTACTGTAGGAGTTTTAGTTTCTTGACAGAGCTGGCAACTGCGAGCCAGGCTCAAGGACGCATTCAGTGGAGGCGGCAGCAGGGTTGCCAGATGGCCGTTTTTTCGGCCAAATTTGTGAAATTTGGCCGTGAACGGTGATGTTTGGCCGTAGAGAACGGGAATTTCTACGGCCAAGCAATTTGGCCGATTTCCGATCCCAATTTGGCCGAAATTAATAAATAGCGGCAAAAATTGGTCTATTTACCGATATCGGCAGGTCTACATCGCCAAATAGAAACCAAACGTACTATGATACTAGTATGGAACCGGATCTATACGTGTCGCGTGAACAAGAATACGAGACGTAGCAGCAGCAGCAGCAGCAATATCCCAGCAGTGGTCCTTCCCTGTCTCCATAGTAAGAACGTCTGTAATTCTCAGTCGTGACAAGCGTGAATTTGTTCAGTTTTTTCCATTACCTGAAAAAGCATGACCTCTTCAAAATGGAAAGAGCGTTACGACAGTGGCAGAAAATACAATTCATCATGGGAAGAGAAGTTTGTGTGGGTCAAGAGGGCAAGTGATGGAAGTGAAAATGCATTTTGCAAACTTTGCAAAACTAACATCGCATGAAAGTAGAGTGAAAGCTGCGTCAGGCTGCAAAGGACTGCCAGAAATGTTCTCTCCACAAGAGCGCAAAGATGAGGAGAAGAAGCGAGTTGAACTAGAGCTAGCTATTTCATGCCATTGTAGTACAGCTAGTGTCGACCATCTCGGAGAGATAATCAGAAGAAATGGAAGAGGAAGTGAATTGCAAAATATCAAGCTTCATCGTACCAAGTGCACTAAGCTGATTTCTAAAGTTGTCTCTCCTGCCTTGTTGGAGGAATTAAAGGAGGATGTAAAGGGTAAGAAATTCTCTGTGCTTATTGACGAGGCAACAAATTTGTCAGTAAACAAACATGTATGTGTTGTAATTAGGTATTTCAGTGAGTCCAGATGCAAAATTGCAACAGAGTTTGTAGGTTTGATGCCAATTGTTAGTGCTACAGGCAGTGATATATTCTTAGCACTATGCACTTTACTCGAAAAGATCGGCTTAACGCTGCCTGACTGTGTGGGATTCGCAAGTGATGGCGCATCCTCAATGACAGGAGAGCACAACTCTGTGTGGTCCAGAGTGAGACAGCAATCATCATATTGTCAGCTAAACAAGTGTGTTTGCCACTCATTATCTCTTTGTGTTGAAAAGCATTTGATAAACTTCCATCGAGTCTTGGATATCTTTTGCATGAAATCCCTAAGTGGAAGTGGAACTCTTCAACTCTGCCAACATGTATATTAGTACTACGACAGGCCAGGAAGAACAGGATGATGTACTGGCATATTTCAACTAGAACTTAGACCTACAATTGGTGAGTATTGAAATAATAATTTCCTTATTCTTATTTTGTCTATGAGCCTCTATAGTAACTTCATAAAATCATGTGTTGTATATTCGGTACGTGACTTTATTTTACACGTTTTACTGTGAAACCTTTTATTGCTTATAATATTTTTGCGTGGCCGATTTTTTCTGAAATTTGGCCTAAATTGACAAAAATTTGGCCGTGAGTGAGGGTGAAATTTGGCCGTCAACTCATGACGACCATCTGGCAACCCTGGGCGGCAGTGAGACGCCGGCCAGCTTACTGTACACTTGCTGTCATTATACCCACGCCCAGCCGCTCTGTGTTTCTCTTCAATCCCACATGGCGCAGTGAATAGCAGTCTTCCTACGTCCACGATGACCACTCCAAGACGTCCGCGATTCCCTGCCGCTTCTGGAAGAAGGAGGGAGGGAGCAGGCTTCCTAGCACAGGCTCAGACGTTCCTGCTATCCCAGCAGGGAGCCATTGCAGCCTTGCAACGAGATGTTGCAACAATGGGAACGCCAAGACGCAAGGTCTTCAGTACGGCTGGGCTGGACAAGTGTGACCTAGACATGTCTGCAGCAGACTTTAGGACCTGGCGTCGATCCTTAGAAGACTGGATCGAACTCAACGCTGTCGGCAAAGGAGACGCCGCACGTTACATCCGCCTTTTGTGCGCCCCTGAGCTACAGAAAGCGCTCGACGCCAGGTACCCTAAGGCTCAGTGGGACGCCACTTCCGCTGATGAGGCCCTGGAAAACGTCAGCAGGTTGGTACTACGTACAGCGAACCAGGCAGTGCAGTGGTCAAATTTTTTTGGTGTTAAGCAGGCCCTGGGAGAATCAGTGAGTGATTACTTTACCAAGTGCTCCCAGATGGTGCTTGACTGTGTTTTTCAGTGCCCGGACTGTGACAAGGATCTGAGTGATTTTATGCTAGTGCGAAAGCTCATCGCTGGGCTGCGTGACCCAGCCCTACGACGCGAGGTCTTTCAGTGCCACGTAAAGCTTAGAGACGTCGACAGTCTTCGGTCATATTGTGTGGCGTTTGAGGCGGCTCAGAGAGACGCTCACGCTTTCCCGCCAAACCGCCACCCCGAGGCTGCTGCTAGTGACGCCTCGCTTGGCGCCACGAGTGAGGATGACGTCATCGCCGCGGCTGGCCCCAGAGAAGCCCGCCATCGCCTTTGTGGTTACTGCGGCAAGCGGCACCAACCTGGCAGGGCATCCTGCCCCGCAGCTGACGCCACGTGCCGTGCCTGTGGAAAGCTGGGCCACTTCCAAGCAGTGTGCAAAGGGGGAAGGAAGCCTGCAAGGAAGGACGCAGTGGCCAGTGCGGTGGTGGCAACCGCCAGAATAACGCGCCAGCCAAAGCTTCAGGTCCTCGTCTCTGGACCGGAGGGCGGCCCACAGCACCCCACCACAGCCATCGCGGACACAGGTGCGCAGGTGTGTGTGGCTGGCCCCACGCTGTTGAAGATTCTGGGCCTCGCACCCAGGCAGTTGCGGGGGCGCGCCGGCTTGCGCGACCTCGCCGGCATTAACCTGCCCACCTTGGGTGCCACGACATGCCACTTTAGCATCCCTGGCCACTCTACCCAGCAGGATGTGTACTTCGTGAAGTCGGTGGAAAAGATCTACTTGTCTCTCGACGCCTGCAGGGATCTGGGTCTGGTACACGCGGACTTCCCGCAGCCTCCACTCAGGGAGGTGGCGAGCGTGGGCGGCGAGAGCGGCAGCGGTGCCAGCCCGCCACCACCCAGACCGCCTGCCGCGCCACCCAGACCAGCCACCATGCCGCTTTCGCCTCTGGAGGAGAACGTGCCAATGCTACAGGAGTGGCTTCTCGGGCATTTCTCGACATCGACCTTCGACACCGACCAGTATCCCCTGCCAGTCATGGCGGGACCCCCTCATCACATCCACCTGTCCCCTGACGCAACCCCTATGCCTGCCACACCCCCGCCTCCGTTCCGAAGCACTGGGAAGCAGAGGTCAAGCGGCAGCTGGATGAGGACGTTCGGAAAGGCGTTATCCGTCCTGTCCCTGCAGGAGAGGCCACAGAGTGGTGTGCCAGGATGGTAGTGGTCGCGAAGAAGTCTGGTAAGCCACGCCGCACTGTAGACTTCCAGAAGCTCAACGCGTGCTGCCAGCGGGAGACTCACCACACGCCTGCACCATTCGATATGGCCTCTGGGATCCCGGCCCACACCTACAAAACTGTGGCAGACGCACACTGGGGGTTCCACCAGGTGGAGCTGGATGAGGAGAGTAGACGCCTCACTACCTTCATTACACCGTGGGCAGGTACCAATACTGCAGGACGCCCATGGGACACTGCGCAGCGGGGGATGCATACACCAAAAGGTTCGATGATGCCATCATCGACCTGCCACGGAAGCACAAGTGTGTCGACGACACGCTCCTCTACGACACAGGCGTGGAGGGTGCCTTCTGGCACGTCTACGATTTTTTGGAGGTGTGTGCCAAGGCCGGAGTAACACTGAAACCGGAGAAGTTTCGCTTCTGCCAGAGGGAGGTCGACTTCGTCGGTTACCACTTGGCCTGGGACACGTACAAGCCGACTGAAGAGCGCCTCTCCGCCGTCAGGGACTTCAAGATGCCCGACAAGCCATCGATCACAGACGTGCGCTCCTGGTTTGGCTTCATAAACCAGCTGGCGCCTTTTCTGGCCACTGCCCCACTCATGTCGCCTTTCAGGGACCTGCTCAAGAAGCCAGCAGGTAAGGGCGTCTACTGGGACGAGTGCCTTCACAAGACATTCACGCAAGTGAAAGAGGTCGTCTGTCAGCTAGCCAAGCAGGGGCTGGCATATTACGACAAGACCCGGCCCACTATCGCCATCACGGACTGGTGCAAGGACGGCATTGGGTTCGTGGTGATGCAACAGTACTGCTCTTGCCCGCCAGCCGACGCTCCCCTCTGCTGCAAGGGAGGGTGGCGCCTGGCGTTATGTGGCAGTCGGCACCTCACTCAGGCCGAGGCAGGATACGCGCCAGTGGAGGGAGAGGCCTTGGCGGTGGCGTGGTGCCTGCGTAAGGCCCGGCTTTTCCTCCTGGGATGCCCCAACCTGGTCATCGCCACGGATCACCGTCCCCTGGTTAAGTTATTTGGTGACAGGGCCCTAAAGGACATCGCCAATCCCCGGCTCTTCAGGCTTAAGGAACGGACCCTGCAATATAAGTTCACCATGCGCTTCCTGCCAGGTAAAAACAACGCAGCAGCCGACTTCCTATCCAGGTATCCCTCAGCCAAGGCTGCCCCGGACGAGGTGGATGAGGATCAAGACGTCGCTATCGCCGCAGCTATGTCCGCAGCTGCGGTAGCCGCCCTTGACTTGAGCGGGTGTACCACCATCGATGAAGAGATGGTGTTGCAAGTGGCGCTTGAGGACCCCACATACCAGTCGCTGGTTTCAAGAGTGTGCAGCGGCGACTGGCGGCCCCACAAGTCACAGGAGCTCGCCTGCTTACGCCCCTTTTACAGCGTACGGGACAGACTGGCAGTGTCCCGTGGCCTAGTCACCTATACCTATGACCAGGGATGTGTGCGACTCGTCATCCCTGATGTTCTACGTCAACGAGTAGCCACCAGTCTTCATGCCAGCCATCAAGGCCTCAACTCCATGCTGAGGAGGGCCAGGCAAACAGTGTATTGGCCTGGGATAGAGGGTGATCTGCAGCATCATCGGGCCATGTGCAACACCTGTGACGCCAACGCGCCTTCACAACTGCCTGAGCCCCTTATCCTCACGCCATCTCCCGATTACCCCTTCCAGCAGACGGTGGCAGACTTATTCCAACTGGGAGGTCAAACTTACCTGGTATACGCTGACAGACTCACGGGGTGGCTGGAGGTGGCGCATCTACCCTCGGGTGCCCATTCCGGTAAAATCATGAAGCACCTGAGGCACTTCTTCACCAGATGGGGGGCCCCAGAGCAGCTCTCTACTGATGGAGGTACAAACCTAGTGAGTGGGGAAATGACTGCATTCCTCAAGAGGTGGGGAGTCGCGACCCGTCTCTCATCCGCTCAGTACCCCAATCTAATGGCCGCGCCGAGGCGGCCGTGAAGACAGCCAAGAGGATGTTGCGAGACAACACGGGGACCAGCGGCAGCCTAGACAACGACAAAGTGTCGCTGGCTCTCCTCCAATACCTCAACACCCCGCTGCGGGGGGGTAAACATGTCCCCCGCACAGTTAACGACAGGCAGACAGCTGAGAGACGGAGTCCCCACAGCCAAGCAGAACTACAAGGTCAAGCAAGACTGGCAGCAGACCCTGGAAGAGAGGGAGACTCAGATGGCGCAGCGTCACGAGGAAATACGCCAACAGAGCCCGGGCCAGCGCCGTCGACGACGTCGTCTGCAGCCAGGAGCCCGTGTGTGGGTTCAAGACCAGACTAGCAAGGTATGGAGCAAGTCTGGTACCGTCGTCGAGGTCCACCCTTACCGCCAGTACGCGGTAAGAATGGACGGGAGTGGTCGCATATCCATACGCACGCGCGGCCACTTGAAAGAGGTCCCACCACAGCAAGAGCCGCCCGCCTCACCGCGAGAGCCGCTCGCCTCACCGCGAGAGCCGCTCGCCCCGGTAGGAACACTCGAGCCGCAACCACTCACACCAGAAGCACCTTCACCCCCGCCGCCACGACGGCCAAGGCACAGGGTTCGACCGAGGTGGTTAGAGGACTATGTGACACCATAATTACTTTTTGTTTTGTTCTGTGGACTGGTCAGTTTAGTTTTTTCTTTTTTTCCATTGTCTTAAGATTATGTTTGTTCTCCTTACAATCTTGAGGGGGAGATGTAGGAGTTTTAGTTTCTTGAGAGAGCTGGCAACTGCGAGCCAGGCTCAAGGACGCATTCAGTGGAGGCGGCAGTGAGACGCCGGCCAGCTTACTGTACACTTGCTGTCATTATACCCACGTCCAGCCGCTCTGTGTTTCTCTTCAATCCCACACTTACTAATTGATTTCATGGGAAAAAAAAAAATGAGTCCACACTACCTGCCCAGGCCACTGTAAATACTATACAACAGGTGTAGTGAAGATCAGCTGATATATATATATATATATATATATATATATATATATATATATATATATATATATATATATATATATATATATATATATGTGTGTGTGTGTGTGTGTGTGTGTGTGTGTGTGTGTGTGTGTGTGTGTGAGTAAAATTATTTGTATTTCAGACACCAACATGGCTGGAAGACAACGACTAGATGAAAAGCGAATATTGGAGGTTTTAGAGGACCTTCCCTCAGATTATGACACAGACACAGAAGTAGAAGAAGATGAAGACGGAGAATTTTTAGATGACCCTGATCAACCCAGGTCCATCTGTCTAACATCTGAGCCATATGCTACAGCTGATAGTGAAAGTGATGCAGCCCAATGCAAAGGCGGTGTGGCTACAAACCAGGAACACCCTGATCAGGAAGGATTGTCTACAAGCACAAATGGTCAAGAAATCCCAACTTTCAGTGAAGAGTGCGAAATTTTTGGGCTGCAGGAGAGGACCTGGGAGTTAGACCTATTCAGAAAGCAATGTCACGTGACAGATTTTGCAAAATTCTTAGTAACCTACGCCTGAATGACAACCAAAAGATGGACCCCAAGAAAAAGGACAAACTTTACAAACTACGACCACTGGTTGAAAGCCTGAATAAAAAAATTGAAAATATCAGATCTCCTGGAGAGCATATCAGTGTTGATGAATCAATGATTCGCTTCAAAGAGAGATCCTCTTTGAAACAGTATAACCCCATGAAGCCCATCAAGAGGGGATATAAAGTGTGGTGTCTTGCTGATAACGCTGGCTATGTTTTCAAGTTTGATATATGCACTGGAAAAGGAGAAAACAATGATCCTAACATGAGGAAAGAATTTGGATTAGGTGGAGAGGTAGTTCTCAAACTGACTGAACATCTCCATAACAAAAACCACAAACTTTTCTTTGATATTTACTTTACCTCTTTTCCCCTCCTGGAAGTCTTGCATGGCCTCAAGATTCAAGCCTGTGGAACTGTGAGACAGATAAGAAAGGATTTCCCTATCCTGGCAGGTGACAAGGAACTAAAAAGAGGACAGTTTGATTATAGGTCCACACCCAATGGCCTAACTGTTTATAAATGGATGGACAAGAAAGCAGTACTCATGGCATCCAACTACCATGGAATTGAAGCCACAACTGTGAAGAGGACAGAAAAAGACGGAAAGAAGGCAATAGTCCCTTGCCCACAAGTAGTGAAGGACTATAATGACAACATGGGTGGTGTAGATAAGCATGATATGCTTCGACAACTTTATGGTACAAACAGGGAGAGCATGAAATGGTGGCACAGAATCTTTTGGGGTCTTCTAGATATGTGCATTGTCAATGCTTATGTTGTGTACAAGGAAAGTCATGGATCTCTTCCATTCCTAGACTTTCGAAGAGACCTAGCCCAAGGACTTCTAACATATTCAAAGGAACGTTCTTTCTACGCCCCCAAGGCGTAGAAAAACTGACTACAGTATACCTCTATCTGTTAGGCTCAGCAACACTGGCATTCACTGGCCAAAATTCATAGGGAAAAAAAGGTGTGAGGTATGCTCCAAGAAAGGGGTAGAATCACGCCCAATATCAATCTGTAGTCATTGTGGGATACATCTCTGTTGCAATGCAACAAAAAATTGCTTCTATGAATTTCACACCTAAGTACTTTATAAGTAAAAATTGCAATTGCTATTGGAGAACAAGGAAAATTTTTAATAATTAATTCATTTATTTATTTATGCACTTTTGTGGAGTAATATAATTATAGAATAAGGCCTCTGGCCTTATTCAGACCACATCAGGTATTCAAAGAGAACTATATTTTTGCTAAAGAAAATAAGGCTGGGCCCTGTTCTATAAGTTTTATTATCTACACAATCAGTTAGAGGAAGACAAATATAGGAAATTATTATACATATTCAATAAAAATATAGTAAATTACTTTAGGTTTATACATCAGTCAGCCAAAGAAGACAATAATTTGTGATAATGAAGTGCTGTGATAGGAGTTAATTACCAAAGATAATCACAAAATGTGTTACTAAAAGTTACTTTTTATTCATATGGTTCTTACATGAAAGGAAAATCATATTTATGTTAAGTGAAAATTACTTCCTTTTTTTTTTACCTTCCAAAGCCTGACGGGACTCTGAGATCCCACCTCTGTATTTCTACATGAGAATTACATAATGATAATTTTGCAGAATAAGTAGTTTCTTTAGTTTCCTAAAAAGATTATATTTCCAGATGGGCATGAAAAAACAAAACTTTCATAATTTAGGTCTGAAAGGGTTAAGGCAGCAGCATGAATGTACATATTTACAAAGCAAATAATTTCATCCAAAGTGTGCAACCAAACAGTAATAAATTCAATACCCTCAGTGATCCCCATTTCCATGAAAGTAACTGGAATCCCATGTCAAATGTAAGTAGCCATCCCCCAACTACTTCCACCACCACAACTGAAGGTATGGGAGGCATAATGATGTAGATCAGGCACCAGTGGCCCTACCTCCAGTAAGGCAATAATGTCAGGCTTATGGAGAAGGACATGAGAGTGCAAGTCAGTGAAGAGGGCATGTATACCATTAACATTCCATGTTAGAGTGCGTAAAAGCTTACCGTTCATTGTGATGGTGTTGCACTTGGGTCTTTAGGATGCCCATGTCCTGTGTCAGGCGAGAAATCTGCTCCATCAGGGTCTTCAGGGCTAACACTTATAAAACTGTCCATAACACTGAATAAGCATGATGAACCTGATCACGTGGTTTTGTCTACTTCAGTGATATAACTTTTCAGTAAATGGGTACATATGGTAAAGCAAAATGTATTCACTCATTCATAAAAAATTTCTAATACAAGATATTAGCTACTAAGTAAACGTAAGAAGCTGTACTACGTGTTTCCTGCCAGTCCTGCCTGTCTGAGTGAGTGACTGTCTGAGTTGTGTGTCTCGCATCCCTTACTAGCCACGGACTTTCGTCAACTTATCCCGGTGCCACCCCACGTCCTACACGTTGTCCAAGTCTCCGTATCTGAGAGTAAGTGGTTTACGGTTGCGGCGCTGGAAGCTGAAGTCAAGACCTTTGGGTGCCCTGCCTTGCCCAGTGGATGCGGGTGTGGGTGGCCCGGCTGTGCTGTGTGAGCGGCGGTTCGTAACAAGTGGTGTCAGGAGTTTTGGGATAAAGTTTGGCTAAGCAAGGTTGCCGGGTACGCGTGAACAATGGCAGACTCAAACGTGAGAGGCAGTGAGATGTCGGGAGACGGTGAGCCAGAGTGGAAAAACTGGCTCGTTGAGATGATGGATAAAATGGCAAGTGACATAAAACAAGATATAAGTGAAATGAAACAAGAAACAAATTCGCGAATGGACAAAATGGCAAGTGACAAATTTGAAAATGGACAAAACAGCAAAAGAAACAAGTGTGCGGATGGACAATATGGAACAGAAAATGTCAAGTGAAATGAAAAAGGAAACGAGTGCGGTAGTAATAAGAATGGACCTGAAGAGAGAGGAGATGGTAACTGCCGTTGGAGAGGTAAAACAGTTCACCGTGGAACACAGCAAAAGGCTGCGCCAGGACCTGATGGAAGAGTTCAGGGAGGAACTGGTAGCAGTGAGACAGCAGTGCAAGAGACACACTGAAGTCGTCGAGACCAAGGTGGAGGAGGTGACGAGACTGGTGCTCCCTGGAGAAGCAGTCTCTTGGCACGTGGGGACGGTCTGAGTGTCCTGAGCCAGCAGGACAGGGCCGTCCCTACACATCTTCGGAGCCTGGTGATGTCGACTGTTGTGATGGCAGGACATAGTCGACACACCTGTGGTACACACCTGCACCCGAAGATGACGCTATCACCCCACCACACTCTCCACCACCACCGCCTGTCGCTGGATCCGCCCGGTATGTAGGAGGAACCTCTGTCCAGCGTAAACCAGCTGAGTTTGGTGGGCAGGTGGCCTGGGAGGCATACCAGGCAAAGTTTGAGCTACTCGCTCAAGGACAGGGATGGGGCAACCAGGAAAAAGCACTGCAGCTCGTGGCTAGTCTGCACGGGCCAGCGCTGGAGATTCTGGCACACATGACGGCGAGCCAACAATCAACATACACCACGGTGGCTGAGGCATTAAGGAAGTGCTTTGGAAGTGTGTTCCAAGCCGAGGTGTACAGGGAGCAATTGAAGGGCAGAACATGTCAGTAGGGTGACCGCCATAGTATTATTCTTCCCCTTCCCCTTCCCGTCCCTTTCGGCTTCGCGTTGCCTTGGCCGTTTCGGGTAGTATTAAACATCCCCGTGTTGTCGGGGTCGTTCTAAACTGTGGGTACGGAGGCGGGAAGGGGTAGAAAAAGTGTTGACTCGACAGGGTGGGAGAGAGGACATCTTCGCCGTCCCATCGTATATTTTTGGAAGCCATACAATTATTGTTTATATTTTATAAAAGGTAATGCTTTTATAAGCGTGGGAAAAAATAATTAATGATATAGCATTTCAGATTTCCTTTATATGGATATATTTGTAATGTTTCTGGAGACAACGATGTACCCTTGTGAATGTAGGCATACCAGCCCATGTCAGCAGAGTGTTTGGATCTCCTAGCATATTTTCACCTTCAATTATGGAAAGGTAAGCAATATAATTAAGATATTATCTCTCCTGTAGCTTTTGTATTTGTGAAGAATTCTGAAAATGTTTGAAAACTAGGTATATATGAGACAGTTTTACCTATAATGAACACAGCCAAATCGGCTGCATTATGCTGAATTATTCATTTATTTGTTTTACTTTTTACTTCAAAAATGAAGTTAAAACACTCCTGAGGTCAAAGAAAAACAAGAGTTAGATTGCACTATCCTTACAGATGAGTAGGTGATGGTCTATCAGTTGCTGCCACAGCTCTGTTATATATGGAAAGGAAGTACCTCAGGGATCAGTGCTAGGGCTACTTTTATTTTAGTATATATTAATAATTTCGATATAGGGATCACAGTTAAATATTGAAGTTTGCTGATGATTCAAGATCCTAATACAGTACAGGAGGCTCAGGATAAGTACAGGATAAAAGGTTTGTAGCATGGGCAGATAAGTGGCAGATGGAGTTTTAACTCACAGCAGTGTAAGGTTATACATACAGGACAATAGAAATTCTAGCTATGAGATGGAAGGATGTTGGTAAGAGACAGTTGGAGAAGAAAGAGATTTAGGTGTAGTGGTAGACAAAACTATGAAATTCTCTAGGCAGTGTTTGGAAGCAAGAAATAGGGCAAATAGGACCCTAGGCTTCATAAATAGAAATGTATTACCCACCACAAATTAATTTTAATTCTGACACTGATGTTTTAAAAATACATGTGAGGAGGGGGTGAGCAAAAAAATTAGTTTTTTGTTTTTTGTTAGGTTACATTTTGTGTAATAGCAACACAGATGAGTATAAAGCGCGGTTCACACGAGGAATGTTTACCCATGTTCTGGGAACAAGCTTCGGCTAAACTGTGTTCCGGCTCAGGAAGTTCCCGGTTTTCAGAGTTCCGCTCTGATGGTGAACTTGCTGACGCTACGCGGGAACTCATGACTGGATCACCATTTGTTGCTTGCTCTCCTCGTGTGTTTAAAACTGTTTTAAATCATGGAGAACGAATTATTGTAGCCCAGGAGTCTTATTAGATATTTGTGTGAACTGGTAGAAGGGCACAGATTCCTCTAGGACCCACAAAATGTGGACTATCCCAAACATAAGCTCAGATTGAAAGTGTATGGTGAAATAGCCCAGGAAATAAAGGCTCAATACCCAGCGATGACCTCTTTGACTGCAGGTAAGGCTCCTTCACAGTATTTCTGTAATGTATATCATAGAAAGAGACGTTTAGGTACCCGTGCAGCCAAATATATAGATATAGGTATAATGATTAGCCAGCTTGAGTACACGTCTCAGGAATAAACTTCAGTACCGTGTGAACATCCGGTGGAACAAATTCCCGGAACATTGGAAAACTTGTTCCCGGAACATGGGTAAATATTCCTCGTGTGAACCGCGCTTAAAGATTGTAGGGAAACTTGTGCTGAATCTTAGATTACTTGGGTTAGGTTAGTTTACTTGGGTTAGGAAAGTTTGGTTAGGTGAGGCTAGTTTAGTTAGGTTATGTTAGATTAGTTCGGTTTGTGTAGATTAGATTAGCTTGATTAAGTTAGATTAATTTCTACTAAATTGATGAAAAGTAATTATTTGGCTAATTATTTCCAAGAGCAACAAAAGTGTGAAAAAGGACCACTAGTAGGCAACTTTGTTGTAGATTTATGCATTAATTTTATTTTCATTAACTAATAATTTTATTCATATTGCAGAGCTATCATAATGTATAACCCCTGGCAGCAGTGGGGACAATTTGACGAAGGTCAGAGAGCAGTTGCGGCCATGGGAAGGTTCGGTCTGAGACGTGAGCGGTGAGTAGTACCAGACCACATGAACCCATTCACTGCAATGTCCAACTCGGAATTCATTGAAAGATTTCGGTTGCGGAAAGTTGGTACATGACATCATTGTTAAGATCAGCGACCAACTTCCAGATTCTACTGACCAAAGAGGTATACAATTTTATAAAATTATAAGCCATTTCAGACAAATACTATCTGTTAACAGCAATGCAGACTTCAGTAATATGGTACATCATCATCAGCAGCTAAAGTTTACCTAACTATATTAACATCACAAATATTTTCAACAAAAAGCATACAAGATTGCATTCATAAATACTCTCTTGACATCTTTCTCTCCTTTATTTCATCCTGATAACACCACTGCCATCTCTTCTATTACTCCCCGAAGTATAATTTATGTATATTTATGTTTTCTTATTCCAGGTTGTCGTGTGCCACCATACTACCAAGTCCTGCTGGCTCTGGCAGCTATGGGTAACGGAAGTCACGAGGTAGTTGTTGCTGACTGCTATGATGTCTCACAAACAGTAGTCGGTCAATGCCTGGCCAGAGTTGCCCTGGCAATAGCAGACCTTGTACACCAGTACATAAGAATCCCTAATGCCACTGATCTGCCAAAAGTGAAGGAAGATTTTTATGCAATTGCTGGTATGCCTGGTGTTATAGGTTGCATAGACTGTACCCATGTACCTATTGTAAAACCTACATCTAATGACTCAGAGATATTCAGGTGTAGGAAAGGATATTTTTCATTAAACATTCAGGCCATTGGTGGACCTGACCTAAAATTTTATAATATTGTTGCTAGGTGGGCAGGCAGTGTTCATGATGCTAGGATCTTTGAAAATAGTGTAATTCGTGATGAATTACATGATGGCCGCCTCCCAGGTCATCTCTTGGGTGACAGTGGCTATGCCAATAGAAGGTACCTGTTGACCCCACTGTTGTCCCCTAATGGCCTTAAAGAACAACATTACAATGCAAGTCACATTAAAACTAGGAACACCATAGTGTACCGAGTGGCAGTACTGGATTGGGATTATTACCCAATATTAGGATATTTATTTAGTCCAAATCCTCATCTCTTCAGCTATGTAGCTAGGAGTTTTAGATAGGGAGTCCCTGTAGGGGGAGAAGAGGGATGACGTATGGCTGCGTGTGCAGTTATCATGGCCGCCGCCTATATATAAGGTGAGCTGCGTGGTGGCGTTGACACACAGACTCGGCCAAGACACCGTGCTTTAAACACGTGTCGTCCTGCGGTCTGTCCTTCACCCACCTCTGTGTGGATTTTTTGTACGCCCATCAGGCTTAGGTATTAGTCAAATAAAGTTAGGTTTCCCATTGTCCCGTGTTTTTAGCGTTGCATTTTCACTGTCCTCTCCTTAGCGGCAACAGAAGGTGTCTGTTGCCCGGTTGTCAGATTGTCTTTCCTCTCACACCTACGGAGGATCCGCCTCAGTGAGCGTGCTTTTGGGGTGAATTAACACCGTCCGGCCCCCTTAGAGTGGTTTGGCAGGACAATCTGACATTAGGTAACTCCTCCCTGACCACCTCCCACTTGTGTCCCGCTCCCCTCCTGCAGGAGGGGGGTGTACCCCCCTCCATGCCTGACGGACCTTCCTGCCCTCCCCCCGTAAGAGGAGGGAGGACACTGATCGACGACCCCGACTGCCAGACTGTCTATTGACCCTCTAAAGCGACGTATGTGACTCTACATTCCAAGACGAACACCCGCCTGTCTACTGTTAATTCTTTTATAATAAAGAAGGTCATTGACTGTAACATAGGAAATGTCGTTAATGTGAAAAAACTTGCTAGTGGTGATCTACTTGTTCAGACACTTAACGTAAATCAAGTTAAATCATTGTTGAAGCTCCGGTTCATTCATGACATCGAGATCGAGGCTTCGATTCCAGTGTCCATGAACTCGTGTCGGGGAGTCGCTTCCCACCGCGATTTTGTGGATATGGAACCGACCGAGATCGTCGATTGCATGACTGATCAGGATGTCATTGAGGCTCGGAAAATTACTAAAATGGTTGACGGTACAAGAAGGAGCACAGCATCAGTCATTCTCACCTTCAGTGCTGCTAAGTTGCCAGAGAGGATTCATGTAGGGTACGAGTCGGTTCCCGTTCGTCCCTACATTCCGAATCCTCTCCGTTGTTTCAAGTGCCAGCTTTATGGTCACCATGGTAACGCTTGTCGGTCTTCCCACGCTTACTGCGGTAGATGCGCAGGAGAGGGCCACTCTGTGGAGCAGTGCACATCCTTGGTAGAGAAGTGCCGTAATTGTGAAGGTGCTCACTCCACTTTTTCACGCGATTGTCCCGCGTGGAAAGTGGAGAAAGAGGTCTGCACGGTTAAGGCTACTGAAGGATCTCTTACTATGAAGCAAGGATGCGAGTGAAGCAGACGCAGGCCGCGCCTGCTTCAAACGTCTCCTACGCTTCAACAGTAAGGGCTCCACCTAAGATGTGTACTGTTGCTATCCAGACTGACCTCAGCGACCTGCTGCCTGCTCCATCTACCACCACTGATTCCCCTTCAACCTCTGCCTCATCATCTGCTAAATCTACTACTACTACTACTAAAACCTCTACTCCTATAACTTCCTCTGCTCCATACCTGTCTGCTATTTCTCGTACTCCCAGTAAGGGTGAGAAGACAGACAAGTCTAATAAATTAAATTTAACAAAGCTTGAACGTCAACGCCCTTCTCATGTCGTCGCCGCTCCCGCGCCGTCGAGAAGGAGTTCACACGCTCGCTCCCTCTCGACGAGCTCCGGGGAGTTAACAATTGATGAATCGATGGATGTCACCATTAGTAAGGGCCGGGAGAGGTCCCCCGGCAGCGCCTCTGAGCGCAAAAGGACTAAGAAAACGGCCGCCACCACAACTCTTAAGCCATAATGTTCAAGGTGTTACAGTGGAATTGCAGAAGTATTCGGAATAAAGATCCATATTTGTCACTTTTAGTGAACATACACAGGCCGTCCGTTATTTGTCTACAAGAGACGAGACTACAGGATCAGCCTGATCCTGCAGTGCTAAAACACTACCATCCGTATAGAAGATATGAGGGACACGGCGTTGCTATATACATACACAAAACACTGACACAAACAGAAGTGACGTTGAATACACCTCTGGAAGCGGTCGCGTGCAGGGTGAGATTCAACGACACGTATCTGGCTATCTGTTCCTCTACTTGCCTCCCAATACCTCCATTGTTGATGATGACATTACATCTCTTATTAGCCAGCTTCCGGGCAACAGGCTAGTTGTTGGCGACTTTAACGCCCATCATCAACAATGGGGAAGTGAGAGGTCAAGTGTACGTGGGGAGCAGATAGTAAACATTTTATTACAGACAAACCTCTGTCTTCTGAACGATGGAAGTGCGACTCGTGTAGATGATCGGACTGGTAACGCGTCTGCCATTGATCTGTCGTTGCTCTCGCCAGGTATACTCCTGACTTCTCCTGGGAAGTCATCGACGACTCCACGGAAGTGACCATCTGCCCATCTGCATCTCTTATGTACGCGACATCCCGCCCACCCCCCGCCCTCCCAAGTTTAACTTCAAGAGAGCAGACTGGGCAACCTTCCGTGGGGTTGCCGACGTGGATATATCTGGCGAGGACGTTGACACGATGGTCAGCAACGCAACACAATCCATATTACACGCCGCTGAGGCTTGTATTCCGAAGACTTCTGCAGTTTACACTAAGCATGGAGTCTCATGGTGGACAACGGATTGCCGACAAGCACTTCGTGAGCGCAATAGACGATACAGGTACTTCAGCCAGCAGCCCAGTCAAGCTAATTTCATAGCCTATAAAAAGGCAAGGGCTCAGGCAAGGAAAGTCATCCGTAATGCAAAGAAAGACTCATTCAGACAATTCATATCATCTATTAACCGCACCACTCCTCTCTCCAAAGTATGGCAAACAATAAATATCTTAAATAACAGAAAACCATATATTCCTATCACCACCCTTAAAATAAATGATATTATAATTGATAACAAAACAGAAATAGCAAATGCCATAGCCCACCAATTCCATCAGGCCAGCAGCACAACTTATTATGACCCTACCTTCCTTCCAAGGAAGGAGGCTGCAGAACTCACTGTCCCAAACTTTGCCACAGGAGGCGTAAACTCAGACTACAACACAGAGTTTACGTTGGATGAACTCCTCTTTGCCCTGAAATCCTGTAAAGGCTCCAGTCCTGGTCCAGACAATATTTCATATATCATGTTACAAAATCTCGGCCACCACTCCCTTTCAAAATTATTAACGCTCTACAATAGAATATGGACCACCTACACTTTCCCTCAGTCTTGGCACTTCGCTCACACAATCCCAATCCCCAAAAAGACTGGACGCCTTACGGACCCCAGTGCGTTTCGTCCTATTGCGCTCACGAGCTGTCTATGTAAGGTCATGGAACGTATGGTAAAGCGAAGGCTACTTTTTGTTTTAGAAGCGAAGGGTCTGTTAGGTGATCAGCAGTCGGGCTTTCGGAAGTACCGAAGCACGATGGATCACCTAACACACCTGGAGCATTGCATTTCAGAGGCTTTTGCCAAAAAGAATTCATGATAGGGGTGTTTTTAGACATCCACAAAGCCTTCGACATGACATGGCGACACGGCATCCTCATGAAACTCTACGCTCATGGCTTCAGAGGTAACTTGCCCATTTTTGTTTATAATTTTCTTCAGGACAGAACATTCTCTGTCAAGCTTCCTGGTAACGTAATCTCGGACGTT
The DNA here is from genome assembly GCF_017591435.1 of Portunus trituberculatus. Taxonomy (NCBI): domain Eukaryota; kingdom Metazoa; phylum Arthropoda; class Malacostraca; order Decapoda; family Portunidae; genus Portunus; species Portunus trituberculatus. The sequence continues at coordinate 25,480,936 of NC_059285.1, forward strand.
TTCGTCCAGGAGAACGGGGTGCCGCAGGGTAGTGTTCTTAGTCCCATTTTATTTTGTATAATGATTAATGATATTCTGTCAACAACTCCCGTCCCAAGGAATCTTAAATACTCATTGTACGCCGACGATTGTGCGTTATGGCACTCCTCGCCTAACGCACAATTCTCAGCGGGCGGATTCAGGATGCTCTTGATTCCGTCCAGCATTGGGCCTCATTATGGGGATTTAAGTTTTCAGTTGCTAAGTGTATCGGTGTTGTTTTCACTAGACGTAACGTACCTGATTTGCAAATAACTCTTCAAGGCCAACCGATACCGTTTCAAAATTCAGTCAAGTTCTTGGGTCTGCATTTTGATAGCAGACTCAATTGGAAGACTCATGTTAATGAATTGCTCATTCGTTGTCGTAAAAGATCAATGTCCTCAAATACCTTTCTGGTACTTCATGGGGAGCAGACAGAAAATCTTTATTAATGGTGTACAAGTCCTTAATTCGTTCTCATTTAGACTATGGCTCACTGGTGTATGGGTCTGCGTCGGAACCAACACTGAGGAGATTGGATGTACTGCAGAATGAATGTGTGCGAATGTGTCTTGGAGCCCTGCGCTGCACTCGTGTGGCGCGGATGGAGGTTGAGGCCAATACACCACCGCTACAACTACGTCGCGACGCCCTCCTTTTATCTCATGGGATAAAAGCGGCTCGGAAAGCTCCCTCGGTAACACAGCAAACAAGATTATATGGCAGCACCACCACCTCCACAATGCGGTCCGCCGTCCAGTCTCAGTCAGACTACACACGCTCTGCCAGCAAACGGGCGTGAGACTGGACGATGCGGACCAGCTCGTGCTGCCCACCCTTCCCCCATGGAAACTTCCCACCACCACCTTCAACATCAACTGGCTTCAGGGGAAGAAGGCTGTGGTTACCGAGGTGGAGCTCCAACACCACTTCCGAGCCCTCGTCGCTGGCCTCCCTCCATCCCTACATCTCTACACAGACGGCTCCAAGACAGGTGAATGTGTGGGCGCAAGTGTATGGTCGTGTGAATGTGCCCTCAGGTTCCGGCTGCCTACCCATACATCGGTTTTTCTGCTGAAATTTTTGCTATTGACAAAGCCATAGATTATGCTTTAAATTCAATTCATAATTCAATTGTCATTTTTTCGGACTCTATGTCAGCCCTTCAGGCAATAGAGTCCGGCCGCACGGATACAAATGAAATCCAGGGCAACATCATTAATAAGCTGAATTCATGTCATAAATCCTTCTCACTGGTTTGGGTGCCTGGACATTCCAATATACGCGGGAATGAACAGGCTGACATGCTAGCTCGGTCTGCTGCTGAGCTCGAGGGAGCGTGGAACCTCCGTCGGGATCTGCAGTCATGTCTCTCAGTTGTTAAATCATCAGCAAAACTCCTGTGGCAGAGTCACTGGGACAACCTCCACCTCCACACCACCAAACCTATCCTGGGCGAGTGGGCCTCCTCCAATCGCCCCACAAGGCGGGAGGAGGTGGTCCTCGCACGCCTCAGGATGGGCTGCACCCTCCCCACCCACATGCTCCCCTACATAGCCAACGCCTTCCCACCACAGTGTTCCAGCTGTAATGTCACTCTCTGTCGAGCACATCCTGCTTCACTGTGTGCGTTATCGTGAGGAGAGGCGGCCCTTGGCGGCGTATTGCCGGGGTCGCGGCCTCCCGCTAACGCAAACCACCCTCCTGGGTGATGAACACCCGGATGTGGTCGATAGACTGATGATTTACCTGACTGAGGCCAATTTAATCAGAGAGTTGTGATTTATGTGTATATATTATGTTATTTATTCTATGTATTTATTCTATATATTTATGTAAATAAAAGTATGAAAGTGTGTATGTTTCCAATTTTGCGTGATCTAATGTGAATGTTTTCCCTTCATGTATATATGCAATACGTAGTGATACTACGTAGCCACCCTGTGTGATTGTGATTTATCCCTCCCTCCCCCATGCCCTGACAAAGGACAATAGTTTTGAGATAGGTATAGGATCCCTGTGTGAATGAAGCGTGCATGAGAATATGTGAAGTCACTTACTGTTAAGATATTAAAAAAAAAAATAAATAAAAAAAAAAAAAATAAAATAAATAAATAAAACCAATAAAAAAAAAAAATATACGTTAAAAAAAACTTTATTTTAAAAGAAATTAAAAAAAAAAAGTTAAAAAATAAATAAATGGCCTAATACCCAAGACAGGGTGATGGCCAAAAAAAAAAAAAAAAAAAAAAAAAAAAAAAAAAAAAAAAAAAAAAGGTGGCGTTGACACAGACCATCACCCGCTCTCGTCTTGAGGTACGCTCTCCAACCATCTCCAGGAGGAGCTGCAATTATACACCACGTGGTCTGGCAAGAACAACTCATGAGATAATTCTTATGGTTACAGCACCACCCCTGTGGAACCCTCTGCCACTTCCACCACAGCAGGCCGAACCCGACAGAGAGACAGAGAGAGAGAAGCAGGACGCCGCGAGGGACGGGCCGCCATTTTACCTCTTGGGACGCCACCTCACCTCCAGCTGAGTTACCCATGGTTTCCCCCCCCCCATAGGTCTCCCATAATATAGGTAGGATAGATAGGAAGTTACATGATTGTGATGGGTCATTGGTGAATTAAAGCGTCTATTTTTGTTAAGTTTGCGTGTTTATCCCTCCCCCTTGGATTCGTTACATCTTTCTTTTTTTTTCTTACTAGGCCTAAGCTTCACTTAGGCCCAGTACAAGAGACTGAGCCTCACGAAGGTTCAGTACAGATGGTGGCAGCGATTTAGATGTGTTTAATATAGGCACATCGGCCCACGTAACTCTCCGTAGAGGCAGGAATAATCAGTGCTTATCCCCACCCCTTGTTTCGTAGTGAAGTGGTGTTTCTCCTCACAGTTCATTTCTTATTTTTGCCTCATGTTTCGAGTGGACATTATCGGGTCACAGCGACAGGAAAGAGGAAGAGGAGCAGTGAGAGTTAGGTGTTCGTCCTTTCCCCCATGATGTTTTGTTGGCGGCGGTAGCACGGGGCCCCACACTCCCCCACAAGTAATTAGCTTTAGGTGGTAGTCGGATCCGGGCCAATCCCCTTGCTGCCCTCCTACCTCATGTTTATCCGCGCGGATAAGCTGGGGAGGATACAATTTTTTTTTTTTTTTTTTTTCAGTTTAGGGGTAATTCTTTTTCTTTTCTTTTTTTCCTTTCCCATTTGGCTCACATGTTCTGGTATTTTTTCAGTAAGTTGTTTTCTTATGCATTGGTATTTTGTTGTGCCTAGCCTATTATCTCCACAGGAAGATACATTGTTTTAATAATGAGGATTTAAGTTGAGTATTGGTGGAACAGAAAGCCACTGTTCACCCAGGTTTATTTTTGTTTAGTTTGAGACAAGTTGTCAGGTATTTTTTCTTTCGTTATGGATGAGTTGGCGGATTTTCTGAGCTTAAGTGCGGAGTGGACGCCTAAAAAGGAAAATGAACCAGTAGTTAAAACCGAAGATGAAGTGGTAGTTAACCAGATAACGAGCGTAAGTCCGTCAGGTGCAGAGGCAGTAAATAACTTAGAGATGGAGGTAGATGCCTTGCGTGATTGTGTCCACGATTTGTTACAGGAAGTTAGAGATAACAGGGAGAGGCCTGCGAGTAACCCTGTTAAATGCCTCATGAAGCCCCGTGACATCCCCGTCCTTGAACTGCGTCACTTGAGTGGAGTAGGAGTTGGCCGGTTAGCTGTTTTTTTCTCACAGGTGGAAAGTTGCTCAACAGATAACAGAGAGAGGCAACAGATAGTTAAAATGCGTGTGGAAGCACCATTAGCTTTACTGGTGCAAACGGTAGTGGATAAGGAAGTAACCTGGGCACAATTTAGGCAGTATCTTACAAAGGAGCTCACAGACCAGAATGAGGAAAGGCTATTTGATTCTCTGAATGATTTAAAATATTCGGTGGAAGACGACCCCATCAAATTTATGACAAGGTTGAAATGTAAACTAGCTTTGGTTACCGTAAGGACTGATGCTGATGACGTGCTGTCTCAGGACAGGTTGATAAAGAACAAACTAATAAAAGGAATGCCGAGAGACTGCAGGGAAAGACTAGAACTGTACCTGGACGAAAAAGTACCGTTAACCAGGTTTCTGACCAAATTAGATACTGAAAGACTGGTGGTAATGACTCGGAGAGTAGCGTACGAGCGGTTAGCCCGGCCCCAGCCCACCTACCGACTGCCCCGCGAGCGGCGGCGGCGACTACACCCCACCCGGCCGCCACATTAACACCACCAGCTAGTAGATTAGACCGGGTAGATCAAAGATTACAGCAATGGCGCAGAAGAGAGAAATACTGCCCATATTGCCGAGCTACTAACCACTCAATAGCCGAGTGCTATAAAAGACCACAACCTGGCTCCTGTTATGATTGTTTACGGCTCAATTGTCGGCGCGGCCATCCATCGTGCCCCGGTAAAGTAAACACAACACGGAATAGGATGTTATGACAATCCCCAGTAATCAGCGTAGATATCAATAACCATGTACTCGAAGCAAAGTTAGATACTGGCAATGATGTTTCACTAATTAAGATCAGTGTAATTAATGAAATGGGAATTCCAGTGAAACAAAGTTCAAAGATTCCCCCTTTGCAAGGAATCACCGGTAAGCAGATCAGAGTATTAGGCCAAGCTTATGTAACAATAGCCAGTAACAGTAACCACCCCATCATTGCTCAAGTAGCGGTAGTTCCCGATGAATATCTCAAAACACACGTATTGTTGGGAATGAACACGATCGGTCAGTCAACTCTCACTCTAGATCACCAAGCTAAGTGGATTCATTGGAACAATCTTGTTTATCCCCTAGTATTCGTGGAAACACCATATGGAAAAGTCAGGATGGTGAGAAAAGAACCTCAGTCTCCCTCTCATAACCAGCGCTTCGGTAGAGTAACAACCAAAACACTAGTGGACTGTTACGAAACGACCCTAGTGGAGGTAAAAGTAAGTGAGGAACCTAATACCGTAATAATGATTGAGGCTAAACATGCCTGTGTTCAAGATGGATTGCCAACTATAATGCGAGTGACTGAAACACACACTGTTTTCATTCCTGTCATTAATAACACCAAAGTTAGGTTAGGGTTACGACCAGGAACCTTACTGGTAAAGTATGAAATAGTAGACGAGGGACAAATAGAGATAGAAGACTCACTCCTGACCATCGCTAAAATAAGTGAAGCCATCGGGCCAGAAAATGATTGTGTGCCCACAAACCAAACCCGGTGGGAAAAGCTCAAAGTAATTCTCGACTCGCGAGACTGGTCACATCTAGAGAAAGAACAAGAGCTTAGTTTATTTCAGCTCATTCAGAAACATAAAAATTATTCATCGTACATCCTGGCGAATTAGGACTAATACAAGCAGATCCAGCCCACATTCAGGTAGACGACCCAACACCCTGTCGTACACCACTCTATCGATACCCAGAGAAAGCGAGAGAAACTGTTCAGCAGATTCTCCATGATTTAGAGGGTAAGGGAATAATTGAAAATTCCACAGCAGCATGGTTATCTCCGATAGTATTAGTAAATAAGCCTAATGGAGAAAAAAGACTCTGCCTTGACTATCGAAAAGTAAACAAACAACTAACCATGGATATTCATCCTTTACCCAAACTTGACAAGCTAGTAGAAAGTGTGTCAGGCAATGATTATTACGCCACCTTAGATATGCGTGAAGCGTATTATCAGGTAGCACTGGACTCGGCGAGTAGAGATCTCACGACGTTCAGTGACGGTGTCTCGCTTTATAGGTTTAGACGCTTACCTTTTTGGTTAAGTTGTTCCCCAGCGATATTTGCCCGACAAATGAACCACGCATTAGCTCCCTTACGTAAAGAAAACTGGGTTAAGAATTACCTGGATGATTTAATTGTTTATGCTACAGATTATACCACCTTACTCCACAGATTGGATAGATTATTCAGCTACTTAGCGTCTGTAGGGGTTAAACTCAATTTATCCAAGTGTAGCATTGGGCAGAGACAAGTAAAATTCCTCGGGCACATTGTATCAAAAAGAAGGCTATAAACCAGACCCAAGTAATGTGGAGGCTGTGAAACAGATGAAACCTCCAACTAACGTGAAAGAGACCCGTAGGTTTATAGGAATGGTGTCGTTCTATCGAAGACACATTGAAAACTGCTCCAAGATACTGGCCCCATTAACCGAGCTCACAAAGAAAGGAACGCCGTTCTATTGGACAGGTGAATGCCAGAAAGCTTTTGAAACTCCAGTACTAGGAAAAGCCGATCTCAATCGAGAGTTTGTCCTCGAGACGGATAGTAGTGCCACACATGTAGGGGCAGTGTTGATGCAGTATCATGGGAAAGAACCAAATGTCATAGGATATTTTTCGAAGAAGCTTAGACCAGTGGAGACTCGATATTCAACAACAGATCGGGAAGCGTTAGCTGTAGTACTAGCCTGTAGAAAATTCCACCATTATCTATGGGGTGTCCGAGTTTTAATTCGAACTGACCATCAGCCACTAGTCTCAGTTTTTCGCCAACGAACAAAATCTCCACGTATGAACAGATGGATTCTGGAGATGCGTGATTTTCAGTTTAAAATAGAGTACAAAGCAGGCAGGAAGAATGTAGTGGCTGACCAACTGAGTCGCCCTGTTCAGGTAGTAAATGTGGTAGGTCAAGATTCATTTCTAGGTTTGACCACCGATGAATTCATTCAAGCTCAGATAGCAGAACCTAGATGGAGAGAGATGAAGGAATATTTAGAAGGAGGAAGAATACCACGTGCCAGATACTCCCCTGTCATTTTGAATCAGTTTATTGTTCATGATGGTGTGGTATATTACTCCAAACAAAAGAAAGATGGAACCATTCTATATTTATTGGTTATACCCCAGACATTAAAGAAACAAGCTATTGTATTGGCCCATGAAAAAGAGTCTGGACATTTAGGACAACTAAAACCATGTTAAAAGCTGAAGAATATTTTACTGGCCAAATCAAAGATCAGACATAAAGAAATTTATCAGAGAATGTATAATTTGTCAACAATGTAAAACTGCACCAGCTTTACAAAAGACATACCAGGAATTGCCTCCTGTAAATCAACCTTTGGAAAGAATTAGTATCGATATTACTGAAATGACTCCAGCCAGAGGAGGTTATAAGTACGTATTAACCATCATAGATCACTTTTCAAGATTTGTAAAGTTGGTGAAGTTACGGTCCAGACACGCTGAGGAGGTAGTTAGGGTTATTAAGAGTTACTTGGGAGACTATGGGGTACCGAAGGTACTCTTAGCTGACAATGCGTGCGAGTTCCGCTCACAATTGTTGACAGAACTCTGTCGTACGCATGGGATAGAGATGGTGTTTTCCACCCCATACCATCCATGTGGGAACTCTATCACCGAACGGTTACATCGAACCATGAAGTCAGTGCTAGCGTCTCTCGGGAAAGGACAACCGCACAGGTGGTCCGAGTGCCTCACGCAGTGTCAGCAGATCCTTAATGCGGCCGTACACGAGACCACTGGCGAACAGCCCTATTTCCTTTTCTTCCGGCGCCATGCTCCTCGCTATGTGGGAACTACTTTGCCCCAGGTGGACGATGAAATAGACATTAATACAGCCTTGGAGGCAGTGAGACAATCATCCCGTGCAAATAGCAGGAAGTGGTTAGCTAGAGCGAACATTGGCCGGAAGGACCAAAGAGTCGAGGTAGATGATTTGGTGTGGATAAAAGGGAACAGTTTGGTTCGTCAGCTGATAGAAAACTTGGTCTCAAGTGGATTGGACCGTATAAGGTTAAAAAGGTGAATTTAGATGGAGTGTCATATGAAGTGGAAAATGTGTTCAATGGCAAAATACTCCATAGAGCAGCTGACCGAGTGAGAAAATATGTAACCGATGAAGGGTACGTGGTAGACATGGAAGAAATTGTAGTGCCTTCCGATGAGGAGGAAGAAGACAATGAGGTAGAGGAGCCCAGACCGACTCGTGAGAGACGGCCAGTGAGGAGATTTATAGAAGAATACTAAGTGTATAGACCCCTAGGGACATTGGAATCTTGTGACTGCCCTATATTTCTTTTGCAGCTACATCAGACCCGCTGCTGGGGAAGGAGACCGCCACTGGTAGGGGTGGCTGGAATGTTCAGGAGGAGGGGCCTCCTGAATCCAGTCCCCACAGAATAAGGCCTTGGAGAGGACTACGTTGGCCTCTCTCTACTCCGCCCCTGTACGCCTGGACTGATGGGAAGTGGGAGTCGCAACACCAACTGGGAGGTCAGGTCCTGCCGGACCGGTAGAGACGTCAAGGTCTCGCACTAAGTGGAAAAGTTGTAAAGTGTTAAATTTTGAAACAGAGGTCAGTCATACCACAGATACCCTGGACACTGTAAATAGGGGAAAGAGCTTTAATTGGTTATGTGTGGTTACGTTAGTGCATCGCGATTACCTGGATTGTTATGTGTTACTTTTTTTTTTTTAAATGTAAAAGAGAAGACGATTTGTTTTCCCTGAGGAAAAAGCCATGTACCGAGTGGCAGTACTGGATTGGGATTATTACCCAATATTAGGATATTTGTTTAGTCCAAATCCTCATCTTCTCTTCAGCTATGTAGCTAGGAGTTTTAGATAGGGAGTCCCTGTAGGGGGAGAAGAGGGATGACGTATGGCTGCGTGCGCAGTTATCATGGCTGCCGCCTATATATAAGGTGAGCTGCGTGGTGGCGTCGACACAGACCATCACCCGCTCTCGTCTTGACGTACGCTCTCCAACCATCTCCAGGAGGAGCTGCAATACACCACGTGGTCTGGCAAGAACAACTCGTGAGATAATTCTTATGGTTACAGCACCACCCCTGTGGAACCCTGTGCCACTTCCACCACAGCAGGCCAAACCTGGCAGAGAGACAGAGAGAGAGAGAGAGAGAAGCAGGACGCCGCGAGGGACGGGCCGCCATTTTACCTCTCGGGACGCCACCTCACGCCACCTCACCTCCAGCTGAGTTATCCACGGTTTCCCCCCCCCCCCATAGGTCTCCCATAATATAGGTAGGATAGATAGGAAGTTACATGACTGTGATGGGTCGTTGGTGAATTAAAGTGTCTATTTTTGTTAAGTTTGTGTGTTTATCCCTCCCCCTTGGATTCATTACATCTTTCTTTTTTTTTCTTACTAGGCCTAAGCTTCACTTAGGCCCAGTACAAGAGACTGAGCCTCACGAAAGTTCAGTACAATAGAAAGAGCTTTTGGTATTCTAAAGCGTCGGTTCTCATGCCTTGGGAGCAGAATGAGAACAAATCTAAAAACAACTCAGGCCATCGTTGTAGCTTCAGCAATCTTGCATAACATTGCCATAACATCAAGAAGTAGCTGAAGGTTATAATTTGCCACATGCACATGTCAATGTTGACAATTTTGTCCCAGAAAGGTATGATGACAATGAATGCTGGGTCGCCTTAAGCGAGAACAAATTATAAGGGACTACTTTTAAGACTTGTATGTAATGTGTTACGGCCCGCCTGTAACATGCATTACTACCATCACCTCCTCTGCTTGTTACCTCGTTCGCCACCTCTCCGCCTCCCCTTCCACGTCACCGTCTCGTGAACCTTCCACGCCACCATCTCGTGAACCCTCCACGTCACCGTTTCATGAAGCCCCGCTACTGTCCCAAAGTTGGATTCACGCGGCCCCTTTCGACTCAACCGAAAGTGTTGAGCCAGCTCTTGGCTTTCTGGATTGGGAGTTGAGATCCAAGCCTCAACCAGTGAACACAACGCCTCTTGGGTCTACCGTGGGATCAACCATCACCCAGCATTTCACCACTGCGACACCGCATAAGTATCACTTCCCCTCGTCCGTGTTTTCCACATTGCCTCTATATAGGATTAGGATTATTGTTAGGTATTAAGTTGGGTTCTTTATTGTTGTATTTATTACTGTGTTATACGTATATGTGTATGTCATTTTCCTGTGTTTCATGTCATATATCTATGTTTCATGTTTCTTGTTATATATGTGTCAATTTCATTATGGGTTATTAAAATAGCTTTTTAAAGTGACCCCCTTTTGTATTTCCTCACCAGTTGAACCTGCAGTGTTTTTTTTTTATTGTTATTGTTCACCGGCTCTCCGATGCCAATCTTACCAGTTTAACCGGTGAACGTAACAATTGGCGACCGTGACAGGATCATTATAACCCATGTTCAGTGTTCCATTTTTCCAGTGACTTTTTTTCTGTGATTGCTTGTGTTTCTGTGGTGTTGTGACTCTGATGTGTTTTTTTCTGTGACTTACTCTGCGTGTGGTTTAAATTTACCCTTGTGCGATCAAGTGGCTCCTTTTGGGTTAAACGTGCTTCGTGACTTTCATTGGTATCGCATAGCAGTGGTAGAGCAGGAAACCAGGTAGAAAGGCGTGTTCACCAATAGCACTTATCTCTATTTTTGCACATAGGCAGGTGTGTAATAAGTGTTATCCAAGTGTTGGGATCATCATATGTTCATGCGAACCCTCAATTCCCTCACTTCGCGGATCATTTTTCTCGCTAGTTAGAATCGGCCATTTTAACTTGTCTCTCAGACTAATCCGCCTCCTTATCAATAACAAGTCTCAGTACAATTCGCTCCTCACTCTCAAGTCTCGTAACTAGAGTAATCCGGATCCCTCTTAATGCCGTAACTCTCTAGTTTACCCCTCATTAGTGATTGTACTCATAAGTGTTTGCTTAAGTATAATCTAGGTAATTTCCAAGGTTGCCTTTATTATCACTCTGCCAAGTTCCTCACTTAAGTAATTCGCTTATCATTTTTTTGTTGTGGTTTAACATCTATTTAATATGGCTTCCGCTCAGTTTAACGTTGAAGATTTTTGTGCCGACCCTTCTCTGGAACAACTTAAAGATGCTAATATAAAGAAGGACCAATGGAAGACCATCGCTAAACATTTTGATGTTCCCATCACGTCTCAGATGACTAAAGAGGTCATTAAGAATGTAGTTGTTGAACATCTAGTGCAAGAAGGTCAGTTGCTAGGAAATGCCATAGAAGAGTTAACTCCCATGTCAGCCTCTACGAGGACTATAATACACAGTCCCCAGGAAGAACAGGATAAGAGTAGGATAAGTCAATGGGAAATTGAGAAGCTTAAACTAGAATACCGGATGCATGAAAGACAAATGCAACTACAGGAAAAACAAATGCAACTACAGGCAGAAAAAGAAGATAAAGCTAGAGAGAGAGAACAAGAAAGACAAATGCAACTACAGGAAAAACAAATGCAACTACAGGCAAAAAAAGAAGCGAAAGAAATGCAACTACAGGCAGAAAGGAAGAGAGAGAATTTCAGTTACAACTTAGAAGGCAGGAGAAAGAGTTAGAAATTCAGGAGTTAGCTCTACGAAATGACGCTAAGTTTAGAGGGGAAGAAATAGATATAAAGAAACAGTTAGCAAGCTTTAATCCTGCTACAGCTGCTCCGCTAGTTCCCCCTTTTGATGAATCTGATGTTGACGGGTCATTTCGCGCTTTTGAGAGCATTGCTAATAGGAATAAATGGCCCAAGGATCAGTGGGTGTCTCTCCTTGTCCCTAAGCTAGTAGGAAAAGCTTATAGGGTATACAACGGCCTTAGTGATGAGGTAGAATATGAAGAGATCAAAGGTAACATTCTAGACGCCTACTCTATCACTTCTGATGGATACAGACAGCAGTTTCGAAAGTATGTGAAACCAGAGTCTCACACCTATGTTGAATTTGCTAGTGAGAAACTAAGACAATTTAAGAAATGGTTAGCCGCCCTTAACATTACCACCTTTTCGGAGTTGCTCAATCTAATGGTCCTGGAAGAATGGAAGAACAAGTTACCTTTAATATTCTGAGGCATGTGGAAGAACGGGGAGAGAGTGATCTTATGTCTGCCGCTAAAGTGGCTGATGCGTTTGCTTTGTTGATGGGATCCCTGGGTAGTAGAGGTCGTGGTTCACTATCTAATGTTAGGTCCTCCTTTGGGGAAGGTTTTGGGGCGCGGGTGGTAAGCCAACCGGATTCTCGCCAAATGCATATAATTCCCCCTGGTGTACATACTGTAAGAAGCCAGGTCACACGATCCAGAAATGTAGACACCCAAATTGCAAGGGTTCTCAACGTCAATTTTCTTTTGTGTCCCTAGACCTAACACATTTGAGAACAAGAAACCAGTGGCCCTAGCTAACCCTGTCAACTCTCCTCTAGAACTTTATGACTCGTACATGTATCAAGGTAAAGTGTCCCTGACTGATGGTAAAGACAAGGCAATAAATATCAAGGTTCTGCGTGATACAGGTGCTGCCCAATCCATCTTAAGGGAAGATGTCATCCCTAACATCAAACAGGCTTTCACTGGGGAGAAGGTGATCCTTACAGGTCTCGAATCACAGCTCTCCTATCCTTTGGCTAATATTAGCTTACAGTGCCCGTTCATTTCAGGAGAGGTTGAGGTAGCCATTAAACCTGGTGAACTGCCAGTACCGGGGGTACATCTTGTACTGGGTAATGATCTTGCGGGTAACTTGGCTGTTCCAAACTTAATTGTTCTTGATTCTCCCTTAACAGAAAGTCCCACTAAGACCCTGGACGAAACATCCCCTCACTTCTTCCCAGTGTGTGCAGTCACCAGGTCTCAGTCCAAGTCCCCTGCCTTTTCATCACCTCCTCCACCAATGATTGCCTCTACTGACAACTTGTATAATAACATCATTTCAAAGGAGAATTTGATTAATGCTCAGGAACAGGATCTCACTTTGGCTAAGATCAGACATGTGGCCAGTGAGACAAAGGATATGTCTAAATTGCCTTGTTTTTATTATCAGGAAGGAGTCCTGATGCGTGCCTACAGACCTCCTGAACTGAAACAACTAGACACCTGGTCAGAAACACATCAAGTTGTCATCCCTTGTCTGTAAGACCAGCCATTATAGAACTAGCTCATGATGGATTGTCAGGTCATCTAGGCATCCAAAAAACCTACAAGAAGGCTCTTCAACATTTTTTGGCCAGGAATGAAAAAGGATGTGTCACACTATGTAAAAACATGTCACATATGTCAAGTTGTGGGTAAGCCTAACGAACGCCTTGTGCCAGCTCCTCTGACGCCTATTCCAGTTCAGACGGAGCCCTTCGAAAAGATCATTCTAGACTGCGTAGGGCCCTTACCCAAAACCAAACGAGGGAATCAGTATTTGTTAACCCTCATGGATCCCACTACCAGGTACCCTGAAGCATTCCCTCTTAAGAACATCACATCAAAGACCATTGTAAAACATCTAATACATTTTTTCACCTCGGTAGGAATTCCAAAACAAATTCAGTCTGACAAGGGTAGCAATTTCACTAGCCATTTTTTCCAACAGATAGTGAATGAGCTAAACATCGACCATGTTACCTCCTCGGCTTACCACCCCAATCCCAAGGCTGTCTGGAGCGGTTTCACCAAACATTAAAATCCATGATGAAGAAGTATTGCTTGGAGCATCAAGGAGACTGGGATGAAAGTATTTCTTTCCTTCTCTTCGCTTTAAGAGAATCTCCTCAAGATTCTTTAGGTTACTCCCTTTTGAATTACTCTATGGTAGACAGATCAGGGGGCCTCTCAAAATATTAAAGGATCAATGGTTTACTCAAAATACTCCTTCAAGCCCCAGTGTGTCTGACTACATCAGTAACCTTAAGAATAAAATCAGTGAAGTCAGATCTTTTGCTAAATCAAACTTCCTCAAATCTCAAACTAAAATGCAACAGAATTCTCTTCCCAAATCTGTCATGAGAAGTTTCAAACCAGGAGACAAGGTTTTACTTTTTTCTCCCCACTCCAGGCAATGCTCTTCACAGTAAGTTCATGGGACCTTATGTTGTGGCTCAAAAATTATGTGGTCCACACTCCTGACCGTCGTAAAGATTCCCAACTAGTTCATATTAATCTAATGAAACCTTACCACTCCAGAGAACCAGAGGACGACTTGTCCCGCACTGTACCTGTATGTCTGGTAGGGAAGGAGTCTGGTCCTGTGCCCCCCCGAGGAAGAGTCCGACATCGAATTCCTCTTCTCGTCACCTAAAGGACGCCCCTCAAACAGCCAAATCATGTCCAACCTTGATGAGGTGTTTCTTTCCTTAACACCTTCACAACAGTCTGATCTTAAAAAGTTATTGCTAGACTTTTCTGAAATCACAGGTGACCTTCCAGGAGTTTGTAATACTATCCAACATGACATAACATTAATATCTAATGACATCAAGCCTATAAGACAACCAGCCTATCGCATTTCACCCATTAAAAGAGACTTGATGAAAAAAGAGGTAGACTATCTGCTCTGTCATCACCTTGCAGAACCTAGTATATCTCCTGGGCTTCTCCTGCCTGTTAACATCTAAGCCAGATGGTAGTAGTCGATTTTGCACCGACTACAGGAAATTAAATAAAGTGACGGTGCCAGACTCCTACCCATTGCCCTTGATAGAGGACCTTATAGATAGTATAGGAGTAGCCAAATTTGTAACCACTATAGACTTGCTTAAAGGTTACTACCAGATTCCCCTCTCGGACGAGGCCCAAATAATATCCGCCTTCATCACCCCCTTCGGACTATACCAATACACAGTGATGCCCTTTGGCTTGTCTAATGCTCCCGCCACCTTCCAGAGGGCTATAAATTACATCACTCAGGACTTGGAGGGAACATCTGCATATCTGGACGACCTGGTGGTGACTGCAGACGACTGGGCGACACATCTGACCCGTCTTCGGAGGCTGATGGGTCGGTTGCAGGAAGCCGGGCTTACAATCAACCTGGCCAAGTCCACCTTCGGGAAGTCTACGGTGGTCTACCTGGGACATGTGGTGGGGAACGGCAAGGTTCACCCCAAGACGGACCTTATCAGCACTTTCGTCCCCTTCCACTGGACCCCGACCTGTGACCAAGCCTTCCAACACCTCAAGGCTTTTCTCTCCTCGGAACCAGTGGTCTGGACGCCGGATCACTCCCGCCCCTTCCATCTACAAGTGACCATATCAAGGGGATGGACAACATCATCGCCGACGCCTTATCAAGATCTCCCGTCTCACCTCCTTCATGAGCCCATTACGGAGGTCTTAGGGGGGAGGAAATGTTACGGCCCGCCCGTAACATGCATTACTACCATCACCTCCTCCGCTTGTTACCTCGTTCGCCACCTCTCCGCCTCCCCTTCCACGTCACCGTCTCGTGAACCTTCCACGCCACCGTCTCGTGAACCCTCCACGTCACCGTTTCATGAAGCCCCGCTACTGTCCCGAAGTTGGATTCACGCGGCCCCTTTCGACTCAACCGAAAGTGTTAGGGGGTGGACAACATCATCGCCGACACCTTATCTAGATCTCCCGTCTCACCTCCTTCATGAGTCCATTACGGAGGTCTTAGGGGGGAGGAAATGTTACGGCCCGCCCGTAACATACATTACTACCATCACCTCCTCCGCTTGTTACCTCGTTCGCCACCTCTCCGCCTCCCCTTCCACGTCACCGTCTCGTGAACCTTCCACGCCACCGTTTCATGAACCCTCCACGTCACCGTTTCATGAAGCCCCGCTACTGTCCCGAAGTTGGATTCACGCGGCCCCTTTCGACTCAACCAAAAGTGTTGAGCCAGCTCTTGGCTTTCTGGATTGGCAGTTGAGATCCAAGCCTCAACCAGTGAACACAACGCCTCTTGGGTCTACCGTGGGATCAACCATCACCCAGCATTTCACCACTGCGACACCGCATAAGTATCGTCCGTGTTTTCCACATTGCCTCTATATAGGATTAGGATTATTGTTAGGTATTAAGTTGGGTTCTTTATTGTTGTATTTATTACTGTGTTATATGTATATGTG
This sequence comes from Portunus trituberculatus, assembly GCF_017591435.1. Taxonomy (NCBI): domain Eukaryota; kingdom Metazoa; phylum Arthropoda; class Malacostraca; order Decapoda; family Portunidae; genus Portunus; species Portunus trituberculatus. Next base: position 25,496,880 of record NC_059285.1, read on the forward strand.
TATGTCATTTTCCTGTGTTTCATGTTATATATCTGTGTTTCATGTTTCTTGTTATATATGTGTCAATTTCATTACGGGTTATTAAAATAGCTTTTTAAAGTGACCCCCTTTTGCATTTCCTCACCAGTTGAACCTGCAGTGTTTTTTTTTATTGTTATTGTTCACCGGCTCTCCGATGCCAATCTTACCAGTTTAACCGGTGAACGTAACAATTGGCAACCGTGACAAGGTGATAATGATAAAAGTAATG